>NC_060145.1:414610785-414917893 GCF_021461385.2 Schistocerca piceifrons | reverse complement strand
TTGCACCTGTTAGCTCTTGCAGTCTTCAGAATTGGTGTGGGACAATATTTTTTTCTGTTTTTCTGAAAGTCAAATGGGGTATGTCACTAGACTTGCTCATTCTAAACACCAATGTTATCATCATTTAGGTTGCCACTTGCGCACCCCCCCCCCCCCCCCCCTCCGCCAATGATTTTAGACATTCTGATAAAATGTAATTGATCCCTCCCTTCTGCCTTATTTGCTCTTAAGTCTTCTGAAGCTCTCTTAAATTCTGATTCTAATACTTGATCCCTTATCTCTTCTAAATAGATGCCCGTTTTCTTATTCTATCACGATCAGATCGTCCGCTCTCATAGGAGGCCTTCATTGTATTCTTTCCACCTATCTTCTCTCTTCTCTCTCTCTCTCTCTCTCTCTCTCTCCTCTCTCTCTCTCTCTCTCTCTCTCTCCTCTCTCTCTCTCTCTCTCCCCCCCCCCCCCTCTCTCTCTCTCTCCCCCCCCCTCTCTCTCTCTCCCCCCCCTCTCTCTCTCTCTCCCTCCCCCCCCCCCTCTCTCTCTCCTCCCCCCCCCCTCTCTCTCTCTCCCCCCCCCTCCCTCTCTCTCCCCCCCCCCTCTCTCTCTCCCCCCCTCTCCTCCCCCCCCCCCCTCTCTCTCTCTCTCTCTCTCTCTCCTCTCTCTCTCTCTCTCTCTCTCCTCTCTCTCTCTTCTCTCTCTCTCTCTCTCTCTCTCTCTCTCCCCCCCTCTCTCTCTCTCTCTCTCTCTCTCTCTCTCCCCCCCCCTCTCTCTCTCTCCCCCCCCCTCTCTCTCTCTCTCCCCCCCCTCTCTCTTCTCTCCCCCCTCTCTCTCTCTCTCCCCCCCCTCTCTCTCTCTCCCCCCCCCCCCCCCTCTCTCTCTCTCCCCCCCCCTCTCTCTCTCTCTCCCCCCCCTCTCTCTCTCCTCCCCCCCCCTCTCTCTCTCTCTCCCCCCCTCCCCTCTCTCTCTCTCTCCCTCCCCCCCTCTCCCTCCCCCCCTCTCTCTCTCTCTCTCCCTCCCCCCCTCCTCCCCTCCCCCCCCTCTCCTCTCCTCTCTCCCTCCCCCCCCTCTCCCTCCCCCCCCCCTCTCTCTCTCCCTCCCCCCCCTCTCCCTCCCCCCCCCCTCTCTCTCTCTCTCTCCCTCCCCCCCCCCCTCTCTCTCTCTCTCCCTCCCCCCCCCCTCTCTCTCTCTCCCCCCCCCTCTGCATTTAAAAGTGAGTTCCCATTGCACTCTCAAGGTTACCACTCTTGTTTCCATTTTACTGTATGATAAGTCCTTCCAACAATCTTTCCCTTTCCAATTTTCTTCACTTTTTCATGCCACCATTTCTTCTTAGCTTCCCTATACTTCCTATTTATTTCATTCCTCAGTGACTTTTATTTCTGTATTTCCCTGAACATATTTTGTACTTCCATCTTTCATTGATCAATTGAAAGTATTTATTCTGTTACCCATGGCTTCTTTACAGTTAACTTTTTTGTACCTATGTTTTTCTTCCCAGCTTATGTGGGTGCCCTTTGAAGAGTTGTACATTCCTCTTCAACTATACTGCCTACTGAGCTATTCCTTATTGCTGTACCCTATAGCCTTGGAGAACTTAAAGCCCATCTCGTCATTCCATAGTGCTTGTGTATCCAATTTCTTTGCATATTGGTTCTTCCTGAGTAATGTCTTAAACTTCAGCCTAATCTACATCACTACAAAATTGTGATTTGAATATATATCTGCTCCTGGGTATGCCTTAATATACAGTATCTGAGTTCTGAATTTGTCTGACCGTGATTGATTAAAATGTTATCTTTCCATATCGCCCAGCCTTTGACACATTTGTGTGCTTCTCTTACAATTCTTGAAGAGAGCATTCACTATTACTAGCTGAAATTTGTTACAGAACTTAGTCTCCCCCCCATCCCCTCATCTTTGTCCCAAGCTCTTATTCTCTTGAAAAACTTGCCTTCTACTCCTTCCCCTACAATTGCATTCCAGTCCCCCATGACTATTAGATTTTCATCTCCCTTTACTTACTGTATTCCCCTTTCAATATCTTCATATACTTCTTTCATCTCTCTTTCAGCTTGCGATGTCATCACATACACCTGAATTATCATTGTCAGTGTTGGTTTGCTGTCAATTCTGATAACAACCCTATCACTGAACTGTTCACTGTGACACACTCTTTCCCTTACCTTTCTATTCATAATGAATTGTACTCCCACTATACAATTTTCTGCTATTGTTGATATTACACTATACTCAGCTGACTGGATTTTTTTTTTACTTCACTGATCCCTACTACCATCCTGTAGATGCATGTTATGTGTCTTTAATACAGCACTTTCCATTCTCTTCTGCATCCTCATGCCATTGAGCATTGTTGTTTCTTCTGCCTTTATGGGGCAGTTTCCTGCCCCAAGGACAAGAGTGCCATGAACCTCTGTCCACCTCCTCCCCCTCTTTGTCAAGGCCCTTGCAGAATGATGACGACTTCTTACGCTGGAAGTCTTTGGCTGCCAATGCTGATTGTTAATCAGAATCTAAGCAGTGGTGGGGTTTTGAGCCTGGAACCAAGAATGTTCAGATTACTGATCAAAGACGCTGCCCCTAGACCACAGGTCCACTGAGTGAAATTCCTACTTGTGTAAGAGCTGCACACAATGTTTAATTCTTTCAAATTTTGGCTTCCTGAAGACCTCTGTTGAAATGCATCTCTAACAGAAGTTGTTGTGATTTGTTTGCTTAGAACTGGAAATGTATGTTTGATGCAATCTCACTGGTGTTTCTCATCTAACAAAAGTCCTGTACCCCAAGTATCATGTCACATAAACAGTTCCATCAGCATCTATTAATCTTGTTTGAATTACTGAGCCTGAACAAGAAGTCGGGCAATGGACACCCTTGACATGGTAAAATCTTGTAGTACACTCATTTAGTAAAATTACAAAGTGCTAACTCACTGACATATGCGCGTGTGTGCGCGGGGCGCACACGCGCGCCCCTCTTACACCCACTACCTTAGTTGCAGTCCAGTCTTTTATAACATTGCAACAATTACTGGAATGTTCTCATTCATGCTGGAACTGCAGTCTCAGTGATAGCTTCAAGCAGAATCTCAATTCATGGAATTAAGCTAGTTATTGCCCTCAGCATGCCCAACCTCTGCCTCCACATGAGCAGGTGACATCTCTCACAATAAGAAACTTGCATTCATGAACAGCAGGCTACTGATCCTTGGGGGGAAAAATCACACTGTCAATTGCATTATTGTGGGCTACTCCATAGCAGTAAAGTGAGAGAAAGAGGTTTAGTTGAACACACAATTATTTTTCCTTTGTGGCAGGTGTGCTATCAACTCCCACATGGCATTTACTGAATGACGTAGGCTTATTTTTCACATGTACACAGCAAACTGAGATGTTACTTGAAAGTTAAATATTTCATATTGATTAGAAACCTTATAGAATAAACTGGAATGAAACATAAAAGAATGAAAGGGGAAGAGGAATTATGGGCATTGTTGGAATGAAAACTGATAAAGGTCACAGATAAGGGAAAAAGGTGCATGGAAAAATGTCTTTTCACAACTAGAAACAAAATTTTCACATTGTGATATCTTTCCAAACTCCTTTAATTTACACTAAAGAAAAAAGTGTGCACATAAAATAATCCTAACCCTAGTCATTTTACATTGAGACTCAGACTAATAGGAAAGCACAACAAAGTATGGTATTTTTTGCTGTATTCTAAGAATAAAGCATTCACACACATTCAGGGTAATTCATACAGCTAAAAAATATCAAATCTCTGAAAAGTGTCACTATTGTACAAAACCTGATATTGTTACAGAAGTTTAACACACACTTACCAGATCAGTGATGCTTTCACATTTTTTTTATAAATTTTGTGTCAAAAGTAAAATCTTGATTCTAATAAGTTAGTGGCTACATAGTATGAATGAATACAGATAATAATCCATAAAGTTACAGAAAGTTCAGTTCTGTGCAATATTGCAGTGCATTTTGCTGACATAGAAGTGAAGTGGACAGAAAAGATAGCATCTAACTCTATATTATTCTTCAATTGATATTCATTCAGAAAAAGCAGAATAAAGTGACTGAAATAGTTTTACTTATTGCAGGTACTACAGAAGGCACAGCGTTTATTGAGAACATAATGGAGCATATTGCAAAGAATCTTGAGAAAGATCCAATTGATTTGAAAATGAAAAACCTTGTGAAGGGTGATACATTAATTGCTGATATGGTCAGTTACTGGAAGACTGAAACAAATTACTTGGACAGACTAGCAGCTGTCAAAAAATTCAATATGGTTTGTTCAATAATGTTTAAAACTCATTACTATAACTCCTGGTTCCATTGAGATCGAACCACAGTGCAATAGTATTCACTGGTGTAAATAATTTACTTCTTATTCATGCTGATAGTGAAAAGTAGAGTGCTTTATATATGTAGATTAAATTGCAAATAATTTTGATTTCAAATTGCAGTATCAGATTACTAACAAAGATACATTCTATATTTTTCAACCAACAGGAAAATCGTTGGAGGAAGAGAGGAATTGCAGTTGTCCCAATGATGTACGGGTTTCAGTATTTTGGAAATTTCTATGCCCATGTGTCAATTTATGCTCGTGATGGTACAGTTTCTGTGCTCATGGTGGAATTGAGTGGTCGTGGCAAGGAGTAAACACAAAGGTAGGAAGTTCTTCAGGATTAAATGTCAAAATAAGAATTTGACATTAAACCTTCCAGTAAAATTAGCAGAAAGAAATGAAACAGTCGGCAAATTTTGATAATATGTTGAGGACTACTTACTAGTTCAAATTTTTCTAAAATAGTTTATGAAATCTGGTAACTAGTCTGATACAATTTAAAAATATTAAAATGCAATACCACCAATGATTTAAATTAATCTAATGCATACAACTGCTCTGGTAAACTTCCTGGCACTTAGTTGATTGAAAGACAGAGAGCTTACAGTAAATTTATTACAAAAGGTTGTTGTACCAATAAATCTTTTACATAAATGAAAATTGTTCTGGAAGAGGGATGAACACTACACAGAATCAGACAACCAATACACCACTGGAAAGCAATGGTGTTCCATTCTAGAGTCAGCTCTTTAGAGTGTTGCGCACTCTCTCTCTCTTTAGAGTGTTGCGCACTCTCTCTCTCTTTAGAGTGTTGCGCACTCTCTCTCTCTTTAGAGTGTTGCGCACTCTCTCTCTCTTTAGAGTGTTGCGCACTCTCTCTCTCTTTTGAGTGTTGCGCACTCTCTCTCTCTTTTGAGTGTTGCGCACTCTCTCTCTCTTTAGAGTGTTGCGCACTCTCTCTCTCTTTAGAGTGTTGCGCACTCTCTCTCTCTTTAGAGTGTTGCGCACTCTCTCTCTCTTTAGAGTGTTGCGCACTCTCTCTCTCTTTAGAGTGTTGCGCACTCTCTCTCTCTTTAGAGTGTTGCGCACTCTCTCTCTCTTTAGAGTGTTGCGCACTCTCTCTCTCTTTAGGAGTGTTGCGCACGTCTCTCTCTCTTTAGAGTGTTGCGCACTCTCTCTCTCTTTAGAGTGTTGCGCACTCTCTCTCTCTTTAGAGTGTTGCGCACTCTCTCTCTCTTTAGAGTGTTGCGCACTCTCTCTCTCTTTAGAGTGTTGCGCACTCTCTCTCTCTTTAGAGTGTTGCGCACTCTCTCTCTCTTTAGAGTGTTGCGCACTCTCTCTCTCTTTAGAGTGTTGCGCACTCTCTCTCTCTTTAGAGTGTTGCGCACTCTCTCTCTCTTTAGAGTGTTGCGCACTCTCTCTCTCTTTAGAGTGTTGCGCACTCTCTCTCTCTCTTTAGAGTGTTGCGCACTCTCTCTCTCTCTTTAGAGTGTTGCGCACTCTCTCTCTCTCTTTAGAGTGTTGCGCACTCTCTCTCTCTCTTTAGAGTGTTGCTCTCTCTCTCTCTCTCTTTAGAGTGTTGCACTCTCTCTCTCTCTCTCTCTTTAGAGTGTTGCACACTCTCTCTCTCTCTCTCTTTAGAGTGTTGCACACTCTCTCTCTCTCTCTCTCTTTAGAGTGTTGCACTCTCTCTCTCTCTCTCTCTCTCTTTAGAGTGTTGCACTCTCTCTCTCTCTCTCTCTCTCTCTTTAGAGTGTTGCACTCTCTCTCTCTCTCTCTCTCTCTTTAGAGTGTTGCACTCTCTCTCTCTCTCTCTCTTTAGAGTGTTGCACTCTCTCTCTCTCTCTCTCTTTAGAGTGTTGCACTCTCTCTCTCTCTCTCTCTTTAGAGTGTTGCACTCTCTCTCTCTCTCTCTCTCTTTAGAGTGTTGCACTCTCTCTCTCTCTCTCTCTCTCTCTCTTTAGAGTGTTGCACTCTCTCTCTCTCTCTCTCTCTCTTTAGAGTGTTGCACTCTCTCTCTCTCTCTCTCTTTAGAGTGTTGCACTCTCTCTCTCTCTCTCTCTCTTTAGAGTGTTGCACTCTCTCTCTCTCTCTCTCTCTTTAGAGTGTTGCACTCTCTCTCTCTCTCTCTCTCTTTAGAGTGTTGCACTCTCTCTCTCTCTCTCTCTCTCTCTCTCTCTCTTTAGAGTGTTGCACTCTCTCTCTCTCTCTCTCTCTCTCTCTCTCTCTTTAGAGTGTTGCACTCTCTCTCTCTCTCTCTCTCTCTCTCTCTCTCTCTTTAGAGTGTTGCACTCTCTCTCTCTCTCTCTCTCTCTTTAGAGTGTTGCACTCTCTCTCTCTCTCTTTAGAGTGTTGCACTCTCTCTCTCTCTCTCTCTCTCTCTTTAGAGTGTTGCACTCTCTCTCTCTCTCTCTCTCTCTCTTTAGAGTGTTGCACTCTCTCTCTCTCTCTCTCTCTCTCTTTAGAGTGTTGCACTCTCTCTCTCTCTCTCTCTCTCTTTAGAGTGTTGCACTCTCTCTCTCTCTCTCTCTTTAGAGTGTTGCACTCTCTCTCTCTCTCTCTCTCTCTTTAGAGTGTTGCACTCTCTCTCTCTCTCTCTCTTTAGAGTGTTGCACTCTCTCTCTCTCTCTCTCTCTCTCTCTCTCTGTTTAGAGTGTTGCACTCTCTCTCTCTCTCTCTCTCTCTGTTTAGAGTGTTGCACTCTCTCTCTCTCTCTCTCTCTGTTTAGAGTGTTGCACTCTCTCTCTCTCTCTCTCTGTTTAGAGTGTTGCACTCTCTCTCTCTCTCTCTCTGTTTAGAGTGTTGCACTCTCTCTCTCTCTCTCTCTCTGTTTAGAGTGTTGCACTCTCTCTCTCTCTCTCTCTCTGTTTAGAGTGTTGCACTCTCTCTCTCTCTCTCTTGAGAGTGTTGCACTCTCTCTCTCTCTCTCTTGAGAGTGTTGCACTCTCTCTCTCTCTCTCTTGAGAGTGTTGCACTCTCTCTCTCTCTCTCTTGAGAGTGTTGCACTCTCTCTCTCTCTCTCTCTCTCTTGAGAGTGTTGCACTCTCTCTCTCTCTCTCTCTCTCTTGAGAGTGTTGCACTCTCTCTCTCTCTACTCTCTCTCTCTTGAGAGTGTTGCACTCTCTCTCTCTCTCTCTCTCTCTCTTGAGAGTGTTGCACTCTCTCTCTCTCTCTCTCTCTCTCTTGAGAGTGTTGCACTCTCTCTCTCTCTCTCTCTCTCTTGAGAGTGTTGCACTCTCTCTCTCTCTCTCTCTCTCTCTTGAGAGTGTTGCACTCTCTCTCTCTCTCTCTCTTGAGAGTGTTGCACTCTCTCTCTCTCTCTCTTGAGAGTGTTGCACTCTCTCTCTCTCTCTCTTGAGAGTGTTGCACTCTCTCTCTCTCTCTCTTGAGAGTGTTGCACTCTCTCTCTCTCTCTCTTGAGAGTGTTGCACTCTCTCTCTCTCTCTCTTGAGAGTGTTGCACTCTCTCTCTCTCTCTCTTGAGAGTGTTGCACTCTCTCTCTCTCTCTCTTGAGAGTGTTGCACTCTCTCTCTCTCTCTCTTGAGAGTGTTGCACTCTCTCTCTCTCTCTCTTGAGAGTGTTGCACTCTCTCTCTCTCTCTCTTGAGAGTGTTGCACTCTCTCTCTCTCTCTCTTGAGAGTGTTGCACTCTCTCTCTCTCTCTCTTGAGAGTGTTGCACTCTCTCTCTCTCTCTCTTGAGAGTGTTGCACTCTCGTGTGTGTCTCTCTATCCTATTTTTCGAATACAAGCATTGAATGAGATGTGGATGAAAATCTGTTAACTGGTAAGTGTAAATCAAAAACAATATCCTTATTTGTCAACCCAACACTTATTACTTGTCAGTGTAGCATGCAAAAGAAAGTACTCCAAATTGATGCCACACAGCCAACTATTAATTCATTCAGATCTAAAAGAACTAGATAGTGTAGATCTGTTAGCTATGTTTCTCTTTGAGTTGATAACAACATAGAGCTTCACTGAGATTTTTAACTGCCACTGTTACTTAAAGTTCATCATTTAACATATGCTCTGCCACAATGTAAGAGGGTCATTTTTAAAGTAGCTACTGATATGGAGTTAGAGAAACTTTATTTATGAATGTGAATTGTATCACAAACTACAATAGGCACATTTCTTTATTTTTCAACATAGTCACCCTGAAAATTTAAAAATTTGTCAAGTCACAGCACCAGATTTTGCATCCCATCATCAAAGCTCTCTCCCACCTTACTGTTAAACCAGTTAATAATAGTGTCTTTCCACATGTCATTTTCCAAGCACTTTCCACCATAAAATTCCTTCTGTTGTGGAAATGGGTGAAGGTCTGACAGAGCTAAGTCAGAGCTGCATGGCAGATGATCCAATAAATCCCAATGAAATATCTGTGCTGCACCTTGAGGCCGAGTATTGTTGTGAAGCAGGACTACATGGCTAGAGAGCAGTCCCCCACTGGTGATTTTGAATAGCATGCCTCAAGTTTAATAATGTTCACAGTATATCTCAGCATTTATTGTTATTCCTTGTGGCAAAAAGTCTAACAGAAGAACGCCTTCCGGTCACAAAAAACCACGGCCGTTATTTTCTGTGGTTAAGGTTCTTGCTTGAATTTTTGTTGGGAGTTTGAATGATGCCACTTATTGAATTCACATTTATTATCTGCAGTGTAGTGCACAATGCATGTTGCATCAGCAGTCACAATGTGATTGAAGAACTGATAACCATCCTCTGATAGTGCTCTGAAATGGACAATGTGCGATTCACTTTGTTTTTTAACATTTTTGCCACTCGTCTAACATACATTTTTGTAGTGGAGTTTGTCAGTAGCAACGTGCTATACTGATCTTGAAACTTGTGGAAATTTATGGTGCAATTCGTCAATAGTGAAGCACCTGTTCTGGCAAATTACCTCTTCTACTTTTTGTATCATGTCAAATTATTTTCCATCATGTGCCTTTGTCTTTACTTCATTAAACAGGCTATAATATTTATGCCCATTTCCATCATCCATTGCACCTGCACCATAAACTTAAACAAGCCGCCAGTGAATTTCTACAGGATGAACTTGTTTCACATTTAAGAAACAAATATCTGAATGCACTTCAAAATCAGTGGAATTACTGATTGACATGGTGTCAAAGCAGTATAACCATACAACCAACACTGGGAGAGACATGAAGCATAATGTTTGTATAGTGAGAGACTGGCCAAGAGTGGCCAACTGTAAATGGACGTCATGTGAGGAGATGTGTGGACACAATGTGCTATCAGTTCTAACTTTATAAATGACCCTGATAGGTATCTTGTTAGATAATTCTCCATTATCTTGCTGTTATGTTCATGTAGCTTTTTCCATGTGCAACTGCCCCACCAGCATTTCCACCCTTAGAGAACACTGTGGAAACTGATATGTAACAATAATTAACAACTCTTTGTATTAGTTAAAACTGACAATGGGCATGATTCCACTAATCTCAAATATTTGCAAGTATAATTTGTTGACAACTACAACTAATAATTTTAGATAACTTCAGGACCAATTTTTAGCACATATTATGGTTTAAAAGTGTGAACATGAGCATTCATGTTTTCAACATTGCTTAAATGAATAATACTGCATAGTACGTGAGATATGCCAGTCTTCCTTCATGCAGTAACTTTCTAGTCAGTGAAATATATAATAAAGAAAAATTGCTGTGGATGTGGAAGATGCTTTCCTTGTATTTCTGTGTTTATTAAATGAAGTCATGAAGACAACCCATACAGCAATTTTGGGATGTGGACTGTGTAATCTACTCCCTCCTTCCTAGTTGCAGCTATCATTCATATATGAGCAAAGTGTTTTCTGAAGATTTGAGTGAAGTAAGATTACTATAAACGTTTTAGTTTACTTAACTTTTCTTGTAGAGTTGACTCCAGTTGTTCTTGTCTAGGGGTCTGATTCTCACATTTTAGGTCCTCGTGGCTGACTTGATCTAAATAACTTTGAAGATTGTTGTTTCAGAATTTTTGTTTTATGTTCATTTATTCTGTCATGTTTTAGTATCACACGGTGTTTTGGATTTTCACATTAAAAAGCCAAAATTACATTGTTCACCCAAAATACAAAAATACTTCTGATCGCATCAGTGGCATGCTTACAAGTACTCCACTCTGCGGTAATAACAATATTACAAAGGGTTTACAATTTTTCTTGACAAATGAATTACGATTAGTTTTGATTATTATTTTATAAATGAATCCAGAAATAAACATAATCAACAGTGCTAGATTGTGTAATTAGTAATACAAATTAAGTGTGCTAAATAATTTGTAATTTTCAAATGTTTCTAGAAACAATTTTAACTGAACATTCCAAGCTAGTACATATTGATTGTAACATGGAAAATAAAGTAATTCCTTTTCAGAAATTTTAGCTTGAAATATAACATTGTGTATAAAATTATATGAAATTTTTTTGAAAAACAATGGATATAATATTGAGCTGTCCAAAATTCAAAAAATATTGCTGGTATCAACTACTACTGTTGAGGATAAGTAATACTAGAGGATGCAGTCCCATTACTATGGATTTTAACTTGAAGGCTGTTTCCAAATGAATTTTCATTAACTTCCTTTCTGAACTGGGTTTTGACACTTTAGCCAGACATTTTTTGTTTTCAGGTTGCCCAAGTGTGTGCTCATGCATTAGGAATACCTCTAGAATTTGTGAGTGTAAAACCATCAAATGTCCTGACAGCTCCTAACAACATTGTGACAGGTGGAAGTATTGCAAGTGAATCATGTGCATATGTAAGTCTGAGTTCTCAACTTTATGAAATTAGTTTTCATTAACAGCTTAACACACAACTTTGTAGATGTAGGTGTTAAGGTACCAATTAACTGTGTAGATGAGATGTTAAGACATTGTAAGAGTGCGACCTCTCCCATCAAGCCATCAACCACATTTCCTCAATAGTCTCTGCTTGCTGCAACCTTCCTTAATTGTCTGCTCCAAATACCACCTCACCACAGTTGAGCAACAGTACCATCATAATTAAGTTAACAAATTACTGTCAGAAGGATGTGATAAGTAATAAAGTTTGCTCCTTACATTACATATCCATATTCTGCCATAACGATTAGTTTTCTTGACGATTAAAATTTTACAGATTTCAAAACTAATTGCTACTTTCCTTCTTATGCTAATATGTACTTCAAATGTTAGATTAGTTTATAAATTTTGAACCCTCTCTCCAGGCAACAATGCGTGCTTGTGAAGAACTAATGCAACGACTGGCACCTGTAAAAGCCAAACTAGAAAACCCAACTTGGAAGGACCTTATTGCTGCAGCATATTCAGCAAATGTAGATCTCTGTTGCAGTTTCATGATGTAAGCTGGCTGTCTTGCCATACAAAATACCCCCAAATGCATTAAAATAAAAAATTATAGTTATAGAACAATGTGCACAATGTCTCTGAAGTTGCATTAAATATTAAAATGGTAATCTCTGCATGTTCTTCAGGTATGCTGGTATTGCAGACACAGTAACTCCATATAAAGTTTATGGTGTTACAGTAGCAGAAGCAGAAATTGATGTACTGACAGGACATCATCAGGTATGTTGGGATAACATGCAACCAGATAGAAAGTAAACAGTGTGCTCATTAGTAATCATTAGTTCCTTGTAGAAAGACTCATTTTTAAGAAAAATATCCATTAGTTTATTCAAATGTCTCTCTAGAAGTCATGCAATTGATTCTTAAAATAATTAACAGTACAACAATACTAAAATTCATACTTTGATGCACCTTGGAATGTTCCAGTTACTACGTGTAGATGTACTGGAAGATGCTGGTGAGAGTTTGAGCCCTGAGGTTGACATAGGTCAAGTGGAAGGAGCCTTTGTTATGGGCCTAGGCTATTGGCTGGAAGAATTCATGGTTTATGATGACAGTACTGGGAAGGCACTAACAAACAGAACATGGGTAACTTTACAGTGAAAATTTAAAAATTAAAACAAAATAATCTGTTGTATTGAAACTTTTAAAGTAACAAATAATTTTAGAATATTAAAGATTTGAACATTGTTGCATTCTGAACCAAACCTTGCATGGATCAAAATATTAAAAATGAAATGAATATTTACTTTATGACCATTGTTAAATTCCTTAGAAAAAGTGAAATGCATTTTTATTTAGTAAAGGTATTGGTAATGTTTTTCTGTTTCAAAATATGCTTGACATTCGGAAGCTTCAGTAACTATCTTGGTGCAAGAAAATGGCTGACAGTTATTTTTCTTTGTTTTAAGAATTACAAGCCACCTGGAGTTAAGGACATTCCGATAGACTTCAGAATACAACTAAGAAAAAATGCACCCAATCCTGTGGGTGTGCTTCGTTCAAAGGGTTAGTTACCTTCTGCTGTACAGGTATACAAACCATAGTTTTACTCAGTTTTAATGCAACTGAAATTCTGTCCTTTACTGTTTAGCTACTGGTGAGCCACCACTCTGCATGAGTATTGCTGGCTTATTTGCAGTACGAGAAGCTGCATTAGCTGCCAGACAGGATGCTGGTGGTGATGAAAAGTGGTTTGAGATGAGTATGTACCATTCCTCTTTATCTGGCAGTTTAATAAGCATTGATAATAATTAAAACTTGTCTAACTATTAAACGCATCATATTTCACATAGTTAACACGATTTTGTTTGCAGATCCTCCTGCAACACCAGAGAGAGTTTTCCTCACAAGCAAGACTGACTATAAAAATTTGGTTCTGTAATGGTAGGAGGTACAGAATTCTCTTAATGCTGGGAAAGAGATACTGCTGACTGTTTCTAACTCAAGATGTTAATTCCTGTTTATATTTTGTGAAATATTTTGTGCTGTATACTCCACATATTGTTAGTAAAACCTTAAATTTTTCTTAGCATTTAATGTACAGAAAATGTATATCCACTGTTAAAAATTTTGAAAAGATTTTTTATATTGATCGGGAGAATGTTGTAAATAAATGTCATATTATTCTTGAATATTTTTAATATTTTGTATTCTTTAGAGAAATTTGAGATGGACCTTACTATTAATGGTATGATAAACAGTCTTCGGATTAGTCACACCTTGCGTCATAAAACTGACATTTACAAGATTTTAGATAATCTGATTAAAATTACTTTATGGTAACTATAATTCAATAGTGATGTGCTACAAATCTGAGTCTTATAATGAGTAGAGGAGGGAGGAGTGCTAGTAAAGGTTAATATAGGACTAGTATCTGCCCATGTGACATTTATGGTACACTTAGCCTAATGGTAAATGTTAACAAAATTTAATGGAACCTCCACGCATTTCAGCAGTAGCTCATGCCAGGGACAATTTTATCCACAGATATTGAAACCTCTCAAATCAAAGCTGTTAAGTGTGGGTGAGGAATATAATGTTACTACTTGTCATTAATTTTAACCTCAAGCTTATGGCATTAAAACAGTCTTTTTACAAAAGACTGACAACTTAATGAAAATTATTCACTCACAGTTTGGCTTCGTAAACAAGAAGTTATTTCATACATTTCTGTGTGTACTGCTGTTTGGTCAAACACTTCAGGATAGTAAGAAAATGAAAAGGAATATTCTTAGACACATTTCATCTATCTCACTACACCATTCTTATTATGAAACATCAAAACTACAATGTACCGGTTTTACTTAATCTGTGCTCACAAAGCAACCAAAACTATGTAATGGTATAAAATTTATAGACTACAAAACCAAAATAAATGGCTTATCATGAGGCCCCAGACATCTTAGTGATTTAAGAGCACATACGTAATTTGTGTTTTACATAGTGATCTATATTAACACATGTTGGATTTTGTTTTCTGTATTGTACTGGTGCTCAATGTTAAGGCCTATAAAACAGTTTAATTTTCTAATGGCTGTTAAGAAGCTAAGAAAAGCACAAAAGCAAACCAGCTTGACAAACCTCCCCACTTAAACCAACAAATTACAAATAACAAAATAGTGGCACTAAATTTCTAGATAGCAAACAATGTAATGTCAAATGACGGCAAAGGGTCACCATTAATATGTTTCCTGCAGCTGACACTGGTGTCAGCTTGACACATTCGTTCAGTGCTGATAAATTTTGTGTGTTTCTGTGAGTGACTGAAACAGATGAGTATATTATTATGTTCAGTTGTGAAAGTGTTTGCACAAGCAGTGTCTCCAATAAGTGCCTACAAATTTTCTTGTGCTTAGTCTGTGATACATCTTTTTATTGGAAGATTCAGTCCAAAGACAATGAATTGGAAGTGGATAGCTGGAATCTTAAGAATGCACAAGCTTGCAATAACGGTTAATGTGGAAGCTGAGATCTGTTTTGACATTGCAGAGAAGGCAAGGATTATGATGAAACTGATGTTTAAGAACCCATAGTAGCCAAAATGAATTGAATGAGACTTGGCACAATAAGCCACAAGACATGCAGCATCATGCATTTACAGGTTGAGAATATATGCTAATCCTATTAACAATATACCAATCTACTTACAGATAATGTACTTTACTGCAAAGTTGATAAATTGAACAGAAACATTGTAGATACCTTTCACTGAAAATACAAAGGGACAAGACTACTGTTTGTAACTGGAAACATATTATCTAGCTGAAATGCTAGTATCCATGGGCATTTCATTACGATTACTTGGGATAGCTTACAAGGCTCCAGGAAGAAAGATTGTGCCTCATTTCTGTTCCTCCATTTTGAAACAGAAATACTATCATGTTGCAATTAGTGCATTGTTAAAAGTCCACACTAGAAGACCCAAAAGCAATTATAGACTGTACCAAGTATGACCTTTAATAAAGTAATATAACAGAATGTATAAAGTGCATTACCAAGAAGTAAAATGGACAGTTGCCATTATTTGGGAGACAAGATTGGACATTTATAACAGTGTATACTTAAAAAGGTTGTGTGTGTGTGTGTGTGTGTGTGTGGTGTGTGTAGTGTGTGTGTGTGAAGTAAAGAATGTGTGTGTGCTGAAAAATCTGGATTTTTTTTTAACAAGTGCATTTTATGCACAATAATGCTTGACAAAAGTGGTGGAGAATCTCATACTGAAATGGTAAATTTGTTTTTTACATTTGCAGGAGAGGAAATTGCATGTTTGTTGCCATATTTACATAAATATGCAATAATTTTGCAACAGCTTAAAACCTTAGTCAATTTGGGGACAGTCTTCAAACAGGAGGCACACTCCTAAAGTAACTATTTACTCAAATGGGTAACACTTGCATGTCACAGAAATTTTGAATCATAATTATCAAATCTAATTTGCTGGTATTTTCCCCAAAAAAATGTCGGAATTACACTCCTAAAGTAATTGTAGACACACAACTCAATAAAAGAAATAATATTGTGCACTATTAATAAGGCATGATATTTTGAAAATGCACAGACGAGTATTCCAGTCAACACCGTCAAAAGCTTTCTCCAAGTCTACAAATGCTAGAAACATAAGTTTGCCTTTCCTTAACACTTTCGCTGCAGCTGACACTTATAAGCGTCACCACAAGCCATGAGCCAGTGTGGCTGATGCTGATAAGCGTCCGTGCTCACTGTCGGATTACTCAGTCTACTTGCAGCATCTAAGCGTGTAAACTTCTGTTTTGTGTGGTCAGTTATCGAACGTATGTTGTTCATAACGGTGGCTAATGAACAGACACCTGGACCTTTCAATGTGAAAAAGAGCAGGAAAAGTTTTAAATTGACAGAGGGACAGTTACTTAGTGTACTAGACGACAATGATTTTCTGTGTAGTGAGGAAGAGGCATACCACAGATATTGTCATTCAGAGGCTGCAAAAAGAATTGCAGAGTGATGATAACTGGAAGCACAGGTTTCGAATCTGTTTCGTGAATCTGACGACACAGATCACGATGATTGTGTGAAAATAGACGACGAAAAAGAGCCCAACCTGTCAGAGATAATTAAGGTGAGTCCTGCCATAAAGAACCACATAATATGCAGTATCACCCATTTATGAAGGAAGTAGTTTTGCAAATTCATCCTGCTGGCAATTCTCCTAAGGATTTCTTCAGATTATTGGTAACAGAAAATTGTTGCAACTTGTAGTTGACAAAATTGAACGATAACGCAGTCAACATATTACTGAGCGAAAATACAAAAGAGGGATCTAGGATCTGTAAATGGAAACTTCTAAGTATAGGTGAATTACTAGTTTTTCTGGGTGTTTCATTACATATGGGTAACGTTAAATATCCCATGATTATTAGACTACTAGAAGAAAGAACCGCCATTCGAGATTAAGCAGAGACGTTGTTTTGCATTTGAGCAAGAAACATCCAAAAACACATTGTGCAAAAGTGGGAAAGCTACTGCAGGGAAGAAGCAAGTTACAAGGAAGCGGTGTAAGAAGTGCGCGTAACAAGGCAAGAGCACTGATACACCGTAGGAGTGTACAACCTGCCCAGACAAACCTGAATACTGCTTGAACTGCTGTATAATTTCCCATAAGTAACAAAACGTGATAAGTATCGGGGAAATCCCAATTATCAAAGACGAATTCCTTTATTTCTTTTGACATTGCATGGTTTCTTCCTATGATGTGAAAAAGTTAGAACTTTTTTCATGAGCACTCAGAAAATGAGGTTTTCTTTTGTATTACGTCGACTTATTTCATATTGCGTTGTAAAGCATTCACTTCAGTTTCTTGTAAAGAATTTGTGCTAAATTTTTTTAATAGCACCAAAATTGAAGTGGTGGGGGACACGAGATAAGCCTCCATGTAGGGTGTGTTTGGCTTACTAATTTCTACACATCCAAGCATCCCCTGGGCGTCTGTGATAAATGTAGATGGATAATTCTCTCATACCAGGAGCAAACATGCTACTAAATTGACAACCTCTGTCAGTCAGTCTTAAAAATGCACGTTTGAAGTAAATATAATTTCAAATGAATCAGTTTCCCTTTCCTTTTTTTCCTTCTTAAGAATTTGCGTTTTCGAATCCAAATTTTTACTGAAAGCAGTGAATTTGTTGCTTGTTTGAATCGTATTTTTTGTTACATTATCAACAAATCATGAACATTTGAATCATGCCTGTAACCACTATAGGTGTCAGACAGCAAACACTTTACAACATGAGCACAATACAGTTGAAGCTTATTTGAAGTAATGCATCTACAGTGTCATCAAGTCAGTATAGAACATGATCCTACAGATCTTAAAAGGTCTTGACGTCAGCCTGTAGCTCAGGTGGTGCTTAGGTGTGTTGGCTGCGAGTGGTACCTGCTGTTTGTGTGTCACCAGCCCGCACTCGAGCGTTGCCGGGCTGCACTGGAGAGTTGCGTGCCTGCACCGATGCTGCAGCGAAAGTGTTAATGTATCTTCTAAGATAAGTCATAGGGTCAATATTGCCTCATGTGTTCCTACATTTCCATGGAATCCAAACCTATCTTCCTCGATGTCGGCTTCTACCAGGTTTTCCACTCGTCTGTAAAGAATTCGTGTTAGTATTTTGTAGCCATGACTTATTAAACTGATAGTTTGGTAATTTTCACATTTGTCAACACCTGCTTTCTTTGGGATTGGAATTATTATATTCTTCTTGACGTCTGAGGGTATTTTGCCTGTCTCATACATCTTGCTCACCAGATGGTAGAGTGTTGTCAGGGCTGGCTCTCCCAAGGCTGTCTGTCAGTAGTTCTAATGGAATGTCATCTGCTTCCAGGGGCTTGTTTCGAATTAGGTTTTTCAGTGCTCTGTCAAACTCTTCAAGCAGTATCACATCTCCCATTTCATCTTCATCTACATCTCTTCCATTTCCATAATATTGTCCTCAAGTACATCACCCTTATATGGACAGTCTATATACTCCTTCCACCTTTCTTCTTTCCCTTCTTTGCTTAGAACTGGGTTTCCATCTGAGCTCTTGATATTCATGCAAGTGGTTCTCCTTTCTCCAAAGGTCTCTTTAATTTTCCTGTAGGCAGTATTTGTCTTACTCCTATATGCCTCTACATCCTTACATCTGTCCTCTAGCCATCCCTGCTTAGCCATTTTGCACTTCCTGTCGATCTCATTTTTGAGATGTTTGTATTCCTTTTTGCCTGCTTCATGTACTGCATTTTTATATTTTCTCCTTTCATCAATTAAATTCATCATTTCTTCTGTTACCCAAGGATTTCTACTAGCCCTCATCTTTTTACCTACTTGATCTGCTGCTTTCACTATTTCATCCATCAAAGCTACCCTTTCTTCTTCTACTGTGTTTCTTTCCCCATTCCTTTCAATCATTCCCTAACTCTCTCCCTGAAACTCTCTACAACCTCGGGTTCTGGCAGTTTATACAGGTCCCATCTCCTTAAATCCCCACCTTTTTGCAGTCTCTTCAGTTATTTACAGTTCATAGCCAATAGATTGTGGTCAGTAGTCCACATCTGCCCCCTGGAAATGTCTCACAATTTAAAAACTTCATTCCTAAAATCTCTGTCTTATCAGTATATAATCTATCTGAAACCTTCCAGTATCTCCAGGCCTCTTCCATGTATACAACCTTATTTTATGATTCTTGAACCAAGTGTTAGCTATGATTAAGTTATGCTCTATGGAAAATTCTACCAGGCAGCTTCCTCTTTCATTCATTACTCCCATTCTATATACACCTACTATGTTTCCTTCTCTTCCTTTTCCTACTATCTAGTTCCAGTCACCCATTACAATTAAATTTTCGTCTCCCATCATTATCTGAATAATTTCTTTTATCTCATCGGACATTTCATCATTCTCCTAGTCATCTGCGGAGCTAGCTGGCATATAAATTTCTTCAACTGTGGTAGGTGTGGGATTCATGTCAATCTTGGCCAAAATAATGCGTTCACTACGCTGTTTGTAGTAGTTCACCTGCATTCCTATTTTCCTATTCATTATTAAACCTACTCCTGTATTACCCCTATTTTGATTTTTTATTTATAGCTCTGTATTCACATGAACAGAAGTCTCGTTCCTCCTCCCACCAAACTTCACTAATTCCCACTACATCTAATTTTAATGTATCCATATCCATTTCCATTTCTAAATTTAAATTTTCTAACCTACCTGTCTGATTAAGGAATCTGACATTCCATGCTCCAATCTGTAGAATACCAGTTTTGTTTCTCCTGATAACATCGTCCTGAGTAGTCTTCGCCTGGAGATCTGAATGGGGGACTATTTTATCTCCGGAATATTTTACCCAAGAGGACGCAATCATCATTTAACAACACAGTAAAGCTGCATGCCCCCGGGAAAAATTACAGCTGTAGTTTTCCCCTTGCTTTCAGCCATTTGCAGTACCAGCAAGGCTGTTTTGGTTAGTGTTACAAGGCCAGATCAGTCAGTCATCCAGACTGCCCCCTGCAACAACTGAAAAGGCTGCCCCTTGTCAGGAACCATATGTTTGATGTTTGTCTGGCCTCTAAACATATACCCCTCCATGGTGGTTGCACCTATGTACAGCTAACTGTATCGCTGAGGCACGCAAGCCTCTCCACCAAATGATAAGGTCATGGAGGGGGGGGGGGGACAAAGCTATGCCAATATAAATATAAAATGCAAATAATTAAGGGACTATGCTGTCAATGGAATTTCAAAGAGATGTGAGGAAGAAATTGCATAATTACATATTATGCAAGGGCAAGAAATAGATGAATAGAAAATAAGTCATAAGGAAAAGGGGTAGAAAATATGCCATATGAAGCAGGTATACTGTCACCATACTCAAATCTATAGCATTGCCATGCAATTCATTTTTATGTGCCTGGCAGAGGGTTTTAGGAACCAATTTCAAACTATTTCTCTACTAATACAAACACCCAACTATCACCAAGACAAGGACAAAATCACAAACAAACAAATACACAAAATACAAGAATAGAAACAACACAGCGTGAAAGAAACAAAGTAAAAGATGGTACACAATGACATACAACCCCAAATACACACAGAATATCCAATATTTTCAAAAAACAAGGCATAAAAATAACACACCAAACAAACAACTCAATTCAGAAATACTTCCCAAAAACAATATGAAAAACTGATCTGTATCAGAAATCAGGAATATGCCAACTGAAATGCAACACATGTGATGGAAGATACATAGTTCAGACCAGGAGGATATTTGACACCAGATACAAAGAACATGTAGGAGCATGGAAGAATACGACAAATCATTCAACTTCTACAAAACAGTTACGTCAACACAGTCATGGAAATCATGAGGATAAACAACAAAAAACACCACATCCAAAAAACCATAACAGAAAAGGAACAACTCATAAATGATCAGATCAGTCTGGCAAACCACACACTCTTTAAACTGTTTGACCACTTAATATACATTAAAAGTACACATATAACCACAGGCTACATTTACCAATACCATTTCCTCCCAGATCTGTTCTATAATCACTGTCCAGGCCATCCCTGTCTTTCCTCCCTCCCCCTCACACCCCCACTCCTCTCACGTCTCTACCTACATACAAGACAATCCCCCCTCCCTCCCTCCCTCCCTCCCTCCACATTGTGGCAGTGATGAATGAAAAACAGTTAAGAAAGTCAGTTGTAAATAGTGCAGTGCAGGAAATAACGCAAAATGCCAAAAACTGCCAAATGCAGATGTGAAATGAAGCCCCCAACCACTGCTAGCAAGAAGGGAAGGAGCAGTCTATGTACAGAAACACCATAAGTGGCTTTCAGGCCAACTTTATAAACAAAATGCTGTTTTTAACCTAAAACAATCAAATGTACAAACGTGTGTACCCAATTTACAGAATACCGCAGAAGATGCTTAGCGTGTAAAGAAACACCAATAACACAGAAGATGCTTTGTAAATAAAAGCGAAGAAAGTCTTTTTGTAATTCCTTTTAATTAGATTGCAGTCAGCTCAAGACAGATAACCTATACTGACAGATATTTTTCTACTATTCAACTCTAACAGGGCATGGGAAAAATGAATGCTTAAATCTTCCTGTGCAAGTTAAGATTTCCCTAATGGTGGTCATTTCTCCCTCTGTAGGCTGCCAAGAAAATATCTTCGCATTCAAAGGAAAAAGTTGGTGATTGGAATATCACAGAAAGATCTTACAGCAATGCTAAATGACTTTGTTTTAATGATTGCCACTGCTCACACACATATATCTGTGACTCTACCTCCCCAGTTCTCAACTCCATAAAAGAGCTGCCCTTCTTTAGACTTTCTTGATATTCTCCATCAATCCTATCTGGTAAGGATGCCATATTACACAGAAATACTCCAGTAGGTGACAAATAAGCATAATGTAAGCAGCCTTTTAGTAGACTTGTTGCATCTTGTAAGCATTCTGCCAATAAAGCAGACCTTGGTTTGCCTTTCCCACAACAGTATCTATGTGATCATTCCAACTGAGATGTCTTTAATTCTAATTTCTGGATATTAATAGAAGTGACAACCTTTACATATCTGTGATTTATTGTGTAACAGAAATTTAATGTCAATAAAGAGCCAGTTGTGTTTCATAAAAATAGTATTTCTGAATCCATGCTGATTTTGTGACAATAAAGCGATTTCTTCAAGGTAATTAATAATGTCTTAACACAGTGTATGTTCCAACATGCTACTATGAATAGACACAAGTGGGTGTGCATCTCAGCAGGTTACTCTAAATTCCTTCCTTGAGTATTGGTTGACCTGTGAAATTTTACATTCTTTAGTTATGGAAATTTTGACAAGTGAGTGGTTTTGTGATTCAGAGTATAGAATTATTACATCAGTATACTCTGAGAGGGATCTAACTAGTAAACAGTCAGGATCAGAGGCCTTGCCTTTATTTAGTGCTTCAAGCTGCTTCATCTACACTGAGGATATCTTCATTTAATTTCTCAAATTGGCTGGTGTTCTTTCAAATACTGAAATATTTATTTTGTCTTCTTTCATGAAGGAATAACTCTGGTTTGGTGGCACTGTCATCAATAACATTTCCTTTGCTGTGGTGTACTGAAGGTACTGGTTGCATCTTGCCACTTGTGTACTTATTATAGTACTATAATCTCTTTTGATTTTCTGTCGACTGTCTGATTAGTGATTCACTGCTGTTGTCACACCTACAATGCATGGTATATGAAGTGGATCCATCACATGAGCTTCTAGATACAGTGAATGGCAGGTACAGATACATCCATATGATGAAACTCGCAAACAAGTTTGCATTTAATATTTCTTCAAAACACTATGCATACTGGGTATCGCTATAACTGTGTGCTGCATATCTGCTTCCAGGGGTAATAAAAATATGGTTTCAGTGTTTTATAAAATTATTGACAGAATTTTAAAATTTGATCATAATTCACTCATTAGGAGGTTTAATGCCATAAGTCAAGCATTTAATTAGGAAACTGTTTTGAGACAACATAACTGACAATGTGCAGATTACCCACACTATATCCACCCAGTAAAAAATGAGAGCACTTTGTGAATTCCAACAACACTTCTAATTCAAGCCATTTCGAAATTTTCTGTCGCTGACATCCCCCCCCCCCCCCCCCCCCAACAAAAAAAACAACAAAAAATCAAAAAATTATTTAACTACATTTTCGTTGCTTAGGCGTTGAAGCTTCGGTGTCAGCCTTGTTGTTCTAGCACGTTATTTACGTACTCCTAAATCTATATGTAACACATTTTGGAGACAGTGTCCACATATGCTACTGAATGTCCTGCCAAATTAACCCATTATATAACCCATAATGGGCAGTTGTAATTAAAGTGCAGCTACTCATAGTGGTCTAGCGTCTACTGCAAACATAATATGGCAGTGAAACTTGGTAGATATTGAAATACATTAATGTGGAACTGGATAATGATGGAAAAAATTAGTTCAAATTTTGGTTACCAGGTGTAAATCTGGGGCTGTAATTGCAAGAAAGATGTGTAGAAATGTTTCTGTAAATAATAGATTAGGAACAGTACATCAGCAGAAAAGGCACACATTCCATATATCCACAAATGATTTAGCAGATAGGTTGGACAGCAGTCTGTGGTTGTTTGCTGGTGATGCTGTGATGTGTGGCAAGGTGTCAAAGTTGAGTGACTGTAGGAGGATACAAGATGACTTAGACAAAATTTATAATTGGTGTGATGAATGGTAGCAGCCTCTAAATGTGTAAAAATGTAACTTAATGTTGATGAATAGGAAAAACAAACCTTTAGTATTGAGATACAGCATTAGTGGTGTCCTCTCAACACAGTCACTTTGTTTTAACATACAGATGTGATGTTGCAAAGCAAGATGAAATGGAGTGAATGTGGGATGATTGTGGTACAGATGGCAAATGGAAGACATTAGTTTATTGGGAGAAATTTAGGAAAGTGAAGGAGACCACATACAGGACATTAATACGGCCTGTTCTAGAGTGCTGCTTGAGTGTTTGGGATCTGTATATCAGATTCAATTCAAAGTTGGGCTGCTAGATAAAACGTAAAAGAAATGCTGAAAAATCTCAATGTCTTGGACTCTACAAGAACTGTTTTTGGCACTGAATTTGTGTGTGCACTTCTGGATCCTGCTTGTTGTTCCCATAGCGACTGAAGTTAAAAATAGATTAATAACACGTCTTGCACACATATAAGCATGTCATTCTTCCAAAGTTTTTTCTCCAAACTCCTATCATATAGAGACTTTCTTGAACAGAAATAATCAGTTACAAACCTGTAAAACAGAGTAGTACATTGTCAGAAGAGTATATGTTCAATGTTTCACACAGAGACAATTCTGCTATGGTACATATAAAAGGTGCATCACAGTGTGGAAGTGAAATGATGTGGCAGCTGGATACATACTCCAAAGTACCAAACAATGAGGTCATCAGTCCCATCGGATTAGGGCAGGTTGGGGAAGGAAGTTGGCCATGCTCTCTCAAAGGAACCATCCCAGAATTTGCCTGAAGCAATTTAGGGATTAGATTAGATTAGATTAACTTTCAGGTCCTCCAGGATGTGGAACATGTCAGAAAACAACAATACATGACAAATATTTACAACTAACACAAATAAGCTAATGTACCATTCCACAGGTCCCAAGTGGAATGATCATCATTTTTTTTATGAACACTATATGAAAGAGTCATTTTACAAATACTAATGCACTGAATTTAAAATAAACAAGTTTTTTATTTATTTATAAAGTAATAAACATGTAATACACATTTACAATGAACAACACATTACTGCACTGAAATTGTGCAGAAGTTATGAAGTTATAATATCACACACACAAATCAGTTAGTTCCACTTAGAAATTCATCACTGGAGTAGAAGGCTACCAATAAATCCTTTAGGCTTCTCTTAAACTGAATTTCATTGGTTGTTAACCTTTTTATGGCTGATGGAAAGTTATTGAAAATGTGTGTTCCTGAATAATGCACACCTTTTTGTACAAGACTAAGTGACTTTTAATCCTCGTGAAGATTATTCATATTTCTAGTACTGATTCATGAATCGAGCTGTTGGTTTGAAAAAGTGATATATTTTTAATGACAAATTTCATTAAGCAATTAATATGTTGGGAAGCAGTAGTTAGTATCCCTAGTTCTCTAAACAGGCTTCTGCAGGGTGTTCTTGAGTTCACACCATATATAACTCTTACTGTACATTTTTGTGCCTGGAAAACTTTAGCTTGGCTTGATGAATTACCCCAAGAAATAATCCCATATGACATTATGGAATGAAAGTAAGCATAGTATGCCAGCTTTTTCATTTTTATATCCCATATGTCTGACACAATTCGCATTGCAAATAGAGATTTGTTAAGATGCTTCAGCAGTTCTGTGGTGTGCTCCTCCCAGTTGAATTTATTGTCAAGCTGTAATCTCAAGAATTTAACACTGTCCACTTCTATCTGCTTGTCATCGTATGTTAGGCATATACTCATGGGACACCCCTTACAAGTTCTGAACTGCATGTAGTGTGTTTTTTCAAAGTTTAGTGACAAAGAGTTGGCTAGGAACCAGTGATTAATGTCCACAAATATTTTATTAGCTGATCTTTCTAAGACTACACATGATTTGCTATTTATTGCAATGTTTGTATCATCGGCAAACAAAATGAACTTGACATCTGGTAATGTTACTGATGAAAGGTCATTGATATACACAAGAAAAAGTAAGGGTCCCAAAATGAAACCTTGTGGGTCTCCACATGTAATTAGTTCCCAGTTGGATGATGCCTGATAGCTTGATACATGTCTCTTTCCTAATAACACCCTTTGTTTCCTGCCAGAGATATAAGATTTGAACCATTTTGCAGAATTTCCTGTTATGCTATAATATTCGATCTTACTTAAAAGGATATTGTGATTTACATAGTCAAATGCCTTTGACAGATCACAAAATATACTAGTTGCCTGCAATTTTTTGTCTGATGAATTAAGCACATTTTCACTGTAAGTGTAGATAGCCTTCTCAATATCAGAACCCTTTAGAAATCCAAACTGTGACTTTGACGGTATGTTATTTGAGATAAGATTGTTATAAAGCTGATGGTACATTACTTTTTCTAAAATTTTTGAGAATGCTGGCAACAGTGAAATTGGACAGAAATTTGATGCTATTTCTTTATCTCCCTTCTTAAACAGTGGCTTAACTTCAGCATATTTCAACCATTCAGGAAATATTCCACTGAAAAACACAGAAAACCTAAATCAGGATGGCCAGATGTGGGTTTGAACCACTGTCCACCTGAATGTGAGTCCAGTGTGCTAACCATTGTGCCACCTTGCTCAGTGGAGGAACAGGGTTCATCTCCATGTTCGACTCTTCTGCTTTTGAGATCTATGTGAGGTTGCTAAATCATTTCATTAGGCCATCTGTGCTTCTCTTTCTAAGTGTGGTAGCACAGAGATTAACACACTGGACTTGCATCTCGAAGGTGCAGAGTTCAAAGCTGCATCAGATTGTCCTGTTGTAGGTTTCCTGTCATTTCCCTAAATCAGGATGCCACTGAGTTATCTTCCATAAATCCATAATTGACTCCCTTCCCCATTCTCCAACTGAGATAGTAAATATTCTAAAATTCGAATTGAGAACAACTGCTAACACTGAGTAACTTAAAAGTAGATAACCTTGACACAAGGAAGCAACTTAGAGCAATTTCTGAAGGCAAGCCTTGCAGTCCAGATGGCATACCAATAATGGTTTCAGAGCATATTCATACAATAGCCCCATACTTAGTAATCATATACAACCACTCACTTGACAAAAGATCTGTATCAAAAGACTTTATACAGGGTGTTTCAAAAATGACCAGTATATTTGAAACGGCAATAAAAACTAAACGAGCAGCGATAGAAATACACCGTTTGTTGCAATATGCTTGGGACAACAGTACATTTTCAGGCGGACAAACTTTCAAAATTACAGTAGTTACAATTTTCAACAACAGGTGGCACTGCAAATGATGTGAAAGATATAGAAGACAACGCAGTCTGTGGGTGCGCCATTCTGTACGTCGTCTTTCTGCTGTAAATGTGTGCTGTTCACAACGTGGAAGTGTGCTGTGGACAACATGGTTTATTCCTTAGAACAGAGGATTTTTCTGGTGTTGGAATTCCACCGCCTAGAACACAGTGTTGTTGCAACAAGACGAAGTTTTCAATGGAGGTTTAATGTAACCAAAGGACGGAAAAGCGATACAATAAAGGATCTGTTTGAAAAATTTCAACGGACTGGGAACGTGATGGATGAATGTGCTGGAAAGTTAGGGCAAACGTGTACGGCAACCACAGAGGGCAACGCGCAGCTAGTGCAGCAGGTGATCCAACAGCGGCCACGGGTTTCCGTTCACCATGTTGCAGCTGTGGTCCAAATGACGCCAACGTCCACGTATCGTCTCATGCGCCAGAGTTTACACCTCTATCCATACAAAATTCAAACGCGGCAACCCCTCAGCGCCGCTACCATTGCTGCATGAGAGACATTCGCTAACGATATAGTGCACAGGATTGATGACGGCGATATGCATGTGGGCAGCATTTGGTTTACTGACAAAGCTTATTTTTACCTGGACAGCTTCGTCAATAAACAGAACTGGTGCATATGGGGAACCGAAAAGCCCCATGTTGCAGTCCCATCATCCCTGCATCCTCAAAAAGTACTGGTCTGGGCCGCCATTTCTTCCAAAGGAATCATTGGCCCATTTTTCAGATCCGAAACGATTACTGCATCACGCTATCTGGACATTCTTCGTGAATTTGTGGTGGTACAAACTGCCTTAGACGACACTGCAAACACCTCGTGGTTTATGCAAGATGGTGCCCGGCCACATCGCACGGCCGACGTCTTTAATTTCCTTAATGAATATTTCGATGATCGTGAGATTGCTTTGGGCTATCCAAAACATACAGGAGGCGGCGTGGATTGGTCTCCCTATTTGCCGTACATGAACCCCTGTGACTTCTTTCTGTGGGGACACTTGAAAGACCAGGTGTACCGCCAGAATCCAGAAACAATTGAACAGCTGAAGCAGTACATCTCATCTGCATGTGAAGCCATTCCGCCAGACACGTTGTCAAAGGTTTCGGGTAATTTCATTAAGAGACTACGCCATATTATTGCTACGCATGGTGGATATGTGGAAAATATCGTACTATAGAGTTTCCCAGACCGCAGCGCCATCTGTTGTTGACAATTGTAACTACTGTAATTTAGAAAGTTTGTCTGCCTGAAAATGTACTGTTGTCCCAAGCATATTGCAACAAACAGTGTATTTCTATCGCTGCTCGTTTAGTTTTTATTACCGTTTCAAATATACCGGTCATTTTTGAAACACCCTGTAGTTGCAAAGGTTGCATAGTACTCAAGAAATGAAATAGAAGTAATCCACTGAATTACAGGCCCATGTCACTAATGACATACAGTCAGCAAGGATCCAGAAAATATTGTTTCTGAGAAAAACAACTTGCTCCTTTTTCACACAAAGTAATAAATGCTATTGATGGGCATCTCAGACTGATTCCTTCTTTCTAGATCTCCAGAGAGCTTTTGACACTGCTCATCACAAGACACTTCTACTCAAATTGAGGGCCTTTGGAGTATTTCATAAAAAATCACAGTACCTAATAACAAATGGAAAACAGAAGTGATACCTGACATTCTACAAGAAAGTGCTAAAGGCCCCCTGCTATTCCTAATAAAAATACATGATTTAAAAGACAATCTGAGCAGCTCTCTTAGATTTTTTGCAGATTATGCTGTCATTTAACTTCTAGGTAGATCATCAGATGATCAAACCTGTTAAGACATGATATCTGTGAGACACAACAAGTGACAATTATCTCAGTAATGAAAAGTGAGAGGTCAACCACATGGATACAAAACAAAATCCATTACATTTCAGTTACAAGATAAATCACAAAAATTTAGAGGCTGTCATTTTGACTTAATACCTAGTAATTACCATTGCAAACAACTTAAATTGGAGTGATCACATAGAAAATGTTGTGGGGGAAGGCAAACCAAGGACTATTTTATTGGCAGTACATTTAGATGATGAAACAGGCCTTCTAGAGAGACTACCTACATTACACTTATTCATCCTCTGCTAGATTATTACTGTGCTGTATGAGATCCTTACCAGGTAGGACTGACAGAAGACATCAAAATAGTTCAAATAAGGGCAAGCTATTTTGTTCTATTGTGAAATAGGAATGAAAGTGTCACACATATGATAGGGGAATTGGGGTGACAACCATTAAAACAAAGATATTCTTCAATGAAATGAGATCTTTTCACAATATACCAGTCACTAACTCTCTAAACCAAATGCAAAAATGTTTAGTCAGTTCCCACTTGTACAGGGATAAATGACCAAGGTGATAAAATAAGAGGAATCAGAGTCTGCCCAAAAAGACTTGAGTGTTCATTTTTCCATGTGCTATACAATAGTGGAATGGTTGAGAAATACTCTGAAGATGGTTCTACGAACCATTTATAAAGCAGTTAAACGTGAACTGCAGAGTGAAGGTGTAGTTATAAACCATGTGGTTATCACACTGAACCCACATTCTATGGGTGGTGATTTCAAATGCGTGTTGGGTCATACCACTTTAGGTTTCTCGTGCTTTCCTTAAATCCATTATTGCAGAGGGCAGAACTCACATAGGGACTTCTGGTAACATGACCTCAGCTCGTTACCAGGCCACTTGGAGTACTCTTATCTTCAAAGTTTGTTTTTGTTTCATAATTATCAGAAACTTGTTTCTCCAATTTTGTGCTACTAATTGCAACTTTTTGTGTGTATTGCACTCTCTGACTTGCATTGTAAATATGTTGTTCATATTCTGATTAAGTTCTGCTTGCATCCACTATATTGGGTGATGCAAATGATTCCATATTTGGTTTTGTTTCACTTAAACTGGTTTCATCAGTGTTCTGAGGACTTTGTGCATTGATAACTGCTTAAGAATCGGTGTGTGAACTGCATGATTTAAATGCATGTTAAGTATGTAGGATGTGGTGTACTGATAGGCACTTATATGGAATAATACACGTCATGATTGAGTAGACAATATACCAAGACACTCAAGTCAGAGGTAATACCAAACTAAAACCACAGTCAAAGACATTACTGCTGGCTGCTGCTCGGGGCAGCAATATCGATAGTTACAGTGAGAAATGATAAATAGTCACTATGTCACCACAGAGAATCCTCCCTTCACCCCCCCCCCCCCTCCTACCCCTTCCATAGTGAGGAGCACAGGAGGAGGCAAAGTGGCACAAGGTGGTGAATCAATGGCATTAGGCGATGGTAGTGTTGTGACTGCAGTGATGCCGAGACCTCATAGTCTTGGAGGTGGACAGGAACTGGAGACCACACCCATAACATGAAGTAGCTGGGACCAATGTGACAGCATCAGCGCAAGCCAAGGTGGGTGGGGTGTTGGGTGATATGGTGCCATTATCTGCTGTTGCCAGAACAGCAACACCAGTGATGATCAGGGAGCAGTCTGTAGTTAGACAGGACATCATCTCCTCTGTGTTTAGTTCAGAGAATATAGGAGAGGTGTGGAGATAGTGATGTGAAACTCTGCTGGCTCCAGATTTCCTGTATTCATACTGGATGGAAATTACAAGATTTTCATCAGCATGCCTCATTGATATGTCCTTGGGGAGGAAGTCTGAAATATTTATCTGAAACATGAAGGGGGTAGATGAGGACAGAGTAGGTATAGAGCCAGAGGGTGGATGATGAGACTGGTCTGAAATTGTCCAGGCAGGCTCCAGTCTTTTGCCCCCAATCATTGTATTAAATGATTTTGTGCCACATGCTATTACTTTATGTAGGCAGTATATGATAGACATAGCACAGGTTTCATTGCATTGACACATAACATTACAAGCGAGCAAGAGGAAAGGTCTTAATATATTAGGAAGTGTAGTGTCAAATGGTGGGATGGAAGGGATACATGCAAGTTTAGTAAGTGTAGTCTAATATGTGTAGTCTAATAAATCTACAGGACTTCTCACATGTACTAGCTGGTGCCACTATTTTCTGCGTAGTAGATTGTAAGAAAGTATATCTCCAGATTCCTATGGCAGAAAAGGACATACTGAAGACAGCAATCATTATGCATTTTGGACTCTGAGTTTTTGTACATAACTTATGGATTAAAAAATGCTGCACAAACATGGCAATGTTTTATCAACAGTGCCTTGTTTAATTTATAACTTTTATGCCTATTTAGATAATATCATTATACTCTTACCTTCAGCAGAAGAGTGTGATTCACATCTACAACAAGCTTTTGACAACTAGCTACCCATGGGGTTGTCATTAATGACGACAAATGTCAATTACCACAAATTCATATGATCTTCACTTAAAACTTCCGGGCTGATACGCCGTGGTCGAGGTATAAAACTCTCTCCTGACGTTTCATCTCCGACTGTGGGAGACATCCTCAGAGGTAAAGCGGCGAACTGCGAAGAGAACTCGAGGAAGTGCTGATTATATAGGCAATACAGAGGGTGTCACCGTCCATCACATGGCGTCGGCTATGAGACTGTCTCTGGTAATGCCAACATTCTCAATTGAAAGTAATCCATCGTCACACTTTGCGGTGCAATGCTGACATCCAAATTTTTTCCCGTTTAACACCTTCGTCTTTCCAGTTAAAATTATTATGATATTTATCAATCTCGATAGCCCCTCTATACAAGTGTGCATAATAATTCAAGGTTTTTGATATGATGCTTGTATCGCTGAATTTTATTTCATGATCACCTTCCTGGCAAACATGTTCCACTACGGCCGATTTATCCGTGTGACCCAGGCGGCAATTCCTCTTATGTTCAACAAGACGGGTGTTCACACTTTTCTTTGTGCTAATGATGTAAACCTGTCCACAAGTACAAGGAACTTTATATACCCCCGGTGCAGCTAAAGTGTGTCGTGTATCTTTTGCTGACCTTAAAAATTCTTTTATTTTCCTGGTGGGTCTGAAAATAGTTTCCACCTCATACTTGCCTACAACTTTCCCAATGCGATCTGTGACCTTACTAATGAATGGAAGAAAAACTTTGCCCTTGGGCGACTGTTGTTCGTCATTACTCCTGATTCTGTGCCTAGAGTGAAGTGCTCGATCTATATCCTTGCTAGAATAGCCATTCTTCACGAAAGTTGACTGTAGATGTTCAATCTTATCTTTTAAATAAACAGGTTCACAAAGTTTGTACGCCCTGTCTACTAAAGTTTTCACTACACCTCTTTTTTGTCTAGGGTGGTGGTTTGAATCTTTGTGTAGAAAACGATCAGTATATGTGGGCTTTCTAAACACCTTACGGCCCAATGTTCCATCCTGTCGTTTAATCACAGACACATCCAGCAAATTCGATTGCCCATTCCTTTCTGTCTCCATAGTGAATTGGATTTTCGGATTAATGCTGTTTAAATGTGTCAGAAAGGCATCCAACTCATCTGCTCTGTGTGTCCATACTACAAACGTGTAATCGACATAGCGATACCATCTGGCTGGTCTCTTACTGGCAGTCTGCAACACCCGTTGTTCAAAGGTCTCCATAAATAAGTTAGCCACAGCAGGACTGAGAGGACTGCCCATAGCCACCCTGTCAATCTGTTCATAAAAGTTATTATTGTATTGAAAGTAGGTTGTGGTGAGGCAGTATCGGAATACTGCCACAATATCGGTAGGAAAAATATCCGTTATGCATAAGATAGCTTCGTTTACCAGAATCATGGTAAATAATGACACAACGTCAAAACTGACAAGGATATCATCCGGGCCCACGCTTGTTTCCTTTAACTTGTCAATGAAATGAGCTGAATTTTTAATATGACTGTCCATCCTACCAACATAGGGCTGCAGCATTGAAGCAAGATGTCTAGCTAACTCATGTGTTGGTCCACCTATAGAGCTGACAATTGGCCTCAATGGAATCCCAGGTTTATGAACTTTGGATAAGCCATAAAGTCTAGGTGGATACGCTGCTGTTTTACAAAGCAGCTTCTTATTGTCGGAGCCAAATGAAGACGCTTTCACCAGTCGATTTGTCATTCTTAAAATCTTCGTAGTTGGATCTTTCTGGAGTTTTTTGTAATTGGAGGGAACCAAAATATCATTGATTTTTCCATGATAGTCCTTACTGTTCAGTATGACAGTGGCATTACCCTTATCTGCATTAAGAACAATAATGTTTTTATCAGCATTTATATCCCTCAGCGCTTTCCTTTGAGCCTGCGACAAATTACTTTTAGGTGGCTTACATGTACATAAAATCCTAGCCGTTTCCTCAAGTTCTCTTTGCATTTTACCACTTTACCTCTGAGGATGCCTCCCGCATTCAGAGACGAAACGTCAGGAGAGAGCTTTATACTTCGACCACGGCCTATCGGCCCGGAAGTTTTAAGTGAAGACAATACTGGCCGTGAAAGCTTACATTGTATGATCAAATTCATATGATGTTCGTCAGCTACCATGTATATACTTCAGGCATCTGCCCAGCACCTGAAAAGACCTACCAGATATTACTCTTGCCAAGAATTATGCAGATTTTTAGGTGCTGCTAACTTCTACAGGAGACACACCCCACACTTAATGGAGACTCCTCTTCCATTGACCCAAGTTCAGTGCAGGAATAATACATCAGGTAAAAGTCATCTCTAGTCAACAAAATCGGTGCAAACTGCATTTGACAATATCAAGGGTGATTAACTGAGTGTGACTACACTCGCTCATCCATCTCCCGGTGCACACCTTACCACAGCATTGGACACAAGAGACCATGCTATCAGTGCCATATTAATATAGCTGGTTCCCTCAGCTCACAAACACACAACATATGTGGTCAACCTTCAACCAGGATCTCTTTGCTGTTTATGAATCTCTAAGTTACTTTCAGGGTGATATAGAGGGCAGATCTCTGACAATCATAACATGTAAACTTTCACGGCTGGCGTCTTCATTAATTAAAACTTCTGACCTGAATTGCCGTGGTCCATATATAAAACTTCTTCTCCTTCCTGATGTTGCATTGCCTACAGCGAGCAACATATTCTGAGGTGATTCAGTGACTGGCTGCTAGGCAATGGAGGTCCCGCTTATATAGAGTGCTTAGATGGCGCCACCACTCATCATGTGCTTTCGACTTTAAAACTATCTCTGGCTAGTGCCATCTCTCTCGATTACAAGTAATCGATTGTAACTTCGTTGGTACAAAGACGACTGCCATATCTTGTCTAGTTTTAAACCTTCTTCTTTTTTATTGAAATTATTTTCATGTCTGTAGATCTCTATAGTTTCTCTATACATGTGGGTATAATAATGTGAGGTTCTAGCTATCACGTTTGTCTCACTAAATTTTATTTCATGATCACCGGCCTTGAAAACATGTTCTGCAACAGCTGATTTGTCAATTTGTCCCAGTCTACAGTTCCTTTTGTGTTCCGTTAGGTGGGTATTAACACTCCTTTTAGTTGTTCCAATACAAACCATGCCACAGCTACAAGGAATTTTATACACACCTGGGGTAGCTAAGGGGTGTTGTGCATCTTTCACCGATCTTAAACTTTCACTAATTTTCTTGGTAGGTCGAAAGATTGTCTCCACTTGAAACTTAGCCAAAACTTTCTCAATTCGGTCCATGATGTTATGAATAAATGGAAGAAAACCTTTCCAGCCAACAGTTGTTGTTGTCATGTATTTTTGGACATTTTTCTTCTATGGTGGAGTGCTCGATCTATTTCATTGTCAGTGTACCCATTTCTCTTGAAAGCCATTCACAAATAGCTTAATTCATCTTGCAAATAAATTGGCTCACAGATGTTATTAGCTCTGTCCACTAAAGTTTTTATGATTCCTCTTTTCTGCCTAGGATGATGATTCGAATCCTTATGTAGGTAATGATTGGTGTGTGTGTCCTTTCTATATACCTTGTGCCCTAAAGTCCCATCTGCCCGTTTAATAACCAATACATCCAAAACATTTAGTTGTCCATTACTTTCTTTCTCCATGGTGAAATGTATCTTTGGATTGAAACTGTTTATGTGCAACAAAAAAGTACTCAGTAGTAAAGCTGCTTTATAAAAAGGGAGAAAGAGATAATGTAGACAATTTTAGACCTATTTCTATACCATCAGTGTTTGCTAAAGTTATTGAAAAGGTTGTGTATGTAAGGATAACTGATCATTTTAGATCACACAATTTGCTTTCAAATGTACAGTTCATCTTTAGAAGTCATTTAACTGAAAATGCTACATTCTCTTTTCTCTGTGAGTTATTGGTTAGGTTAAACAAAAAAATTTGAATGCTAGGTATATTTTTTGATTTACTAAGGCATTTGATTGTGTTGATCACAAAATATTGCTCCAGAAGTTGGACCATTATGGAATATGGGGAGTAGCTCACAGATGGTTCACCTCTTACTTTAACAACAGACAGCAAAAGGTCATTATTCACAGTGTTGAGAATGGCTGTGATGTTGGGTCTGAGTGGGGTATGGTCAAGTGGGGGGTACCCCAGCAATCAGTGTTGGGGCCACTCCAGTTTATTATTTATATAAATGATATGCCCTCAAGTATTATGGGTAACTCTAAAATATTTCTGTTTGCTGATGATACTAGCTTGGTAGTACAGGATGTTGTGTGCAACATTTGCTCGGTTTAAAGTAGTGTAGTTCATGACATGAGTTCATGGCTTGTAGAAAATAAACTCATGCTAAATCACAGTAAGACTCAGTTTTTACAGTTTCTAACACATAGTTCAACAAAACCTGACACTTTAATTTCATAGAATGGTCATATGATTAGTGAAACTGAACAGTTAAAATTTCTAGGTGTTCAGATAGATAATAAACTGTCATGGAAAGCTCACGTTTAGGATCTTGTTCAAATACTTAATGCTTCCATTTTTACTATTCGAATGGTATCTGAAGTGAGTGATCATACGACACAAAAATTAGTCTACTTTGCTTATTTTCATTAACTTATGTTGTATGGTATAGTTTAGGGTAACTCTTCCCATTCTAAAAGGGTATTTCTGGCTCACAAATGGGTTGTTCAAGCATTAAGTGGTGTAAGTTCATGAACCTCTTTTCGATCCCTGTTTATGAGTCTGGATATTTTGACATTGGCCTCTGAGTATATATATTCCTTACTGTCATTTCTTGTTAACAGTATTAGCTTATTCCCAAGAATAAGCAGCTTTCACTAAGTTAATAATTGGCACAAATCAAACCTGCATTTTGATCAGAATTCCTTAATTCTTGTGCAGAAAGGTGTGCAGTATAATGCTGCATCCATTTTCAATAAGCTACCATTAGAATTCAAAAATCTTAGCAGTAATCCATGCACTTTCAAATCCAAACTGAAGAGTTTCCTCATGAGTCACTACTCCTATTCTGTCGAGGAGTTCCTTGAAAAATTGAGCCGATTCTTGTTGTATTGTTGATTGTGTTTACTTAAACTTAGGGCTTGACTTTTTTCAGGTTCATGAATATTTTATTTTTATCTGTTATTACTTTTATGTTGTAATTTCATAACACATTCCATGACGTTGGAGATTTGCTCCTCAATTTGGTCCTATAGAGCTTGGTGTGTAAATAAATAAATAAATAACAATGCCACCTTTACTAGGAGGGATCTAGATTATGTTCTCACTTCATCCTGGTCTCCCACTCCATGTTCACATTCAGGTGATGCAGCACCTTTCTCTTGCAGACACACAGTTTCTCCTCCATATATACAATTGCCTATGGGCAGATGGCACATTTCCCAGACGCTGGCTTGAAGTCATTGTCATACCCATACCTAAGCCCAGTAAGGACAAACACCTTCCTTCTCGCTACTGCCACATTTCTCTCACCAACTGTGTCTGCAAGGTGACGGAATATATGATTCGTGTCTGGTTGGTACGGTGGCTTGAATCTTACAATCTAGTAACCACCGCACAAAATGGATTTTGAGTGTGCCATATGGCAGTTGACCATCTTGTCACTTTATCAACCCATGTCATGAACGTATTTCTACAGAAATTCCAAACTGTGGCCACAATTTTTTTATTTTTATTTTGAGAAAGTTTATGACACCTATATACTCTCTACACATGGGCTTGTAAGACCACCTTCAGAAATTTTTAAAACACAGTGTTTCCAAGGTGCATATGGGTTTGGCCTTATCTGACACCTTTATACAGGAGAACAGGGTGCCTCAGAGCCCTCTCCTGAGCTTCATCCTCCTTGCTATAGCAATTAACCCTATTATGGTCTGTCTCCTGCTAGGCATCCCCAGCTCCCTTTTTGTTGATAACTTTGCCATCTATTGCAGTTCTCCATGGACCTGTCTCTGTGAGTGGCTTCTTCAGCAAAGTCTCAATCATCTTAACACATGCAGTATCAACAATGGCTTTTAGTTTTTCACTGACAAAACCGCTTATATGAATTTCTGGTGGGTTTCTTCCACTGTCTTTACATCTTGGACATGTTGCTCTTCCATTTGATTAAACCATGAAATTTCTGGGGCTCGCACTTGATAGAAATTCTTCTTGGATCTCCCATGAGCCTTTCATGGCTGCACACTGTACCCGGTTCCCGGGTCCTAAGCAGTACTTCCATGGGAGTGGATTGGACCACCCTCCTTCAGTTGTACCAATCACTTGTCCATTCAAAAACTAGACTATGGGTATTTTGTTTACACAACTGCACATCTGTCCATCTTATGTCATCTTAATAAAATCCACCATTGTGGAGTCTGTTTGGCCAATGATATCCATTACACTAACCTGGTTGAGAGTCTCTACACAGAAGCTGCATAACTACCACTGTCATACCAGTGTAATGTTCTCCTCAGCAGATATGCATGCCATTTGTCTGCCATGCCGGGCCACCCATCAGAAAGCTTCCAGTTGCAAACTGTTGAGAGAGCCACTGTTGTCATGTTCATGTGGGTACCTGGTCAGGTCAGTCTGATGGGAAATTATGGTGCTGCACTGCTGCCAAGGCTGCAGTCCTTCTACCTTGGCCTGATAGCTCTTACAATCCTCCAGATGAGCTCCATGTTGCCATCTGTCAGTGGATGGTGTCACTTTGGCATCATCACTTGTCTTCTCTTCGTGGGAACAAGCTCCATGAAATTAAACCCCTCCCAGCAGCTTGGTCAACCTTCTCTCAGCCCACTCACTGCAAGGAAATCATGTTAGCTAGGTTGTGTATTGGGCACAATCTTTTTTAGCCATCACCATTTGTTAATTGGTGATCCCCCACCACTTTATGGTCATTGTCATTAACCTTTGACAGTTTACCATTTCCTGACTGAATGCTCTTTTTTTAAGTACTTACATTCTGGTGCATGTTTGCTGTCAGGGTCATAAGTCATTTTAGCGAATGACACATAGGCTGTTAACTGTGTTTTAGATTTCATCCATGGTAGCAGTATGGCAAAACACGTTTAATCTTTGGTTCTGGACCTCCTCTGCCTCTACAGCATATTTCGTGGACCTTTCTCCAAGAAAAAGTCCTTGTTCTTAGCTCTCTTTCCTTCCAGCAGTTGGGCTTAAGGTGTAGTTGCCTTTAACTTCCTTTTCACATTATTTAGTTTTATAAGGTTATGATATGGGTGCTTATGACCTCGTTGTTTTTAAGCCCTAAAACAAAACTAATAAAAGAAGCTCCAGTTTGCAGAAGGTGAGCTATCTCGGAGATTCTTCAGGTATAACCAAGTGTAGCTGCTGCTCCAGAGAGTGTGAGGGGCACTGGAGAACCAGTTCCTGGCTGTCCCATACTTTTTGTGAGAAGATGCTGTCAGGAAGAGGTCACTGATTATGTCTGTGTTTTTACCAATGTGGCTGAGTAAAGTGATAAATCTCAGATCATTATTGATGATTCTGTGAGTAGACATCAGGCACTTGCATAAGGCAAACCATACTGCTGGGAAATCTGTGCACATGGTACAGGCCAGGTCATAACATTAACTATCACAGCTAGCACAGGACCAGCAGAGCAGGTAGTATACAGTTGCTGCATCTTATGGAGGTTCATGTGAGGTGGGAATGTGATGGCACACAATGCAGATGGCACAGGCATTACATCATATGTAGTGCAGGCCTTGGTTAATGTCTTGTACTGTTGAGGCAGTTTCAGAAGTGCAATGGTGTTTGGCTCAAAAACTGACATTTCAGGTGCAGAAGAGATAGAGCACAGTCTATCCAACAGATATATCTCAGTTCTGTGTGTGGTGCATGAGATGTCAAAAACACTCAGCATGAATGGTGTGAATGTGCTGTCAGACATAGTTTGTCCCTTCAGAGGCAAAGTATGAAGCGGTAAATGCTGCAAGAGTTCACACTCGTGGAGTTCATTTGCATTGTACACAGTAAGCACCAAAGAGGTGTAAGATGTGAGGTATAAGGTTGTGGTGAGGTTCAAACCACTGTGCGACATTGGAGATGGAGCTGGAACAGAGGTGCCATCATTGTTATTGCACTGGAATCACTTTTGAGTGGAACAGACAATATGTAAATAGGTGCAGGATTTCTCAGTCACTGTAGAGGGATGATCCATCAGAATTTGCTGTCAATAAACTGAAGATGTAGACAAGATAATGACAGGATTGCTTGCCAGACTCCATTGTTGATGAATGGTAAGGGCACTGATCAAATCGTCTGTACAGTGCTGTTCTCAGAGATTTTCACTGGAAAGGTTTGAAAGTTTGTGGACAGAAACAGGAGTCAGTTCAGTGAAAACCCTCGTGGCATGTCAGGTAGCTGTTGCAGGATATATGTGCCATTGTTTGTGATTCCTCTCAGTATTGTTCCTGCACAATGCATTGAACCGAAATTCAGTTGGTGCATGTTGGAGGTTGTTTCACAAATTGTCATACAGAACATTCACAACACATTGTGGCACTGTATGTGAAATATCTTCAGTGCTGCCATGGAGGGGGTGAGGAAAAGTGGTGGACAATGGCAGTGTTGTTGTCTACCCAACTGGTGTAGTAGATTTGCACAAAATTATGACGCAGTGTGGTAGGTGAGCTCACTAATGTAGGAAGTGCCACACTGGTAGGCATGTACATGGAATAATATACACTGGCACTGAGTAGACAATTCCATACCTTATTATCAGGATAGCTACTACACCATGACACTTAAGTCAGAGACACAGAACAGACTGAACCAGAGTCAGGGACATTACTGTAGCCTTCTGCTCGGGGCAGTGACATCGATATTTACAGTGAAAGATGATAAATACTTGCTAAGTCACCACAAGTATATTGTTTTTAGTCGTTTTGTTTGCTGTAAAGCAGTGCTACTTTACTCCTAGGTGCATAACTTTACAGTAATGATAGTCTGTATTTAATACAGATAAAAAATGTCCAACATAAAAAATGAATACAAAATACAATACAAAAAATTGACAAACTCTCCAAATAAGTTATGACAAGCTGTAAGTTGGCAAAGGTGAGATAGGAATGGAATAACTAACCTTATATCGTTTAAATAGAAATTCAGATAATGCTACCCAACTGTAAATGAAATCCTAAAGTTGAGTGAGACTGTGAACTGATCACAATACCCTAGATATAATTATCAAGTCAAAACCTGGTGGAAATTGCTTCCTACAAACAGAAAACTAGCACATGCCTTTCCCTAACACAGAAGCTCAAATATTCTTAACATAAATGGCAAGCAGTCTGCAGCAAACACCAGCTCCACAATTGTTTTCATAATGTGTTGGCTCCAGTTGTTCGTGACAACTGAAAGCAAAGTCTAAATAATCATACCATGTCCTGCATAGTGAACTAACAGGACCAGCTCCCTACTATGCTGCCCAGCACCTGTCTACCCAAAAGCAACCTATGGCAGCCCACACGAGATCTCAATCTACAACTTTGGTGGCTGGCATCAGAATCTGTCTACATACTTCAGCCACTGGTGCCAGAACAGTCTTCTCCTCACTTGCAGACTGCTGCACTGATACATGGCTCTGTCTTACTTGGACCAAAGCTGTTCTCCACCAAATAAGAAAATTCTGTGCCTTTACCACACCTATAGAGTAACCTAACACCTACACCTAGACTCCCTCCATCACAGCAACAGAAAGTCATCCAATTGGTGGAATATCCACAAAAAAAGCAGGGCCACTCTGATTATTTTTGACATTGGTAAGCACAACAGCCAAGTAAAGCTCATTCCTCCTGTTTCCATGGGAAATAGTTACCTTGCTCACAATAGGAAGTAAAAGAACTTCTGTCATCACTCTAGTGTGAGACCTAGCGTTCTGTGGTGGCCACTTTCTCTAGGGTCACTGCCATAAGGAACCACCAAGAATGTAAGTGCCACTACTGCAGGCATGACCAATGTTTACATTCAGAGCTTCATTGACACAAAGAGGACTCAGCACCACCCTGGTGGCCGGCTGACCAGTGCTATTGTACACAGATCCTTCTAGTTCATCCACCTGTACCGTGTTGTTGGGTGTGCCTTCATCATTGGCACCAGCATTTTTTGATATCAGCTTCCGTAACATGGCTCAGTATTTATAACAGTGCTCTATGCCCTGTATTAGACCAGACCGTACACCTGGCTTTTCAATTGTGTCATCTCTTATACTCTCTCAGTACCCTTCAAAGACTCTGTGTGCTGCACACCACTCATCCATTAGTGTAACGGGTCCAGAAAAACTATCACTTGCTCACTCCTGATGGGGCCACTGTGATGTTTATGTGGGTTCCTGGTCAGTCGGTCTGACAGGAAACGAGGTCACTGACACTGCTGCCAAAGCTGCAGTCCTTGTACCTCAGCCCACTTGTTCTTATATTTCCTCCGATGATCTCTGTGTTGCTGTTTGTCAGCAGGTGGTGTCACTTTGGGATCACCACTAGTCCTCCTTTCATGGGAACAAACACAGGGTTATGAAGCCACTCCCAGTAGCTTGGACGACCTTCTCTCAACCCCCTCACTGTGAGGAGATCACTTTAACTAGGTTGCATATTGGGCACTGCCTCTTTAACCATAACCATTTGCTAATTGGTGCCACCCACTACTCTGTGCACATTGTGCCCAACTTTTGACTGTCCACCATTCCCTGATGGGATGGCCTTTTCTTTAATTGCTTACATTGCCATATCTGTTTGCCGTCTGAGTTATTGGCAGTTTTGGTGAAAGTCATGTGGACTGGCAACCACGTTTTACTTTTTGTCCTCTGTAACAATATGGTGAAGGCCATTTAATTTTTAGTTCTGGACCACCAATTCCCTATTGTGTATTTTATAGACCATTCTCAATGTCCCTATTTTTAGATGTCTTCCCTTCCATTGACTGGGATTGACATGTAGTTATTTTTAACTCCTCTCTTTGTCTTCGTCTTTGTCTTCTGCAGTTTTGACATGGGTGCTTATGACCATAGTTGTTTTTGTACCAAAAACAAATGAATGTGTAACCTCTGTTTTCATTATGAGGGGTAGGCAGCCATCTTTGAGCTGTTACTCAGAAAAACTGTGTATTAAGTATGGAATAGCAGAAGGCCCCATTGTGAGGACTGTTTTGTTTTTGCAGTACATAAATTACCTGGAACCAACCAACCTACATCATAAGTATATTGATAAGTCCTATAACACAAATCTGTTAGTCAAAGGAATGACTAAAAAAAGAGTAACAGAATGAAATCATAACATGCATTTCAGACATTACAAACTGGTATTCTGCAAACAATCTAATAAGAAAGATAAAAAAGTTACTACGAATATACACACACTACAGAATAGACATGTTAGCCCCACCTGTAAAGTTATTCACCATAAAGTTGGAAAATATAAATGTTATGAAGTTTGTTAGAATATGAATAGTAGAGGATCTAAGATGGATCCAATACACAAAATGTGTAACCAAGAAACTGAAGACCATCTGTTACTGCAATAAAAAATCTTTCAAGCTGCACATTAAAAGAAACAATAAAAAAATGTGTACTTTGTCAAAGATGAATCTCTACTGTAATATGGTGTAACTTTTTAGGAAAACTAAAGTGCTGGCAAAAATTGTTTCACGTCCTAAAGATAGTTTTACAAGCCATAGAAAGGACAGCTCCAAGAAACTCATCCAAGCCTTCATTCACACAACTTCAAGTCCTTCCATTGCCTTGTTTATATTTCTTGCAAGTAATGCTTTTTATTAGGAAAATCTTATATGATGATAACCAACTTCTAATCAGAAATCAGGGTAGTCACTCACATAACATGAGAAGAGACCAGGATATACATGTTCAACATTGAAATACAACACTGAAACAAAATGGAGTCCATCGAGCAGGAAAGAAGCCTGTGATGAAGCAAGCTGGTATATTTTTACTTCCCCACTTGTTTTGCCATATACCTCCTTAAAATTCATTTTTACATTTTAACTGAGTACCATTAACATGTGTGAGTATAATCTGCATTTTGGTAAAAGAGGAAGATTGGCCTCAGTTTTAAATAATATAACACCAGATCTAATTTTGTGCTTAGTTTTATGTATTCTCATGTCCACTGGCTGTCGTAATTTAATTTATTATTTACTACAGAAATTGATTGGTAATGATGATTGTTGACAACTTATGTGGTGGGCCTTAATCAAAATGATATTTCATTCAATTTTGATTTACAGTTAAATGCTTCTGTGAAGTTCACTTTTTTAACAATATTAAACTTCAGTGTAAATTATTTTTTATGTCAATGAATGTTAGACTCACTAAATCTTAAAGGATGAGCATATAAGTTGAACAACGGAATGAACTTTTCATATTAATTTCCTCGGCTAGACAGTTCACTTTAAAGCAAAAAATCTTTAGTTATTAATTACATTTGTAGCCCAAAACCCGCAAGAGTATTTTTTCTTGCCTCTGTTAACCATTGCATTGCAGTTGGAGTCCTGGCTCTGGCTCTTGGCTGTTGTACTGAAAATAAGAATCTTAAAGCTACGTATTTTCTGCAACATTGGGTGGCTGTGGAAAAAAATGTATATTATGTTAATAGCGGATGAGTTTTTCACTTCCGCTAATTTTTATAAGTTAATATCGCCATGTAATGGTGTCGTTGGCTGCTTCGGCCTCTGTGATTGTTGCACTGTAAATTACTTGAATGCAAGTTAATTCAAAGAAGGCAGACATGAAATCGGGATCACCTCTTACAAATTAAAAGTGAACAATAATATTAAATTAATATATTATCTGCTTAATTAGTATAAATATGCTACATTTGCCAGCACTCGCAAGATGTCCATCTACATGCAACCAAGACAAGAGGAGAAGTGAAGAGGACTAAAAAATTAACAAAAGAGCATATCTTGTCATCTCTCTAGATCATTTTGTTATATTTCTTTGCCCTCAAAACTTACACAGAGAAATTATTATAATACAGATACATGAGAAAAATGTATATTCCCCCGAGCAGCTGGTGTCCACTTATTACTCAATTTTTAAATGTCTCTTCTTTATAAATACTGTTTTTTTAAGTCTTTTCTTATTATTTCACTGAGGACACTATAGTAGGTAATTGATTTTCTAATTTATTTTGACTATTCCTAGTTAATATCTTTTGTTATATGGTGAAATCAGTGATTGTTTTGTAACTTAAATTCTATTGTTGACTTATAAACAAATATAAATTCTGCACTAATTTAAACATATGGAGGAACAACTAATAGTATTCTTAAAGGATCTATTTGGCTCTATTCGAAAACGTGTTAGCAAAGCCAGCCCTTAATTAATTCCAAAGTAATTTTCAGTTTCATCAAAAATATTGTTTGCATAACTATATTTGTTAATTTCATGATTTAAACAAATAATACAGTTTACCTGTTCTAGTAGAAGAAACTTGAAAAGATGCAATTTTTCTATGTATTCACTTAATTTAATGAGTTACATTTTAACTGTAATTTCTGTAAATTAAACATTGAGCAATGTACAGTTTCAGTACCTATTCTTATGAGGATATATAAGGGCCCAATTTCTTTGTCTCGAGTCAGTCAGTCCACAGCTGAGTTTCAGACAAGAAACCTGTGTTGATTAGAACAACAACAATGTATCAACTTAACTTTGAAGTAGGTGTAACACAATTAGGCTGTGTGTTAAAACAGTGACAGTGTTTGTTCCATACATACCTTTTTATTCTTCAAGAACTGTGGACTGAGTGGTTAGGCTTTTACTGCTTGTAGATGTTCAACAGTAAACTGTTGTTGCAGTATGTGGATGTTTGCCTGCAACCTATTAATGAGACTTACCGAAAGTTAAACAATAGTTAACTGGCCATATAACTGTGTAATACTAGGGGCGGGGGGGGGGGGGGGGGGGGGGGGGGGGGGGGTTGTTAACAGTGAAAGTAAAGGACTGTGAAATGCATTTGTGCACCTGTTGGCTACATCATTATTTAAAGTAGTTAGTGTTGGACTTTCAACCCCCATTTTTCAGCCACTATCACAACACAGTACATTAACACTCAGGACAATCAACAAGATAATAAAGCAGCTGAACATCACGTATGGAGCCCCAGGTAAGGAGTATTTTATGTGGTCACAATAAAGTGGGACTCGCAAACATTGACAGTGTACTTGAGTGGGTTACAATACAGTCTTAATGAAGGAGGAGCAGCAGCTAATCAGTGCATGGGTTCCATGCCCACAGTATAAAAGCAGTCAATCAGCGAGTGAGTTCTGTGGGAGCAGCCACTGAGTACAAGAGCAGCCAATCAGCACACAGGTGGACACATCTAACTGGGATAACCAAGACGCTGTGCTGAGAGAATTACAACTTGCAGCAGAAGACAAATCGAGATGACAACCATAGCAACAGTAGCAGTAGAAGAAGAGTGATTCAGAATAAGGTAATCTCAAAGCAAAAACCATTTTATATTAAGTGATACATAATGAGTGGCCTTAACAAACAAGACAGTGTGACTGAGAACAAAGCTGTTAAGGTTAAGTTGTTAAATAAACAGAAAGACCTAAGTGGGACTGGTTCTGTAGATGATAGTCATTATAAATCAGACATGAATGTAACTTTGAATGATGCTGACGAAAGTCATATTGTGTAGTAATGTGAGCAAAATGGACGAAAACAATACTGAATTGGATGAAATCATTAAGATTAAGGGGGAGGAATGAAGAGCAAAAGTCAGCAAGGGCAAAAGTTTGTGGCAGATGAAAAAGTGAAAGTGATGTTAATGCTAATTCTGAGTCATTTGAGTGATATGTGTATGAAGGAAGACATTAGTAGTATGAAAGTAGACATTATTTGTATTAAAACTGACATGACTAGCTTAAAAGATGAACTGAAGAAAGAAATTAAAAAGGAAATTAAGGTAATGCTTATAAAGAATCTGCCTCAATTGCAAATAGAAACCAGATGTTGACCTAGGTTCCAGCATGGATAACCATGTCTTCTTTGGAACACACTAAAACAACACACTGCCTAAAGAGGCCTGGTCCAACATTAATACAGAATGCCCAAAAGGGCAAAAGACTCACATAAAATGTAAAATAAACAATATGTGTTTACTATGTCAATAGCTGTACTTAGCTCAAACGTTCAAAGCATGCTTCCTCACCCCAGCCAACGTTCGGTGGGCTGCAGGCTCTCAGGTAAACTGAGGTGGTGCCGGCTGCTAGGCTGCGAGAATGTCAGAAAGGAACACGCATGTGCAAATTGAGAAATCATCTTCTTCCATGTGACTGACATAAAATGTGTTACAAAAGTGATCTGATGACTGGGTCAAAGGCGCATGAAGTTAATGTGTGTATTTGTGTGTCCTAGCTCAAGGACAATTTTATAGAACATGGATAGGCTGAAACTATGTATGTGGGATAGTAAATTCCAAGGATGATCAAAATGCATGCATGCAGGACAGAAAAAAAAAATACCATCAGCTAGAAGCAGGCTAAAAATATGAGGGATGAATAACCCATTTTTCAATTACTTGGGGTCAGTGATAGTATTTTATGACTATGCTTGGATAAGTGTGTAAAGTTACTATATTAAATTCTAAGTGCTATTGACCAGAAAAGGGTCAAATTAGTATTTGTAGTTTTAGTGTGTTCCGAGGAAGGCATGGTTATCTGCGCTGAAACATCCAGTTTCTATTTGCAATCAAGGCGGATTCTTTATAATCATTAAATTATTCATGATTGCTGATGCACTGCAGTGTTAAAAGTTCTGAAATTAAGGTAGTTAGCTCTAGTCTTTCAGAATTAAATAAGAAGTTTGGGGTGGTAGTTAAAGATTGTGATAATACTACTGAGAAATTAACATTAATGAGTAGTAAATTTGTGGAAGAGAGAAAGAAGCTACTTGATGACAATAATAGGAAGGTGGAGGCTTCTGAGAAACAGCGTGCTGAAAATTCAGTTAAACTTGAGAACCAAATGGATCACATTAAAAATGATTCAGAAACTGAGGTAGAAACCAAGTGTGCAGTAGTGGTAGAGGAAAAACCAGTAAAAGTAAATGAAAATGTAGATTCAAAATTGACTGAAATGAAGAAAAAGGTGGAAGAGGCACAAAATCTAAAGCATAGAGAAAGTGACAGTGGCTCTGATAATCATTTTGGTAAGCAGGATGATAGTTTTTCCAGGGAAAAGATTAATGAGGAATTGTTGTATGAAGAAGATCACGTGGTAAGTAAAAATGAAGTGTGGCACCCTGTAATAACAGCAAGTGTAGAAGGTATACATGGTGTTTACTGGACAGTGTCAGCGATCTGAATAGTATTTCATGGGCATTGTTTGAATCTATTAAGACACAGAGGGTATAGTAGTGATGTATGTTTTCTGGGATAAAAGTTATTGGTGCTACTGTTAAGCTACAAAGAGTGTGAAACAAGAGGTACTATTAACTATGGAATTGGCAGTACAGCTGCTAGATTGCAATTTCTTGGTGATTCAAAATCTCAGCACTGAGGTAATATTTGGAACTAATTTCTTGTGTATATAGCAAGTAGGGGGTTCAGTATTCTGTGTTGAGTTCATTATGTGGTGATAATGCTTACCCCAGCTGTCTGTCTCATTTTTCATGTTTCATGAAGCAGTCAAACTCTTCTCCTATCCTATCTGTAGTTTATAAGTGAATCAGAATTATGCTATCTTCTACTTTCATGTGATTTTGTTCAGTAGGATACTTTAATATAGAAACATTTTAGAAAAGGTTTCTCCAGTGTTATATATGTATATATGATATTATGTTGTGTTAGTGATAAGTAATGGAATCATAAGAAGATTGGAGAAAGTAAACTGGTACCATGGTTAAAAACTTTCTGTCAAACAAAGAGGTAAGGTAAACAGAAAATGAAAGGTGTCTGCATTATGTGGAGGAGATGGTGCAGATTATCTGAAAACTATAATTAACATCTGAAGTAGCCAGCTCATTGGTTCAGCATCAGAGGCAATATGCAGTACAAACGATCTTGAATACTAGGAATTAATATTAATTGTGGTATAATAGAAGTGTTTGTATTCAGTGCAATCAGTATATTGAGATAACTATCTACCCATAAAGTGTCATGGTACATTTTTCTAACATTAAGGAATTACAACTTTAAACATAGTTGCTTGGAGTAATGTATGTGGAAATAATAAGCAACATTTGTATTTATATCACCCTTTAGGCCAGAATATCAAGCAGTTTGATGGAATACAGGAAATAATAGTTTTTCTGAGTGATAATTTTGTATGATCGGTACTGAGGGTTAAGTCTGCCTTACCACAAGGATCTGTTACTGTGGAGTGTTTTTCAGTAGAATCAATTTTGCATTAGATAAGCAGGGCAGGTGTTTATTTATTAGTTAATGAAGTAACAATGAAATAATAAAATAATGAATAATGTTAGGGTCTTAATGGTTAGGACGCCTGTCTCTGTGGTAGTGATATTTGTTGAGAATGCACTCCACTAGCTAACGAGATAAGAAAGGTAAGTGAAATAATGGTGCTGACAGACAGGTCTGAGTACTGAAAAAGATAACTGTGTACCAACAAATGTGGAGCAACTGTATCAAGGATCTAAAATTTGAACTAGGCAACATTGGGTTAAGTGTATATTGTGCAATTCATGACACTGCAGCTGGAAATGAGAGCTTGACATAAAGAGCAATATTTTAGTGAGGTACAAGTCACATTATGCTGCATTATTGGATCTATAGGTTATCTGAAAACTTCTGGTTGTGTTCTGAGGTACTATGAGCTTGAGGAGGTAATACTGGAATGAAGAAAAGCAATTTTTCTGATTAACTGATAATGCAGTGCTAGACTGATGTGAATATTCTGACAGGTCAAATATTTGGTAACATTTTGTGAGAATTTAGTGCTCTGGTTTAATGAGAGTCGTCCTCTGAGTTGAGTGGAGAAGTAGGGCAATGATTTGGTACAACTTCCATTGCCTTAATTTTGATCTGAATAGGAATTAAGTTATGTGATGGTGATTCTATTATTTTTTTAACATAATGATTAGTAAATCTATGCTACTGCACATCTTGAGTTTTTGCTATTTTGCAAGTGGAAAAGAAATCCAAACCTTTCAAGTTTAACCAATTTCAGACAGAGTTATGTCACAGAGTAATGATTGTAGTGTAACATGCACATACTTTTACTTGTCCACATATTTCATACTATAATCAATTTTAGAGCTAATTACTGCAATGTCATGAGGACTATGTAATGTATTTATTTATGAAGTAATGGCCATTATTGGCAATTAGTGTTAAATATTTTTCCTTATGTTTAGAAGTAAAAGTAAGTGTAATAAGTAGGGTATTTTGTCTAATATTTTCATGTACTATGGTGGAGGAGAACCACCTCCAAGGGAACTGATAGCAGTGCATTTCCTTACTAACTGCCTCTTGGAACTGTTGAAGGCATGGACAACTTGGTTAGAAAATGTGTAAAAGCCCATTAAAAGTGTGAAATTGCTTATGAAAAATACTAAACATTGAGCAAGTGAAATTTTCTGTCCACAAAGTGAACTGCAATGCACAGTGTAATTTAACTTATTGCAACCCAAGAGAATTTATTACTTGAAGCAAGACGGGACTTGTGTCAAGTGATATGACTTTTAGAATGCAATCTTCATTTACCCAAAAAGGACATCACTTACAATAAAGATGCCTAAATTTTATTAAAAGTAAAGCTTTTGGATATTTTGTGCCACTGTACAATATGCTGTATGTAAATATTTTGTATGGGGATTTTCATATGGCCAGTTCATATAAGTTGGAATTTAAAAAACATATGTACTGTATTATTTGATAAGATTTCTTATGTAATATTTCTTTGTATGTGGATTTTAACCCACTGTCTGGGGTCACTTGTGGTCATTGAATTTCCCAGTTACTATTTGCAATTTCTATCTGATCAACCCAATGAGGTGGTGATGTGATGAAGCAAGCTGAGATAATTTTACTTCCCCTCTTGTTTTGCCATCTGCCTCCTTAAAATTCATTTTTGTATTTTAACTAATTAGGCCCTACTATTAACATACAAGAATATAAGCTGCATTTTCATAAAAGAGAAAGGTTGGCCTCAGTTTTAAAGAATATAACACCAGATCTAATTTTGTGCTTAGTTTTATGTATGTAATTGTTTTTCTGATTTATTTTGACTATGCCTAGTTAATATCTTTTGTTATAGGGTGAAATCATTGATTGTTTTGTGCCTTAAATTCTTTTGATGACTTATAAACAAATATAGATTCTGTACTAATTGTAAACATTTGGAGGAACAACTAACAGCATTCTTAAAGGATCTATTTGGCTCTATTCAAAAACACGTTAATTCCAAAGTAATTTTCACTTTCATAAAAAGTATTGTTTACATAACTGTATTTGTTAATTTCATGATTTAAACATATAATACAGCTTAACCATTGTAGTAGAAGAAACTGTTAAAAAGAAGCAATTTTTCTATGTATTCAGGTAATTTAATGAGTGAAGTTTTAATTGTAATTTCTGTAAATTAAACATCAAACAATGTATAGTTTCAGTACCTATTATTGTGAGGATATGTAAGGGCCTGATTTTTGGTCCTGAGATAGTCAGTCCATGGCTGAGTTTCAGACAAGAAATCTGTGTTGGTTAGAATAACAACAACACATCAACTTAACTGTGACATAAGTGTAACACAGGCCATGTGTTAAAACAATGACAGTGTTTGTTCCATACATACCTTTTTATTCTTCAAGAACTGTGGACTGAGTGGTTAGGCTTTTACTGCTTGTAGATGTTCAACAGTAAACTGTTGTTGCAGTATGTGGATGTTTGCCTGCAACCTATTAATGAGACTTACCGAAAAAGTTAAACAATAGTTGACTGACCATATAACTGCATAATATTGAGGGGTGAGGCAGGGGGGGGGGGGGGTGGGGGGGTTGTTAACAGTGAAAGTAAACAACTGTGAAATGCTACTGTGCACCTGTCAGCTACATCATTTAAAGTAGTCAGTGTTGGACTTTCCATCCCCATTTTTCAGCCAGTATCACAACACAGTACATTGACACTGAGGACAATCAATGAGATAGTAAAGCAGGCAAATGTCACAAGTCCTACCACAAACTACCCTGTGACATCAAAATGATCAAACTTAATTCAACATTTTAAACAGCTGTTCTACCTTCAGCAGAAATCTTATGGTGTAGCTGAGTATCTATCAGGTTAAAATCTATTGTAGTAAATAGTGTTAGCAGAAATTTTGAATAGATTTTGTGAAGTGTGAAACAGTCAAACAGGCTATAAAACTCAAGGATCTGCACACAACTATATCCTCAGTAAATGTTTTCTAAGAGGGAAAAAATATTTACTATCATTAAGAAGTAGAAATCATACAAAATATTTTCATCATGGTGTATAAATTGTCAATATGTTTTAATTTTCAAATTTGTCTTTTACACAAAAACCTGCAGTTCTAAATTATGATCACAAAGATGTTGCAAATACAGTTCATAAGCAGAGTATGATGATGTCATGCACATTTGTGTCTTTTGTGTAAAAAATGAAAATGTAAACTATGATCACACAATGCTATAAGAATGATAAATGTCTTGCTTTCTTGTCTTCTGAAGAGTATCCAAGCATGTACCCTTTTTGATATCTAATCAGAGTTTGAATTGAAAAAAAAAAAAAAAAAAAAAAACAAGTATAATTGTGTATGTATATTTGCTAACAGCTTTTTTGTATGTAAACTAATGTATATACAGTTTCTAATCATCTCATTAATTTATATCTCATCTCATCTTCTCATAAAACTGACTTTTTCCCTAACAGTTTGTATCCATCCACGCAAACGGCCAAGAATATCAGTACATCTGCATCTATATAGCTACTCCGTAAGCCACCTTATGGCATGTGGCAGAGGGAACCCTGTACAACTACTAGACATTTCCTATCCTGTTCGCAAATTGAGGGAGGGAAAACTGAGTATCTATATGGATGGCTCTGTAAGAGCCCTAATTTCTTTATATTATCTTTGTAGCCCTTATGTGCAATGTATGTTCATGGCAGTAGTATTGTTTGGCAGTCCGCTTCAAATGCCAGTTCTTTAAATTTTCTCAATAGTGTTCCTCAAAAAACTACATTGCCTTCCCTCCAGGAATTTCCATTTGAATTTCTGAAGTATCTCCATAACACTTGCATCTTGTTCAAACCTGCTGGTAACAAATCTAGCAGCCTGCCTCTGGAATTGTTTCAATGTCTTCCTTTAATCAGACCTCAACAACATCATCAGATGTACTTGGACGACCTGACAATTTCCCACATCTTACTGATCACCCCATTCCTCCAAAACATTTATGCCAATCACAAAGTGTAGGCCTACTAGGAGAATCTTTTGTGAACTTGGTATGGAAATTATGCTGAAATGTTGTTGCTGACTTCAATTCTTCAAACCAAAACAAACAACTATTGTCCTGTGAAGGCAGCCATCTTTAATGCAACTGCCACTAGTGCTCCTTACGGTGCTACTGGCACTAGCAAACTACACAAGACAAAACTCGATGAATTTCCTTACAAATTCTCACTACAATCACCTCTGTAGATACTATGAATTAATTTAAATGAATTTTGAAAGTTGTAAAGTCCTTTTTGAAACAACTTGTATAATGGGCATGTCACACCTACTCAGGTTGTTTTGACCTGCAAATTATTCAATGGTGCCACCTAGTGGCATAATCAGCTTACAAAAACTTATTTTGTAGTGTGATATTCTTTGTACTTGCAAATCAAACACTGTATTTTTTGGTTTACCATTGGAATAGCATAAAAATGTTGTGCCTTTTTATTTCAGTTGGTGTAAAGTGAGCTTGCACTGGATGGAAGGTTTTATGTAAACCTAATACTATACTTATTTTTATGTGGTTTATATGTGTCAAAGTATGTAAATGTTCAAAGTATATAAAAATCTGTCAAAACTGCTGTAACAGGGAAAATAAGGGCACCAGCTGAAAAATGCTCCTGTCAGAGCACAAAAAGGTGAATATTCTCACCTTTAAAGGACTGACAGAAAAGTGAGAAACCAGCTGCCTCAGTCCTCACTCTGCCTTCCTCACCATAAATTTTGGGATGTGAACATACAATTATTTCTACTTTTTTCTGCTGAAAGACAGTAGCAGACAGACAAAAAGCGGAAGAGAGAGGAGACAGTGGCAGTGGGAAAGAAAGAGTGGACACAGTGACAATGGGAAAGAGAAAATGGCAGTATAAGAGACGTGGTTGAAGATAATAGGAGTGGAAGCCAAAGAGGAGATTGTTATGGCAAGTGACAGACAGTGGCAGTAAGAGATGAATGGAAACAGTAGCAATGAGAGCAAGAGAGACAGTGGAAATTAAGATGGGAGATGAGTGGAGAAGTTATGTAGGCTTGGGGAGATTTGGACTCCCCCACCCCAAGTATTCGCTGGTCCTTGGTGTCCAGTTCAAAGTGAGACTCATCACTGAAGACAATTCTACTTCAATCAATGAGATTCCAGGCCGAAGATGTGTCTGGAGACACCCCAGATAGCAGTGGGGTAACAACCTGACTGTTGCCTGCCACACGACCTGGCCATCAAGGGTGATGCTCCGGGTTGCCATTTCTTTTCATAGCATGACCCCTTACTGCATAGGCACCCTTACAGAACAGCAGTACATCAGCAATATTCTATGCCCCATTTTGTTGCCTTTTATGGCAAGCCATCCTGAGCTTACAGTTCGTCAATATAGTGCCCACTTGCACAAGGTGAGAATTTCTACTGGTTGTGTTCTTGCTTACCAAACCCTGCCTTGGCCAGAAAAATGAGAATGTTTGCAGTATTATAAGCAGCACTGCCCAGACAGCTCAGGATGTTTACAATTTATTGTGCCAATTGGACAGAATTTGGCATGATATCCCTCAGGAGAACATCCCACAACTCTATGAATCAATGTCAAGCTGAATAATTGTTTGCATAACAGCCTGTGGCAGACCAATGCACTACTGTCTTGCTCAATTCGTGAAGCTTTTTCTGTTTAATAAATCATTCAGCTGTTTTAAAACTTTAATCATTTGTTTTTCTGTACATGTGCATCACATCTACCAATTTCCATTGCATTCAGTTAATTTCTTCATGGTGTGTCTTTTCTTTCTTCTTAGAGTGTATCAAAAATTGAGCTTTCAGGATCTTGCTCCCTGTTGAATAAATTTCTGCAGATTCTGATGCTGACAAGTACACCATACTATGACTGAAAGAATTTACAGACATGTTGAAATTAAACGCACTTGAAAAAGAAAGGTATTTTATTTTATATACTGATATTATGTTTTTATTCTCTGCTGGTGACAGAAGTTGATTCTGAATCAAAATTATACAACATAAAGTCACTTCTTCTTGCGTATCACTCACATTCAAGTCACTTAAGATCATTTACTGTTTTAATTGTGACAGTAGCAGAAAATGGAACTTTCAGAAAAAACACAATCATAGTATTGTGCTACAGAGAGCAAAGCATAAATTCTAGTTCTCCAAAAGAAATAACTTGTCCCTCTTGCATCAGAGTTTTCACTATATTATTTTATTTGTTCTCTATCTGGTACCATGTGAGTATGCAAGGAAAAACACAGTATTCCCACTGATTCTTCCATATGTGAAAGCCAAACATTGTAAAATTAAACAGCTGAATCTGATCTACAAATCTGAGACCCTATTTTACCTGCTTCAATCTTCATCAGATCAAAAAACAATGATGGCACCTCTGTTCAAAATAAGAAAAGCAAAAGGAAAACTTCATTCCATGTCATTACAATTCAAGGACAGAAAATTACTCAAAACCATTACTGTCAGTTCCATTGATACAAATACAGCCACTGTGAATCAATATTTATCTTGAGCACTATTCATAACAATGAAGACAGTCTCCTTTTCTCAGGAGTGAATATTTTAGGTTGCTTATACACAGGGATTATTGCCAATGTTGATCTTATTAACTCCCACATTTACATTGGTTTTCTACACCTTTATGCCTTGTGACATTTGAACATAAATTATTGTATTGCCTGAAGTTGTAAAAATGTTTTTGTTAGCAGATGAATTTGCTCAAATTTGGAAACAGACAGAGGTTCTCTTATCTTGTCATGCACTGCACAGATTGGAATTCTGTTGGCAGTGGAAATAGCTAGTTTTTTCCTGTTTTCATCAAGCCTAAAGTAGTAGTAGTAGTAGTAGTAGTGGTGGTTTATTCATCCAGAGACAATGTACATTGCATGGATTTCGTCAAAAAAATACATAGTATATATATATACACACATATAGGGTGAACAATACTATACAAAATACAGATGTGCATAGTAGACTACATAACATCAGACCACATTGAAATAGCATGTACAACTTTGATTATTTACATTGATGTATGAGAAAGACTTTTTACATGGCATACATAATTGATATTTAGATATAACACATACAATTCTAGCACTTTTGTACATATTATTTATTTAGACCATAGCAACAGTCAGATAAAAATTACTATTGGCACAGAGTACATAAATATAATTGTTTAGTATGAAGCTATTCCAGGTATTCTTTTACACTATAATAGCAGTTGGTCATTAAAAATTTGAATACTGCTTCTTTAAATGAAGACAATTTTTTTATTTCTTTTATCTTTACCGGTAGTTTGTTATACAATCTGCTTCCTCGTATGTTTGTTTGTCTCTGCGCCAAAGCCTTGTTAACACTTTTTATATGAATGTCATTGTGCTTTCTTGTTGGATTGGAAATTGTTAATATTTCTTTTTACCATATTAACAGAATCTTCCGTCGGTTCTTGGTGGAACAACATTATAATAATAAATGAAAAGCACCAGTTTGCTTTTGTTCTACAATATTATTTTAAATGTCTGAAGATGGCCTTGTAAGCTGAAAACCGGTTAGCAATAAAAATAATATTGTAGAACAAAAGCAAACTGGTGCTTTTCATTTATTATTTCTTTTTACATTAATTACGCTTTTCTGTATATAAAGGCACAGTAGGGGTAGAATATTCAGCTGTTTAAATAATTGCTTTGAAGGAGTTAGCCTTGAACTGTTGGTAATTATTCTAACAGCTTGTTTTTGTAGAGTGAAGATGGTTTAAAGATTTTTCTTACTATGACCCCAGAAGGTGAGGCCATAGGTAATAGCAGAATATATATAAGCAAAGTAAACAGCTCTGCTACATTCCCTACTACATACAAAGCTAATAACACATAAAGCAAAGCAAGCAGAGCTTAACTTATGCGAGAGATACAGGATATGGGATTTCCAGTCTAAATTTTCGTCTATATGTACACCTAAGAATTTTGTGGTAGCAACGCTCACAATTTCTTTATTTTGTATTCTGAGATCTAGATCAGAGTGTGACTTTGCTTTCCTGTAATGGATATAATTAGTTTTAGAGATATTTATGGTTAATTTGTTCACTTCAAACCAATTTTGCTAATATTCTATAACTCTGGTTGCAGATATTGGCAATACCCGGTTTATGTCAGTTACTACAATGTTTGTGTCATCCACAAACAGGGTTATATGAGTACCATTTACTGGAATCTTGATATCATTTATGTAAAGAAAAAATAGGAGAGGTCCTAGAACACTCCCCTGCAGTACCCCAATTGGCACAGTCTGAATATCCGATCTGTAAACAATACTTTGGTTTTTACTGTTTGTTGTTGCAATTTCTACTACCAGTTTCCTATTATGGAGATATGACTGAAACCACTTTTTAGCTACTCCTCGTATACCGACATATTCTAATTTGTCTAGCAGGATATCATGTTGGACAGTATCAAATGCCTTTGAGAGGTCCAAATTTATTCCTATTGTACTGTTGTTCTTATCTAGCCCCGTTACAATATTTTCAATGAATTGGGTGATGGCTGACTCTGTACTCATTCCTTTGCGAAAGCCGTGTTGGTTTACAGACAATAGATTGAATTTCTCGAGGTAATTTGTAATTCTGTTTTTCATGACTGTCTCTATCACTTTTGAAAATACCGCTAATAAAGCTATTGGTCTATAGTTTCCCACTTCGTGTATATTGCCCTTTTTATACAATGGTTTTACTTTTGCAATTTTTAATCGTTGTGGAAAGACACCTTCTGAAAATGATATGTTTATGATGTGTGAGAATGGGTCTGATATGACACTAGCACATCTCATCATGACTGAGCAAGGTATCTCATCAATCCCTGAGGACATTTTATTCTTCATTGCTTTTATTATTCGATTAACTTCCAATTTGTTCGTGGGAGGTAGCAATAATGAATTAACACTTTGTTCTTCTGGGATTGATGTTCTACTAATCTTAGAACAATTTTTACTCAGATTGATTGGACTATTTATGAAGTAGTCATTAATGTAATTTGCTAAAGTAAGATTTCTGACTAGCACACCTTGATCATCTTTTAAAACAAAGTCATCTGGATTTCTAACATTTTTGCTTGGGCCTATTTCTTTTTTTACTACATTCCATATAGCTTTTGATTTGTTTGCTGACCCAGCAATTACACTGTCATTGTGCATTGTCTTGGCTTTTTTGATCACCTTCTGGTAAATTTTCTTGTATGTCTTAACATAATCTGTGAAGTGTTCATCTTTGTTATCTTTTTTGAGTTGACTGATATGTTTTAGTGTTTGACTAGATACTCTAATAGCAGGTGTTATCCACTGGCTTGTGTTCCTAGGCATGACATTGATCTTTGTGAGCTTTTTTGGGAAACACATCTCAAATAGGGACATGAATGTACTAGAAAAAGCATTGAAAGATTCCTCGGTTGTTGTTTGTGCAAAGACATCTTCCCAGGTTTCATTAGCTAACAACTGGATGAAAGTATTCACTTTTTCTGTATAGAAGTGCCTTTTGTATACCCACTTATATTTTACTGCCTTGGGGATAGAGTAATTTATGTATGTTAATAGTGTATTGTGATCCGAAAGACCTAAGTTTACGTTTAGTGGTTCAGTGATACCATTCTCCATATTTGTGAAAATATTGTCTAAAAGAGAAGATGACAGTTCTGTTATTCTGGTGGCATCTGTAAAGAGTGGTTTCATGCAGAAGCTGCTGAGTATACTCAAAAGCTGTCTTTTTTCATCACTTTCAATTAACAGGTTAATATTAAAATCTCCACATAAAATTAATTTCACTTCATTACTACAAAAAATGTTTAATGCTGCTTCTATTTTTTTGAAGAATATGTTTTTGTCACCCAGTGGAGATCTATATATTGTAATGACAACTAGTTTTTCACTCTTCTCCTCAGTTTTTAACTCTATGGCACATTATTCAAAATGTTTTTCTATATTTAGATGGTCCAATTCTGTTTTCACTTTGAACTGCAGTCCTACTCTAGAGTAAATGCATACCCCACCATTTTTAAAAACACTTCGGCAATAATGTGATGCTAAATTAAACTTGCTTACATTTATGAGACTTAATTCACTAGCCTTGCACCAGTGTTCAGATAAACAAATACAAGAGACATCAGCAAGATTATTTAAAGCTACTTCTAGATCTAGTACTTTGTTTCTGAGGCATTGAATATTCTGACACATTATCCTGACTGTTTTGCAAGTATTTTTTCTTTTGTCATTACCTGGTAATGTGCTGCTTTTTCCATAGTATTTGTTACTTATCTGCAAATTTTCTTGCTGATTTGTCACAATCTTTTCCTTTTCTTTGTCTGAAGCCATAAAAAATCCTTATTTAATGATGTAGATGTACCTTGTCTTTGACTCCTCCTTAGGCAGTGTTGTGTTGCTGCAACTGTTGTTGATGGTTTTGTTGCTGCTGCTACTGTTGTTGTTGGTTCAGTTGCTGCTGCTGTTGTTGCTGCTGCTGTTTCTGTGGCCGGAGGTGGTGGTGGTGGTAGTGGTAGTGGTTGTGGTGGTGGTGCTGACAGGGTTCTTCGTGCTGTTGCTGCCTTTTGATTCTTTTATTGGCACTATTTCTGTTGATGGTGGATCTGTTGTTGTAGTATCTGTTGGTTTTGCTGTTGTTTCCATGACTTATAACATTCTGATGATTCATACATGGAGTCACATATGGAATTTTGCAGCTGCCATCTCCCCTCTTGATTACTTCAAAGCTGACGGGACAGATGCCTTGTACTCTGTACATGAGTAGTATTTGCAAATACTACTTTTATGGTGGATTCAGACGAGGAGAGCAAGTGTCCTAGTTCTTCAGAAGCATGTATTGCCATTGTTCCTGCTGATACCACACCTGAAGTGCGTGGGTGACCAAGGGTGAGTATGAGACCGAGAACTTTGCGCCGTACCGATTCTGAGGAAGGCTGGACAACTACTGATCGTGTGCCAAATATCTATCTATTCTCAGGACACTCTGGAAAGTGCAACCTTACCAGATTAGATTAGACAGCACACCTCTAGACTACTTTTTGTGTTTACTTACAGACAGTATGGTGAATCATATAAAGCAGCAAACTAATCTGTATGCGCAATAAAGCATAAGGAAATTATGAAGCACAAATCCCTTCCCCTACCTGCTCACTATCAAAGTGGAAAGAAGCTACTCTCATGAAATAAGAAAGTTTCTGGCAATTATAGTCCATGTGTGTGTAAGTGTGAGACCCTCTATACGAGAGCACTGGTCCAAGAATCCTGTTGTGTCATGTAATTTCTGTCCAAACATCCTGCGGCATGACAGGTTTCTTTCTATTTTGAGAAACTTTCACATCAATGACAATTCAGTTACTAAGAAAAAAGGAGAAGCTGACTATGACACACTGCACAAGGTGAGACCACTCCTGGATATGGTGTCTGCTAATTTCCAGCGAACATATGCACCCATTCAAAACATTACAAATGGTGAAGGCATACGCTAATTTCATGGCTGTGTGTATTTCAGTACATACCATTAAATATGGTATAAAACTGTACATGTTGTCAACATCAGAGACAGATTATGTCTGGAATTTTTTTGTTTATGCAGGTGAGAGGTCTGACACAGTGACATTGCTTGGGAATCTGTCAGGAAAAGGTTACACTTTGTTTACAGGCAGATACTACACCAGTTGAGTCCTTTTTTAAGAACTGGAAGCTGCAAAAACTGTTCTTGTGGGAACTAAAAAAAAATCTAGGCAGGGACTACCTTCTGCTATAAAAGATCTGAAACTTCAGTGAGGTGAACTAATTCTTAGGCATAAAGGAAATATGTTGGCATTCTGTTGGAAGGACAAAAGAAATGTGCACATGATAAGTACAAGGCACACTGCTGAGATTGACGTTTATTGATAAGAGAGGCAGAGAGAAGTCAAAACCAGCCTGTGTGGTGGACTATAATAAAAAAAAGTTGAGTGTTGACTTATCAGACCAACGACAATCATACGGGGCTTTTAAGCATCGAACTGTGAATTGATGGAGAAAGTTGTCATTCAACATAATACTAATGGTGATAATAAATTCAAGTATATTGTACAACAAGGTAACTGAAAATGCCTCACAACATCACAGTTTATGACTATCTGAGCAGGTCTTGCAGACAGCAGAGATCTCGAACCACAACCTGGTACATCGGGACTCTCCAGACTATCAACTGGAAACCATTTTCCGGAAAAGATTGAGACAGAAATAGACAAGAAACAGAAGCAAAAACAATGTGTAGTGTGTTCTCTGAGAGGCAAAAAGCTTACTTGGAAAGTGTGGCACAAAGACACAAGCTACCAGTGTAGTGAATGCAAAGTGTCATTGTGCAAACTACCATGTATCTAAATTTATCATACAAAGACCAAAATTGCACCTTAAAATAAAGCCAAAGGAGGTTACTGTATATAAAACAAGCAGTATAAATAATATTTAAAATTCTTGTTTAAAATAATGTAGTTCTCCTTCTGAGCATTAACTGCATATATCCTTGACCAATTTTTCCTCTTTTCAAAAATTTTCAATTATAAAATTTTCAAAAATTTTCAATTATAAAGTTTCATGGAAACAAATATTAATTAAAAGAGCAAAGTATTACACATAGCTTCAAACTAGAAAGTTTAGGCTTTTCAGTAAGGGTAATGTCATTACTACAATAAAAACCATTTAATAGTTGTAGTAAATTAAAATACGCTAAAAACAGCTAGGCTTCATGCACTATGACTCAGGGCCCAAAGTGTTAAATACCAACCAACTGAAGGAACTTTCATCATCACAAAGAATGTGCTTGATAATAAACAAGTGTCATTGCACAAACGATAATTTTCTATGACAGTTCCATTATTAATGGGGCTGTACAGATAGTGGACTGAATCAGTTGCTTCTAATTGGCCTGCAAAATAGATAATGAAATGTGGCTTCCCTTGCTACCTGAGGAAATACCACAAAACTTCAAACAAGCAACATAGTGTGTAAGAGTAGACTTGATGCATAAGATAGTATATTTGGTGAGTTACCTGGTCGTGGAATCTTCCAAGTTGCTGGCGACACTTGTGGTTGCGACAGTTACATACATTATACTCTCCCACGGTTAATTCAGTTTGACATTACTTCACAAACACATGATAATGGTGTGTAGTCTCATTAAAATTAACTGTCTAACAGTACTAATGAATAATTTCTGACTCATCTGAACTCATGTCAATAGGTTCACTGCAAACAGCTCCCACCTAGGAGGAACCACGAAAGTGTGAAGCAATGTCTTCCAAAATATCTTGGTGAACTGTCCATTCTTCTTGCTGGTGAGCCTTATAAATAACCTCATATTCAAAAGAAAAAAATTAGACAGGCCAACTGGACCCCATTTTCTAGTGCTGCCTGACTTATGCTGTAGGGGAGAAAATGCAACTGTACCAGTTACATCTTTTCCACTGCTTCTTAACTGCCAAAAGTCCTCCCTGACCTGACATCCATACATCCAAAGGTCACTCAAAGAGCTTCCAATGGAAACTTCTGACATATATTGATTAATTTAATCTTTCAGTTGTTCAATAACTAAGCAATATAATTGTCTTTCTCTTCTTGGGGCCGTACGTAAATTGCTTTTGTAAATTATAGGTACTATTACTGACAGACTTAAAAATTAATTTGCAAAAATCATTTACAGTACTAAGTCATTTGATGTCTTTTTGTCCATTGTACATTTCTGGATGGTGTATTTGACACTTACCCAATACCTCAGTAACTGTCATTCATGTGATGATTGAAGAGAGCACTACTATCTTTCTCAGTGAAACAAATTTAGTATTTCCTAGCATCCTTTGTGTCTTTTTCATTTTTAAGCTGGAATGATCACTGAGAGAATGGATATATGACTTTCATACAAGTTACGTAAGACCAAATTTCTTAGGTACTCTTCGTACAACTGGTAGCCAGAATTGTACTTTTAGACTGAATCAGCGTTTCTCACATAGCTCTCCTTGCAGTCATTTTGGTTTTGTTTGTAATTTGCCATCATGACTTTATCTCCACTTTAACAAATGTGAGATGGATCTCTCTTTGATTTCATTGCACCTTTTGACACATTTACTGGACCACTGTGGGACTTTCCCACTCCTGAAAATCTTAGTTAGCACGTACATATCTAAAGCATAATGCAACATACTTGTGAAAATTCTTTTCATTGATACTCCACATGTTCAGCCCCAGCAATGGATGTTTGATCATCAATTACCCAAGTAATCTGTTTCTTATGATTTTTGTTATACAAAAAATATTTTCTTAACTACATTAATATTCCTTCTAACTCCTGCATTCATTAATGTGTTGTTCAGTAGCCAAACAGTTGATTTGATGCAGCTCTCTGTTCCAGTCACTTGCTAACTATCATCTATATTTTAGCTTGACAATTTGCCTTATGCACTAATCTCTAGGCCCATCTCTGCAATTCTGTCCCTCTATCACCCCTTCAACTATTGCTTTCAGGAACAACTAATATCTTAGTACGTGCCAAACCATACTGTCTCTTCATTTCATAACATTCTTCATTAGATGTGCTTCCCATTGACTCACTGCAGGGAATCCTTGTTCCTTACTTGACCAATCAATCAATCAAACAGCAGCAGTATCCTATAACACTGCTTTTCAAAGGTTTCTAACCATTTCATTTCAGTGTTCTCCACTATCCATTTCACATCCAGTACTTCAAACATAGCTCGTTTTTAATCTTTTTCTGGTGTCAGTCATTATGCTTCCAGGTGTTAGCTATTTCTTTTTGTAGAAAGCCCTTGGCCAATTCTTACTACTATATCCCTCCTGCAACTTCCTTCTTTGCCAGTCCTACTTCTGAGGAAGCAAAATTCGTTCATCACTGCAACAGAATTTTTTCAAAGTTTAAGATGTAGCCCTTCAGTATCTCCATTATCATTAGTTTTATTTTTGTTTATATGTATATTGTGGCCATTGGTTAGAACACACTCCACTTCAACAAGAATCGGACTAATTTCCTGATAACGGCTGCTATGTCATTGGTAAATTGTATCATGCTGACTTTCTATTCATGACAAAATCTCCCAAATGGTGTGGGGAGCGATCTCCTACACTGGCCGTACACCACTGGTGATCGTCGAGGGGACACTGAATAGTGCACGGTACATCCAAACCGTCATCGAACCCATCGTTCTACCATTCCTAGACCGGCAAGGGAACTTGCTGTTCCAACAGGACAATGCACGTCCGCATGTATCCCGTGCCACCCAACGTGCTCTAGAAGGTATAAGTCAACTACCCTGGCCAGCAAGATCTCCGGATCTGTCCCCCATTGAGCATGTTTGGGACTGGATGAAGCGTCGTCTCACGCGGTCTGCACGTCCAGCACGAACGCTGGTCCAACTGAGGCGCCAGGTGGAAATGGCATGGCAAGCCATTCCACAGGACTACATCCAGCATCTCTATGATCGTCTCCATGGGAGAATAGCAGCCTGCATTGCTGCGAAAGGTGGATATACACTGTACTAGTGCCGACATTGTGCATGCTCTGTTGCCTGTGTCTATGTGCCTGTGGTTCTGTCAGTGTGATCATGTGATGTATCTGACCCCAGGAATGTGTCAATAAAGTTTCCCCTTCCTGGGACAATGAATTCACAGTGTTCTTATTTCAATTTCCAGGAGTGTAGATTGAAAATCTGATGTAACTTCTCAATTACATAAATTTTATTCACTGAAAATGTCCCCAGGAACAGCCTGATTCCCTCCTTCAAGGAGCAGGATTGCTTATGACCCAGCTGATCACAGAACAACTAGAGAGGTGTTTATCCAAAAAGAAAGAGAATGCAAAGAGGGGCTCAGACATATTATTTAGTGCTAACTCTGGTGCCCTCTGGACCATTAGCCACCATATTTTGTGCATTCATTCTATAGTTTTTTATTTTTTTAGAAAGAGTGTTCAATTTGGTTTTGTGAGCTCCAGAATTGCTGATTTTATTTTTGGGATTATGACTGCTGTGTGCTCAGCATATAAATACTCATTTATATCTGGAGAAAACACTGAAGACTGGTGTATATATTTTTGTACCCATTCTTTCACTCAGCTGTATTATGTGTATACTGATGTATGAGGGCTATTTGGAAAATAAGTTCCGATCGGTCGCAAAAAGGAAGCCGCTGCACAAATGAAAAATGTTTTATTTGCAATAGTTAGCTACACTTGTCAGTTACTTCTCTACAAAGTCGCTGCTCTGACTTAAGACATTTGTCAAAGTGTTGTACCAACTAGAACTGATGGTATGGAACATTCTTAATATTTTGGAAAATGAATGGTGACTTATCAACTGAAAATATAAAGTACTTACTGTGTACTTACATGTTTAGTTTGATGTGGATACTACATCAGAACATTTATGATCTGAAGATGGCAGTAGCCGAAATGGCTAATAGGGAAGTGTAAATGTCTGTGCGATCAGGACGGTCCTGTACAATAAAGAATGATGACTTGTAAGTAATCATAAAAAAAGTTCAATTTCTAACCCTGTCAAAACCGTGTGTAACACTGACCTATAAATAATTTTCTTGGAAAAAAAGGAAAACCTGACATTATATTTTTTTCCTTTCTGTAAGAGCTAGGGCAGATATGGGGGGCCCCTTGGCCCCGGGTATGGGTGCCCTTGGCTGTGTGGGGTTAGGTTGTAACGTACACAACCTTCAAGTAAGTTTCCACACTTGATCCTTGTAACACAAAGTTTATTTCAGTTCACTTAAATTAAAATGAAAGTTAACCACATGGTACATTCTATTTATACAAGAGTTAACTTTATTCTAGAACAGTTCTGTCTGAACTCCATTATTCTCTGTAAGTCAAAATCTACTGTGCATCACACCCCTTTGATGACATAAAACCTGGTGTGCAATCTTTTGATTTGCTTCACTACCTCTCCAGGGCAGCCTATCTTTTCCTCGTGATAATCAAGCAGCAAGCGGCTACCACCTTTTGCGAAGCCTGCTGTTTTGGCAGACACAGTGAAAGAAAAAAATTTTTTGTTCAAATATTTTATTGTTTCTGACAATATTTGCTTTTAAAATTCATACACTTCTGTATGCTTTCAAACTAATTATGGAAACATTTTTTGAACTTTGTACTTCCAAATTTGGGTTTTGAAAAGCTTCAACAGCATCCTGAGGTGTTGACAATCAGTGTCTACAAAATTTTTATTTCACATAAGATAATAAGAAAACTCTTTATGATAAACCAGGTGAATACTGGCAACAAGACATTAATTTCATGATGTTCTCCATCAAATAATATACTGTCTGATATGCTATGAGAGCTTATGAGAGCTAGCACTGTGATGATGAAGAATGATGCAATTTTTTTGGGTGGTTTTCTTCATTTCATCGATGACTGTGATGAACACGTTGCCACATACAAGTGAGCATTAGCTGTTCTTCAAACTTCAAAAGCAATTGACATTACACATCCAGTGTACCCAATGAATCAAATGATCATTTTCGTGAATGAACCCCTATTGTTGATTTCAGATCACATTGTAACACACAAACAGATGTCTGTGATTAGTTTCCAGCTTGTATGAATATGTGCAAATCTCATCTCCTTTATGGGGTTTTCATTTCCTCAGTTGAATTTTTGAGCATTTCCTTGTACCAATCAACAGGGGCCTCAGTCAGGAGAAAAAAGCTTTTACACATGTAAATGGTAATACAAAACTGAATGTAACACTGTATGCAAAAGGATGCCTCTGCCTCACACTACGTCACATAACAGCCCTCTTCTACACTGAAGAGCCAAATAAATTGGTACACCCACCTAATATCATGTAGGGCCCCTGCGAGTATGCAAGTGCTGCAACACGATGTGGCATGGACCCCACTTATGTCTGAAGTAGTGCTGGAGGGAATTGACATCATGAATCCTGCAGAGCTGTTCATAAATCTGTAAGAGTACGAGGGGTTGGATATCTCTTCCTGAACAGCACATTGAAAGGCATGCCAGATATGCTTGATAATGTTCATGTCTGGAGAACTTTGGTGGCCAGCGGAAGCATTTAAACTCAGAAGAGTGTTCCTGAAGCCATTCTGGTCATGTGGGTGTTGCATTGTTCTGCTGAAACTGTCCAAGTCCATCGGAATGCACAATGGACATGAATGGATGTAGGTGATCAAACAGGATCCTCATGTACATGTTACCTGTCAGAGACATGCCTAGACCTATCAGGGGACCCATATCACTCTAACTGCACATGCCCCACACTATTTACAGAGCCTCCACCAACTTGAACAGTCCCCTGCTGACGAGCAGGGCCCATGGATTCATGAGGTTGTTCGATATCTGTCCATGTAGATCCACTCGATGCAATTTGAAACGAGACTCGTCTGACCAAGCAACAAATCCAATGTTCGTGTTGACAGGCCTAGTCAAGGTGTAAAGCTTTGTGTCGTGCAGTCATGAAGGGTACGCAAGTGAGCCTTCGGCTTTGAAAGCCCATGTCGATGATGTTTTGTTGAATGGTTCGCACGCTGACACTTGCTGATGGCCAAGCACCGAAATCTGCAGCAATTTGCAGAAGGGTTGCATTTCTGTCATGTTGAATGATTCTCTTCAGTCGCTGTTGGCCCCCTTCTTGCAGGATCTTTTCCCAGCCACATCAATGTCAGATTTTGATGTTTTACCGGGTTTCTGATAGCCATGGTACACTTGTGAAATGATCATATGGGAATATCTCCACTTCATCATTACATTGGAGCTGCTGTGTCCCATTGCTCATGCGGCGACTATAACTCTACGTTCAAACTCACTCACATCTTGATAATCTGCAATTGTAGCAGCAGTAACCAATCTAACAACTGCGCCAGATACTTGTTGTCTTATATGTGTTGCTGACTGCCGTGCCATATTCTGTCTGTTTACATATCTCTGTATTTGAATATGCATGCCTATACCAGTTTCTTTGGCGCTTCAGTGTATCGTCTCGTGCACAACATTGATGTTTTTTGGATCAACTGATTAGACTTACCTTCACAAAATTTGTCACTGACAGAGATGAAATTCTGTACAGCAATCATAAAGAGTCTTGGCTGTTGGTCATTTATTATCAAAAGTGGAAGTAAGTGATCTGACACATTAGTTTTTGAGGTACAGCTGTAAAAATCATTCAATGAAAACCAATGAATCACTGCCAGGTGGGCAGAGTGCAAGACAGGTGTTGTCATCTGTGCAGGAAAGCTCATTTATGCCAATCGGTTTATGAGGGATGTCTGAACAAATGAGACAATAAAAACGTTGCCTGTGAATAGCACTGGTCTGGATTTAAGTCCTGGTCTGGCACACAGTCTCAATCTGTCAGGAAGTTTCATCATTGTGTGCACGTCTGTAAATTCTTGATCATTAAAGTGAGCTCAGAGCGTGTAACCTAAATGCAGGAGCAAAAGAAACAAAAGAAGATAGGTCTGATGTCAGGCTAGTAAACAGTTTTTCCTGACAATTCCAAACAATTGGCACTACTGACTCACACATACAGGCTTTATCCCAAAATACAAAAAAAAATCTTAGAAATTTTCATCAAATGCAGTAATGACAAGTATTATTAAGGGGACTGGTCTGTGAATACCAGGGAAACCTTGAAAAAATTGGCCAGTTTTCTGAACTCAAAGTAAGATTTGTAAGCCCATATAATGCTTACCATCTTTTAAGACATTTTTTGGGAACATTTTTATGTATGAACCACAGCTTTAGCTCTCACACTTTTTTTATCATATTTTTTTGTTGGGTGTGAAATAAACTGTGCTAATTAGCTAATTATTTATGTATATTACAGGTACACATTACTCAAAATACAAACAAAGTAGAAGGTTTATTTTTTTCCTGCAAGTTCTTTACACTATTCTCTCTAAAGCAGATAACTGAAAAGATGGCGCTGTCATAAATTGTGGTACAAAAAGATTTTAAGTATGATTACCAAAAATTTTGAAATGAATTCACAGTTTTTCTTCAATAAACATTTTATTTTCAAAGTTAAGTCACAAGAGTAGTCCACTTTTTAGTTGAGCATGTTTTTAAGACAGTATACAAAATTTCAGCTCTCTATATTCAGTAGCTTTTAGCAAAAGTGTTCCAGAACATGGAATAATTTCACTTTTGGGAAATTCAAGTTCAAGTTAGAACTCACTTTTTCTATTAAACCTGCATGGCACTAATGCATCCCAGGTCCATATTCATCTTGTTTCCTGTGTTGTTCTTCCTCCCTTCTCTTTTCCACACTTCTTATTCTTGCGTCTTTGGTGACTTCCAACAGTGATTTTTCTGCTTCAAAGAGTCTCCTTTGGTCATTGGTTATTAGAGCTCTACGTATACTCAGTCCACGAGGCACTCCCATCAATTCCATAACATTAAGCCTTCACACTACACCATCACTAAGAACATAGACCAGCACCTAGCACACCTATTTTCAAAGTATTTAGTCCTACTAGAACAGTTTTTGGTATCTGTTCCCATATACAATTGTTGAAACTTTTATTTGGATTTTGAGTCCTACCATGTAAACATTTCTCTAATAATGTTGTGTCACTAAGATCCCTACATACAGGTTTTATAACTTCTATTATAGCAAATGACAAAGAATGTTAATGGTTGTAGGTCTCACCTTGAGTTACAGCCCTCTGGCACCCACACCATGAATCGCTGCCAGGTGGGCAGAGTGCATGACAGGTGTTGTCATTTGTGAAGGATTTATGAAACAAGGTCTATTTCTTCATCTGTAAGCCGAACATTTCCATTAACGAACGTACCATCAGCTAATTTCTTTCCCTTCAAACTCCTCAATCTTGTACCTAATCTTGCACCTCTAACTGAATAAATAGGTGGTGTCTCAACATTAATACTGTCAAGCCCATTGTCCACATACTTCAGTTTTAGCTTTGAAGCATGTGGAGTATTTGAAGGGGATTCAAAGTGTTGTGTCACATTGTATTTCAGTATTAGCAGAGTTAATCCATTTGGTGAACCGATTTCCATAAAATTTATGTTGTTTTACACTGAACTTCTTAATTCTTCCCATTACTTTCAAGTGAATTAAGAAACTCATGCACACAATAAGAAACTCACACATACAATTGCTTTGCTGTAAACAAAATATTTGCACCAAAACAACAGCAAACAATGACTAAACTCTCTACATAAACAAAAGATAAGCAACTGTAAAACCTTTGCAGGTTATCCTACTTACAGACTAAAAAGTCATAAAAATTTATTTTTAACAGAGCTGACTATGTGCCATGGGGACATTGTGGTGCGTGCAGGCACTTTTACATTCCTCTAATTTTGGTACTTTCTGTGGTCCATTTTCATGGAAGTAAACTTTTTCTCATTCAGTAAACTACAGAGAATTTTTTAAGACAAAAATTAAAAAATCCATTTTTTGACAGTTATTCACCTACAAGTCCCCTTAATGGACCTTTATCAGGTTTAGGGAAACATATTTTAAATGGTTAAGAGGTTATGAAAAACAACACAGTAAATATAGTTAAGGAAGGTTCATATTGAAGTAAAAAGTATCTTATTTCAGAAACACTTCACTCACAAATACTCAGTATCCAAATTATGCAATAGCATTTCATGATGGGGCACATGAAAACTTAAAGATGAGAAAAACCAACAACAACAAAATAATTTTGCGCTCATGGTATATATCAACATTACCTTTAACAAAATTAATGTTTTTCGATGAAATCTTCCAGGTTTATCTGCCGAGTTGTGATGTCATGTTGCCACAACATTTTGACAAGTTTCAAATTTGTCATCTTGAGGTGAAATGATGCTACAACTCGAATGATAGGCCAAGAAGATTTCATCAATCAAATTTGCCAAGAAAGACTACATTCTCAAAGAATGTTCACTGTCTCAAACTAAACTAATTTGAAATTCACTATTAGAGACATTTCATTTAAAAATTGACTTTGAACTAAATAACTGAAAAACAGTACAAAGAGTGTTCACAATTTCAACAATTTGTAAAAGAAACAAATTATATTCACAATTATAATACACAAATACAGCATGTTTGACTGTCAACCTGAGATAAATTATCACGTCTCAGGCACCTTTGCAGTCTTACTGACACAAAATCAGTCACTTTCACCAGCAGAATCATCTGCAAGAACAATATCATGCCCTGGAATATTTTGTGGGTCAAATGTAGCTTCAAAGCACTTTTTGAAAACATAACGTGCTTTTTTACTAGGTGGGGAACTGGGCACCATATCATCTTCACAATCAGACAATCTTGTCGGTAGTCTACTAGTCTGATAAGTACAGCTATTTCTACTGTAGAAGGTATCACAACTTTCACGATTCTCAAGAACATCCATGTTTTCGTCGACATCCATTTCACAATCTCTGTTAGCTATGTCCCTTTTCATAGCTGTTTTGCTGGAAGATGGAACATCTTTCGATCTTTGGTTATTTGCAGTGTACACCTGTGAGCAGCCCTCTGCTGGTTCTGTGTCATCACAGAACATTTCAAAAATTTCTTCAGCTCCCAGTGCTTCATCACGTGCTGGTTGTCCTGTAATACAGAGTCTTTTTAAGTAATGAATCTGCAGAAGAGAGAATAGGGAGTACACATATTAAAATATATTTGAGAAAGTATTAATGAATCATAGACAAAGGGAGAAGCTGCAAAACTAAAACAAGATTGTTCCTATTCGGAAGGCCTTGACTTCCAATCCTTAAACAGATTTTCAGTGTTTTCCTAAAGCTGCTTAAAATTACTTTGATGCAAATGGATGTTAAAAATCACAACTATGGTCCAGTATTCTCCTTCAAATATACAATATATTGCTCTCCAGCTTTACACATATAACAGTACAACACATTTGAACCATGGAAAGTCCAGGACAGAGTAACAACAATCTGAAGACGATATATTGCTACTCAATAACCTGGTTTTCAATCTATCCAGGTTGAGTGTTTCAGAGAGAGCATTAGGAAGTGGTTGACTAGAACAGGGGAAAGGAATACAGTAGAAGACGAATGGGTGGTTTTGAGAATTGAAATACCGAAGGCAGCAGGGGACCAAATAGGGTAAAATACAAGGTGTGATAGAAATCCTTGGACAATACAAGAGATATTGAATTTTACTGAAGAAAGGATAAAGCAAAAGAAGCAGGCAAAAGGGAACACAAACGTTTAATACATGAGATTGACAGGAACTGAAAAATGGCTAAGCAGGTATGGATAGAGGACAAATGTAAGGATTTAGAAGCATATTTCACTAGGGGAAAAACAGATACCCCCTACAGGAAAATTAAAGAGGCCTATGGAGAAACTAGAAGCAGATGTATGAATATCAAGAACTCAGATGGAAAACCAGTCCTAAGCAAAGATGGGAAAGCTGAAAGGTGCAAGAAGTATACAGAGGGTCTATATTATGGAGATAAGCTTGAAGGTAATATTATAGAAAAGAAAGAGGACACAGATAAAGCTGAGAAGGGAGATATGATACTGCAAGAAGAATTCAACAGAGAGCTGAAAGACTAAAGTTGAAACAAGGCTCCAGGAGTAGACGACATTCCATCCGAACTACAGAAAGTCTTAGGAGAGCCAGCCAAGACATAACCTCAGACTTCATGAAGAATGTAATAACTACAATTCCAAAGTGTGAATATTACTACAGAGTGTCCATACAAAGGAGATGAACTTGAAGGAAATATAGAATATTACAGAAATGGGTGATGACCTATAAATTACTTGTTAAATAAGTCATAGTAGCAAAATACTACCACAAATTCTTTGCAGTAGAATGACCTCAGTGAAAATCAGTTTGGATTCTGGGGAAATGTGGGAACAGGTGAGGCAATACTGACCCTATGTCTTAGAATATAGGTTAAGGATTGGCAAACCTATGTTTCTAGCATTTGTAGACAGAGAGAAAGGTTTTGACAATGTTGACTGGAATACTCTCTTTTAAATACTGAAGGTAGATGAGGTAAAATACAGGGAGTGAAAGGCTATTTACAACAAGACAGCAGTTAGAAGAGTTGAAGGGCATGAAAAGGAAGCAGTGGTTAAGAAGGGAGTATGACAAGGTTGTAGCTTATTGCCAATGTTATTCAATCTGTACAATGACCAAACAGCAACGGAAACAAAAGAAAAATTTGGAGCAGGAATTAAAGTTCAGGGAGAAGGAATAAAAACTTTGAAGTTTGCCGATGACACTGTGATTCTGTCAGACACAACAAAGGTTTTGGAAGAGCAGTTGAATGGAATGGACAGTGTCTTGAAAGAAGGATATAACATGAACATCAACAAAAGCAAAACAAGGGTAATGGAATGTAGTCAAATTAAATCAGGTGATGCTGAAGGAATCATATTAGAAAATGAGACACTTAAAACAGGACATGAATTTTGTTATTTGGGCAGCAGAATAACTGATGACAGCCAAAGTAGAGAGGATATAAAATGTAGACTAGCAATGGGAAGAAAATCGTTTCTGAAGAAAAGAAATTTGTCAATGTCAAACATACACTCCTGGAAACTGAAATAAGAACACCGTGAATTCATTGTCCCAGGAAGGGGAAACTTTATTGACACATTCCTGGGGTCAGATACATCACATGATCACACTGACAGAACCACAGGCACATAGACACAGGCAACAGAGCATGCACAATGTCGGCACTAGTACAGTGTATATCCACCTTTCGCAGCAATGCAGGCTGCTATTCTCCCATGGAGACGATAGTAGAGATGCTGGATGTAGTCCTGTGGAACGGCTTGCCATGCCATTTCCACCTGGCGCCTCAGTTGGACCAGCGTTCGTGCTGGACGTGCAGACCGCGTGAGACGACGCTTCATCCAGTCCCAAACATGCTCAATGGGGGACAGATCCGGAGATCTTGCTGGCCAGGGTAGTTGACTTACACCTTCTAGAGCACGTTGGGTGGCACGGGATACATGCGGACGTGCATTGTCCTGTTGGAACAGCAAGTTCCCTTGCCGGTCTAGGAATGGTAGAACGATGGGTTCGATGACGGTTTGGATGTACCGTGCACTATTCAGTGTCCCCTCGACGATCACCAGTGGTGTACGGCCAGTGTAGGAGATCGCTCCCCACACCATGATGCCGGGTGTTGGCCCTGTGTGCCTCGGTCGTATGCAGTCCTGATTGTCGCGCTCACCTGCGCAGCACCAAACACGCATACGACCATCATTGGCACCAAGGCAGAAGCGACTCTCATTGCTGAAGACGACATGTCTCCATTCGTCCCCCCATTCACGCCTGTCGCGACACCACTGGAGGCGGGCTGCACGATGTTGGGGCGTGAGCGGACGACGGCCTAACGGTGTGCGGGACCGTAGCCCAGCTTCATGGAGACGGTTGCGAATGGTCCTCGCCGATACCCCAGGAGCAACAGTGTCCCTAATTTGCTGGGAAGTGGCGGTGCGGTCCCCTACGGCACTGCGTAGGATCCTACGGTCTTGGCGTGCATCCGTGCGTCGCTGCGGTCCGGTCCCAGGTCGACGGGCACGTGCACCTTCCGCCGACCACTGGCAACAACATCGATATACTGTGGAGACCTCACGCCCCACGTGTTGAGCAATTCGGCGGTACGTCCACCCGGCCTCCCGCATGCCCACTATACGCCCTCGCTCAAAGTCCGTCAACTGCACATACGGTTCATGTCCACGCTGTCGCGGCATGCTACCAGTGTTAAAGACTGCGATGGAGCTCCGTATGCCACGGCAAACTGGCTGACACTGACGGCGGCGGTGCACAAATGCTGAGCAGCTAGCGCCATTCGACGGCCAACATCGCGGTTCCTGGTGTGTCCGCTGTGCCGTGCGTGTGATCATTGCTTGTACAGCCCTCTCGCAGTGTCCGGAGCAAGTATGGTGGGTCTGACACACCGGTGTCAATGTGTTCTTTTTTCCATTTCCAGGAGTATAGATTTAAGTGTTTGGGAGACTTTTCCAGAAGTATTTGTACCGAGTGTGGCCGTGCATGAAATGTGGATGATAAACAGTTGAGACAAGGAGAGAATAGATGCTACAGAAGAATGCTGAAGATTAGGTGGGTAGATCATGTAACTAATGAGGTGGTACTGAACAGAATTGGGGAGAAAAGGAATTTGTACCATAACCTGACCAGAAAAAGACATCAGCTGACTGGACACATTCTTAGATGTCAAGGGATCACCAACATAGTATTGGAGTGCAGTGTGGGGTGTAAAAATCTTAAGGGGAGACCAAGAGATGAATACAGTACGCAGATTAAGAAGGATGTATGTGTCATTGGGTATTCAGAGATGTAGAGGCTTGCACAGGACAGAGTAGGAAGGAGAGCGCTATCAAATCAGTCTTTGGGCTGAAGACGATGAAAACAACAACAACAACAACATATTGCTACTCAACAAATAGAGGAAGCATTGGAGTCACAGACAATCACAATCAAAAAAGGTTGCTAAAATATTTAAGCTTTCAGATAACATTTTTCCAAAACAGAAAACACACACAAACACACACACACACACACACACACACACACACACACACACACACTTCACATAAACATAAGTGTGTGTGTGTGTGTGTGTGTGTGTGTGTGTGTGTGTGTGTGTGTGTGTGTATGTGTGTAGGATTTCTAATTCAGAAGAAGGACTTTTGTCTGAAAGTTTACATATTTTAGCAGTTGCTCATTGTGCTTCTCTGTGACTCAATGTCTCCTCAATGAGGTAAGTACAAGACTTTCTTATACTGTTCAGTCTACATTTCTATTGACATAACTGCCAGGCAATTGTAGTTCCTCTTTTAGCAGAACATGCAAGCTCAGTTTCTTGTTTTGTATGCACATGTAGAGCTTTGATGCAGCAATGCCCATGTTGTTAAGAATAATGATAGAATATCACATTTAACCACTGATACCAGGCACTAACTTTCAATCAAAATGTTCTCCCCTGTACAGGAATTACATAATGTGTGTACACGTACATGTTATGGTACAGGAACAATGACATATGGAAGTTTGGTTCTGGCCATGAATCGAGCATGGATAGCCAAAGTGGTGAAGGCGACCACTCACATAAAGCGAGAAATCTGTGCTCCAGTCCCGGGCCGGCACAAATTTTCCTTGTCATCATTGCCTTATGCAGCTGATGGTTGTTTGTATTCACAACTGCAAATGCATTTCATGTATGTACAGCCTGGTTTAGTATGACTAACTGCACAATGATAGCATTGCGCCCTGGCACTGTAACCGATTAATCACAAAGTTGTTTAATCCATTTTTTTATTTTTTGTCTTTACAAATGACTATTTGTCCATAGAATATGAACTATCTCACCGTAAAATAAAGTATGCATTAAGATGCAGGTGAGTACAGACTGCATTCGTTTGTAGGCTTGCACCCTGTGCATGGTGTATTGTAAGTCTGCAGTTACATGTAGTCCATGCATAACATATTTTACAACTAGATATTTCACATGAAATGATATATGTGGGGGAATGTTGGCTCTTCTTGCTCCATCCCCACATATATTATTTCATGTGATATATATATATATATATATATATATATATATATATATATATATATATATATATAAACCATCAAAATATGATGACCTACTTGACTTTACTTATCTTTATCAAAAATACTACACATATCAACAATTATTTTTGATCTAAAATCACAAAGATGCAAAAGAAAGCGTGGCTATATGAAAGCTTACATGGCAAGAAGACTACATGTGTACATTTCCTCCCTTAAACAATGACAAAATCAGCACCCACTGGTAAATGAATGAGGCCTATTTCTACATTGTGTGTGTTTCTCTTTCTGATTCAGAAATACTGCTGACGATGATTCAGACTTTTAGCGATACAACCAAGAAGATAGAAAGAGAAAGGATTTGGTCCTGGAAAATGGAAGAAAAATTTGACAAAAGAAATGTCATCCTTCCACATTTTACCACACATTAATGAGTCTACAATAAAATTTTCTTTACATACTGTAGACTTCTGAAGAATATCCTAAAGCTCCTGGTTCAGCCGTGACAGCTAATTTATAATAAAGTAACAAAGGAGAAGTTTGCCTTCTTAGATCTCGGAGACTAAATGCATGATGAACGTGAAACTTGGTATGTTCTAATCTAACAACACAAGATTCTCAACTACAAAGTTTTGTTTACGTGCCACTTTCCAATTAATGAAATGCAAAGAGAAAGATTTTGTAAAAAGATCAAAAATGCTGTATCTTTGACCTGATTGTGCAAAAAAACTATGTTCTATAAAACTTTTGGCTCATTAGAAAGATAATGGTTTTAACCACCAAAAAATGCATACTTGATTGCCAAACACGGGCTAACAATGCTAGACAATTTGAATCAAAATTGGGTGCAAAAACCATGGCATGAAAAACTGTAAACCTCATATTCTTATATCTCGTAGAGTAAACACATGCTAAACATGAAACTTTATATACGGTAGGATGGTAGACTGAGCTTCATTCACCTATTATTTTCCAGTAAACTACAAATAGGGTATATTCAACACTTGTTTTACAAATACTGTTTCCTTTAAAACTTACATTTTTAAAACTTTTTGAGCCACTTTCTGCAGTTCAATTTCTGGAAACATACTCTCGGCCAGATGTTGATATTAAAGAAATGGGAAGCTTCGAAATGAGGTGTCGTATTGGTATGCAAAATGCATCCTAGCTTTTAGGTCAATAAAATGAATGAGCTTGGCCTCGAAGAGGCATGTATTTTATTAGTGTGCCATTTTGTTCTGTTAATATGTCAATAATGTTGCAATGTTGAGAAGTTTAAAATCAAAATTGATATTATTTTTTGATCACTGCCTATATGACATATGCCAATATATTTGAGAATCGGAGACAAGTACTTAGCAAATGGCTTTGTAAGCAGACAGGTACCACAACAAGGCTTTGAAACCTAAATTAGGAAACTGGATTACCAGCTTGGGAACCTGGATAAAGAAACCTACCTGTAGCTAGCACTGTACAGCTACTGGGCATGGCCCCTATGGTGATGGGATTCATGTTCTTGAATTGGCAGTGACACTGTCACTGTGGTCCAATGCAACACAGTGAGATATTAGTTGTCAATTTGAAAACAAAACCACACACAATTAAACATGGGCAACAGATTGCTGTAACGCAACCTGTCTCCATGGTACATGTCACTGAATTTGTCCGTCATTGTCAAGTACTGTTAGTGCCGACTGAATATGATTTTCTGAATGCTTGAAAACATACTCTTTCCAGCATTAAATTGTTTCATATTAATTATGGAAATCCTAATTCAGTGTTATATATTTCAGCAATTTTTATGAAAATCAGGTTTCAACTGATTTTGTAGAAATTTAGAAAGTGGTATGAGAATGATATTTTACATTGGAAAACCTAAGCTCTTGTGTCCACAGTTTCATGTTTACCACACCTTTAATCTACGAGATATGACAGGCCAAAATAAAAATTTTATTCACAGTGTGATTTTTCGTCAGTTTGTTTCAATGTATGCAGCATTGTTAACCCCTGTTGGAAATTAAACCCATTGCTCTGGTTTTTTAACATGTTGTTTCGAATGAGACCAGTTTTGAAGCTTTAATAGAAAACAGTATTTGTAAAAGAAGTGTCGCATATACCCTATTTCCTCTTTCTCACAAAATTTCTCATATTTTTGTCAAATTTGTAGATTATTGGAAAATAGGAGGTGAATTAAATTTTGTATCCTACAACCTGGTGATACCAAACTTTTATATATAAAGCTTTATGATCAGTATGCATTTACTCTGTGAGATATAAGAATCCGAACTTCAGATTTTTTTTCATGCTACAATTTTTGTGCCAAACTTTGATTCAAAATGTCTAGCACTGTTAGCTTACATTGGATAATCAAATAGACTTTTTTTGGCAGTCAAAAGTATGCTCTTCCTAATGAGTCCAGTTTTGAAAGTTTTATAGAACAAAATTTTTTGCAAAATGAGCTCAAAGGGACTGCATTTTTATATTTTTACACAATCTTCAACTTTGCACTTAATTCATTCAATACTGGAAAGTGGTACATAAACAAAACTTTATATTTGAGAACCCCTGTGTTCTAAGATTACTAAATGTCAGGTTTCATGTTCCCCATACCTTTAGCCCATGAGACAGAAAAAACCAAATTCTGAACTTTCTCTGGCACCTATTTTTTCACATGATTTTGTCTCAAATTTTTTGGCTGAATATGGCTCATAAAATTCCTTTCATTATTATTCTTAAGAGAATGCATAAAATTGCACAAGATGGTTAAATCTCATTTCTTTCAACAAAACATTGCCCAAGACATAACAACTCAAAGTCACCAGAAATTCACACTCACTCTGCACCACGTCAGGCATGGAGGCAAACAAGTGACTATATCTCAGCCAGTATTGCTCCCACAAGTGTCTGGGTTTCCAAATATTCATGTAAAAGTTCATTAGCCATTATAAATATAAGAATATTTTTAAATTTCTTTTCATTTAATTGCTTAACATCTATTGCACATCTCCACAGCATAACGTTCATAGGATTTCTCACCACCTGCAGCAATAAACTAAATGTTTCTCGAAGCCTGAAATTATGCCATAATCATATCAAACAATGGAAACTCCAGGTAGGAATATCAAAAATGTAGAAAAAGACAGATTGCTACATACCTTAAAAAGGACACACAAGTTGCAAACAGGCACAATTAAAAGAGACTTACATAAAGCTTTCAGCCTTAGTCTTCATCAGTAAAAGAGAGACAGACACACCATTCACACACACAAGCAAGCATGCCTGATGCACACAAGACCACCACCTCCAGCATCTTAGACCGGAATGCCATAAAGATACTTTTTAAAGCAATTATCAGATACCAAAAGAAATAACTGCAAAAAACTAATGTTCATTTTTATTTTTTATACAACCCTGAATTGATTAAAATGTTCAAATGTATGTGAACTTAACTGCTATGGTCATCAGTCGCTATGCTTACACATTACTTAACCCAACTTATCCTAAGGAGAAACACACACACCCATTCCTGAGGGAGGACTCAAACCTCCGCCGGGACCAGCCGCACACCCGAATTGACTATTTTCCTTCAAAATGCACTGCATTGATGTAAGACTAGCCCGCACTACCCTAAACATTTGTACTACACATATTAATTTGGCAAGTAGCAGGTGACATCTATAGATATCCATGTTTTTGTTATATTTGATAAACATGCAAAAAAAACCATCTATAATCAACTGAATAGCAAAACAAACAAAACACGCATAAATTGCAAAGATTAGCCCAATGGATTCCCAACCTCATTTTTGCATTCATAAGTAACCTATTCATCTCCTAACAATTTTTCTATATTAGATCTTTCATGACAACCACAGTGACACCATTTTTAATGACTTAGTATCCTCTTTGTTTCCTATTGTCGCTACAATAAATTACATTTACCACTCAAAGAACTTTAAGGTTGTGATTGCCTTCTAATAAACAATGTTGTGCCAGCCGTTGTGGCCGAACGGTTTTAGGTGCTTCAGTCTGGAACCGCGCGACCACTACGGTCGCAGGTTCAAATCCTGCCTTGGGCATGGATATGTGTGATGTCCTTAGGTTTGTTAGGTTTAAGTAGTTCTAAGTTCTAGGGGACTGATGACCTCAGATGTTAAGTCCCATAGTGCTCAGAGCCATTTGAAACAATGTTGTAAGAAAAAATAAATGCAATACCATTTTCAATTGGTGCCACAACAGAACCCACCACGGCACTCTGCTTGAGCAGCACTTCTTGAGTGCTGTTTTGATTGCTACTGGGTTGTGTTGTTTTAGCTTTTGCAGCAGCATTGTCTTGTTTCTTGTCTTCTTTCACAGAACTTTTCGATTTTTGTGATGTCTGGCTCTGTGAGTCACTGTCAGTTGATAAAGTTGCAAGAACAAAATGAGCCTCAAATGTTGGTTTATTGCTTATCATAAACACAACTGGCCTGAGGGGAAAAAATGAAGAAATGTTAGACATTACCTTCTGACAGACACAATTTTAAACAGAAAGCATCCAATTACTTATATCAAAACTCAGTTCTGAATTAATTAACATCATTTTACTATAAATTTAACATGGCAACACTTCTCTGATGAAATCCAACTATGAATGTTTGAAGGGAGAAAAAATTGCAGTTAGTCAATCCTGTATGTATAGCTGACTGGCAGGAGTGTTGTAGCAAAAAAGTCATCCAAATTATTATTTCCAAAATGAATCTTTTACTCTTTAATGGAGTGTGTGCTGTTTTGAAACTTCCTAACAAGTTAAAACTCTATTCTGGACTGGGACTAAAACCCAAAATTTTGCCTATCATGTACAATGCTCTTACTGACTGAGCTATTCAGGCAGGTGCAACTCACCAAACTTTTTACAAGATGTATACTATCTCATAACCTCACTCTTACAGTTATTAATAAACAGGGCAATGTGATGTTATGGTGATGTTCCCTTCTGTTCTGTGACAAGTCTGTAGATGTTCAGTTTGAATGACCTTAATACAACGAGACAGAAATTCAATCTGTGCTATAGTCCAAAGTCTGCATTACAATGTTCACCCTCTCATTCGCACTGCCCTCTCCTCTCCTTTTAGGATTTAGGGAGCTACCTCAATGGCATGCTTGTTAGCAAGCTTGCCTCAAATATTCTGAGAAGAATGTGATTGTGGTTCTTCTTCTTCTTCTTCTCCTTCAGTTCCTTTAAACTTTCAATTGTTGGGGTGAGGGGTAAGAATGTGGTTAAAGCACATAACATTTTAAAGTGCATAAAATAGTAATTCAGTTAAAACTGCATTCAATCTTTTTCATTGCCTCACTTAAAATATTAAAATTGTAAACATGGTCATCTTTCCAAAATATTATTAGAACTTGAACACATAACAGAGCAAATGCACAAATGAAGACCCTAGCTGTAAACAAGGTAAGGGACAAGTTGGTTGTTTTGAGAAATTGCACTGCAAGGTTTCAATAAAATGTCATACAAAAGATATATCAACGACAGACATTGTGATTTTTTAATTCAGATAAGTCACTGCTGTCAAGTAATTACTGAGTAATGACATAGCTTTAAAATCATAAATATATTCAAAATTTTATTCTTAAAAATATCTCAATGGGTGCTTAACATTGTTCACTTGCAAACTGACTGCACTTAACAAGAATTACCATTGACTTATCACTGTTTACTTGCTGGGCCACTTATCAAAACATTACTGTGAAACCTCTCCAAAATACAAATTTAAAAGGTCTAAATTGTTTCACTTTATGATTCTAAGATTTGCATTACCAAGTTTTGAAATAATGACGTATAACAACCTCAAAATGTAATCTATGACATTAAGGATGATCCTTGTAACTGCAGCCATAACACTGTCAAATAAATTCATTTAAACAATGTTAAGGGACACAGCTTAACATGGTTTACTTGCTTAAAGGATTATTCACCCTTACCTGAATACCAATGGCTTTCGAAGTGCATTTGTGTTCAGGAACATGTTCAGGATCTTTATCTGAGTCATAGTTATCCTCCTCAGATTTGTACAAATCGACCCTGAAATACATTTTCCTAGCACGAAACCACACACATTACTACAAGGGCTATCCAGAAAGTGACAGACATTTTGGTCTATAGCTGCAGTGGGCAGGGCTACAGCTGCCATGTTGGTGCCATAATGTTCCTATACTCAGTATGCATCCAGTGGTGGTAGCATATGGTCTGTTCCTCGGCTACTTTGCTTTCTGTGGCATGTTAAAATGTGCACTACAACAGAATATCCCACCACTTGTGAGGTGCATCCTGTGATTAGGTTTTTGTTGGCAAAAAAACTGCAAACCAATCGAAATTTATCACAACCCTTGTGATGCGTACAGAAAAGAAATAACGAGTGAAAGCTGGGTGAGGAAATGGTGCATCGATTTTAAAAATGGCTGTAACAATGTTCATGATGAGGATCGCAGCGGTAGGCCTAGTCTTCTGAATAACGAACTGGTGATGAGAATCATCAAAAAAGTTCATGAAAAACATCGTGTCATGACTTTTGCAACATTTTCCTCAGATTTCACAGAGATTGGTGCATGAAACTGTGGAGGAGAAGTTTGGTCACAACAAATTTTGTGCCAGGTGGGTTCCCAAAATCCTAGTGGAAGACCACACACTGGCTGAAGTGCTGATCTTCTTCAAAGATTATGAGAAAAAATGGTAACAAAGTTATTGACCATATGGTAATTGGAAATAAGACTCGACCAAACCATGTCAGTTGTGGAACAAAAATTTAAGTTGATGGAATGGGGACACACAAATTCTCCCAAGAAAACAAGGAACTGCTTGCAAATGATGACACCAAGAAACATCATGGCTACTGTATTTTGGAACTCAAGGGAGTGATTCTCATTTATTTCCTTGAATAAGGCATGACATTTACCTCAGAGAGGTATTGTCCAACAATGACAAAGTTAAAGATGGGCAATACAAAACAAATGTCAGAGAAAACTAGTACATTTTTCATTCCCCTCCCCCCCCCCCCCCCCCCCCCCCCACAATGCACATCTACACACAGTCAGTCATACCTGTGATCTCCTACGGGATTTTGGATGAGAGGTGTTTGATTGTCCACCACACAGCCCAGATTTGGCGCCAAGCAAGTACCATCTCTTCCCACAATAAAGACATGTCTTGCAACACAGTGTTTTGATACTGATGACCAACTGCATGCTGGTATAAACCAGTGGTTGTCATTGCAGGCAGCAGATTTCTACAGAGATGGTACTGAAAAACTTGTGCCACGGTATGATAAGTGCCTCAGTTTGAATGGCAATTAAGCAGAAAAATAGTTTAAGAGTGCACCTTCAAAACGTATATAATAAAATTTGATTTTCCCATATTGTTAATTGTTTAATTTCAAAATCTGTCATTTTCTGGATAGCCCTTGTACAGCCAGCACCCACATTTCTGGCAGTTACCACTATTTACGCGCAAAAGTTGCCATTAGTGCATTCACGTATCATGTTTTAAATGCAATAGCTCTGTTTTTCATTGACTGTCTCTTACCACTGTTTACACCTGAGGTATTCAAAAAGATATGTTCCACATTCTCTTAATACACTAAGATATACTCCCGAGTAAATTATGGAGCACGAGAGACATTTCAAAAAATCTTAAAATTTGCTCCACAATCATCTCTATGTCTGTGGAAATGGGTGGTAAACTAATTGCTGATGTCTTGTCTATCATTGAAAATGTTACACATGAAAACTACCCCCAAGAGCATCACATGTTAGACAGTCCTCTTGCTGGAACAGAAGCTGTGTGTATTGCATCCAGAGACAAGGAAGGACGACTTCTCTCATCTAAGTGAATGGAAGGCCAAGGCCGAAGAGCTGACACCATCTGCTGTGGCTTCTGGCATTCTCGCTGATACATGGCTCTACACAAATAAGATTATAGACTGTAGGGAAGCATGATTCCCAGCACCTGCTTCCTTGGCCATAAATCACTGCCAAATCACTTCCCTAAATACTATGTACCCCGTACTCAGTACAACACTCTTCCCCATAGTTTGTAGATGAAGAAGGCTCGCCTAGGTAGTCTGCACTGCTCAGCACATGCCCTGTATAGTCTGGAGGTGACTTGATCCAGGTGCGCACATGGTGCATATAACTCTCTACAAAATATAGTAAACTTATTTGGTATATAGATCTTGAATAAATGACCAATAAAAAGCACATAGCAGCTAAGAGTGAATACTGAGATGCAGCTCCAGCATTAATTAAAAAAATTTATAAATCACAGCTGAAAACATATACAAGAAAGCAATCTCTCCTGTAATTAATAAAATCTGAATATTTTCAGCCTCTTCACAAGTTAGTGACTTTGTTTCATCCAGAGCCTTCCATGAGATTTTCAAGTTTTTCCAGATTGACATTTCAAATTTTTCTGGGCTAATTTTTGGTGTTTGTGAATGCATATTCAATATTTACCAGTTTTTATGGCTGCAAATGAAGTTTTTTGAGATATCTCATATTAGTCATCACTCCAAGTTCAGACAGAACTGAAGGCTGCAGGAATTTTTCAGCATAATTGATAGAACTAATGAGAGTCCACAAACAGAACAGAAAAAAAATTTACTTTTGATGTTGTGACTGTACTGATCGGGAGATTTAGAGCTAAACCATTAGCTACATACTAAAACAGTGACAATGAGCAATAGTTTTGTTGTGACAGTGCCACGAAATTTAACAGTGCCGCCACAGCAGTACGCGCAAACGGCGATAGAGGCGCTCCGCAACTCGGCTGAGCACGGGAGCGCCACCTAGCTACGAACGGCGCCGGCTGCATGTCACGGCACGGCAGTCGAATAAGAGATACTGAGTTGTTATCATGTAACCAGCTATTGTTTCTAAGTGAGTGTGTTTGAATATCCACGCAATTATTGGTGATTAAAGGTTATAACACTTTTTTGGCGACGAGGATGGGATATTTTCACTGCGTTGTGGATTTGTGTGTTCGTGACAGGGCAGACATGGAACAGCTTATGCAAGCGCTCATTGAACAACAAACACAGCTGACAGCTGCTATTCAGGCATTGTCGACGTCGCTTACTCATCGTCTGTCTTCCTCTTCTCCACCTCCATTCCCTCCTTACGATGAAGCCGCTGAAGACTGGGAAGATTATGAGAAGGTTTGCGGCAACACTTCTTGGCTTTCGGCATTGTCGACGCTCCTATGTGTAAGTCATTATTTCTATCTTGGATTTCCCCATGGATCTATCAGCTGCTATCTCAGTTACGGATGCTATTCTACGGCTTGCTCCTGATAAAGAAGTTTGGCAACGTGCCCTACAACTGCCTGTCGGACGTTCTAAGCATCACTCAATCCTTTGAAGTGTCTCATGCTGCTGGCGCGCAAATAGACACGTGGTGTGATGTAGGCGCTGTACAGTCAACTTTCGACATGGACAATTTGCCTGTTTCACAGGAGAACGAAGATGTGGTGGCAGTTCACTCGCGTAAACAACATCGCGTTGGGCCGCAACGCTCGCAGCGAAAACAGCAACCACAGAAGCAGGTTCATTCCGCACTTCCTTCTTGTCCACGTTGTTTCGTACAGCATGACAGGTCCGCGTGTCCAAAACGTTGGGCCACGTGTAATTCATGTAGGAAAAAAGGCCACATTGCTTCTGTGTGTCAGTCCCCTAAAGTTCCTGTCGACAAGGACAAGGCATCGGACATGGATGTTAACTGTGTGCTTTCTCAAACAAATAAGTTGTTTGTTACTGTTCGTGTTCTGGATAAAGACATTCGCATGCAAGTGGACACTGGCTCTGCAGTAACTCTCATTAATTCTCGCACGTATTTGGAGTTGGGCTCCCCTCCCTTGTCTCCAGTTGCGCGAAATCTGAGAACTTATAATAAACAGAAAATTCCTATCATTGGCCAGTTTGATGCTTCCACTGCCTACAAGTCAGTTGTTAGGCCCCTCACGTTTTATGTGGTGGATCATGCAGGCACTGAAAACCTGTTCGGTTATGATGCTTTCCAGTTGTTCGGGTTCTCCATTGATGATGATGTGCACCTCATATCTGAGGATATTCCGTATCAACAGCTGGATGGATTGTGTTCTGAATTTTCGTCCGTGTTCTCTGCTGGTCTGGGTCGTGCCAAGGATTTTGAAGCCCACATTACTCTTAAACCTACAGCTCGCCCTAAGTTTTTCCGGGCACGCCCTATTCCGGTGGCGTTGTGTGCACCTGTCAAGGCTGAGATCGACAGGTTAACAGCTTCAGGGATTCTCCTTCCTGTTACCTCCAGTGAATGGGCATCGCCAATTGTGGTGGTTTCTAAACCAAACGGGAGTCTGCGATTGTGTGGTGATTTTAAAGCCACTGTCAATGCTCAGAGCCTCATTGACACTTATCCTCTTCCCCGTCCTGAGGAGTTATTTACCAAGCTCGCTGGGGGCCAGTTCTTTTCCAAGCTTGACTTATCGGAGGTGTACCATCAGTTGCCGTTGGATGCTTCTTCCAAGGAATTTCTCGTCATCAACACTCCTTGTGGGTTGTATCAGTACCAGCGGTTACCATTTGGCGTCGCTAGCGCACCGGCCATTTTTCAGCGGTTTTTGGAACAGCTCACGGCTTCCATTCCCGGCTGCATAAACTATCTGGATGACATTGTTGTCACGGGGGCCTCCACTGAGGAGCACCTTCGCAATTTGCGTTCACTGTTTCGGGTTTTGCATTCAGCTGGGTTGAGGTGCAATTTGGACAAGTCACAGTTCTTCCAACCCTCCATTGTGTATCTTGGTTTCCACTTGCCCTGTGAGGGTATACGTCATCTACGTCAGCACGTTGCGGCCATTAACGCTCTACCCCGGCCGTCTACGGTCAAAGAACTTCAGGCGTTTCTAGGCAAGATTGCTTATTATCACAAATTCATTCCATCCGTGGTGGCGGTAGCTCATCCTCTGCATCAGCTGTTACGCAAAAACGTCCCTTTCTGTTGGTCCGACGAGTGTGAGCAGGCTTTTGTCCGCCTGAAGGCTCATTTGCAATCGGTGCCTTGTCTTGTCACATTCTGTCCGGGTCAGCACTTGGTTCTGGTGACTGACGCGTTACAGTATGGCCTAGGGGCTGTTCTCGCCCATCGGTATGAGGATGGCTCGGAACGACCCATCGCCTATGCTTCCAAGACCCTCAACGATGCGCAACGGCGTTACTCTCAAATCAAAAAGGAGGCGCTCGCTATCATTTATGCTCTAAAAAAGTTCAGCATTTTTTTGTATGGTTCTAAGTTTCACCTCATCACCGACCAGAAGCCGCTGGTCTCTCTGTTCAGCCCATCGGCGTCGCTTCCGGATAAGGCAGCTCACCGCCTGCAACATTGGGCCTTATACTTGTCTCGTTTTCACTATGAGATTCACTATCGCCCCACGGCCAAGCACGCCAACGCTGACGCATTGTCACGATCGCCGATGGGACCCGCCTCAGTTTTCGATCGTGATGAACTACTCTGTTTCCACATTGATGAGGAAGAACGTCGTGCGGTCGAGGGTTTTCCACTTACAGGTTCGCAGGTCGCGTCGGCTACTGCGCGGGACCCAGTCCTGCATCAGGCGATCAGTTTTGTTCAACGGGGTTGGCCGGACAGGAGCCAGGGCCGGGCATCGGATCCCCTTTGCAACTACCATGCCTTGCGCCTGCGTCTGTCTGTTCGTGATGGTGTTGTACTTGTGGCCACGGATGGCGCACTTCCACGGGTCATGGTGCCAGCCTCTCTTCGCAAAGATGTTCTCAAACTGTTGCATGAAGGCCATTGGGGTATTTCTCGGACTAAGTCCCTGGCCCGCAGGTATGTTTATTGGCCCGGTATTGATTCGGACATCACCCACATGGTTGCTGCGTGTGGTCAGTGTGCTCAACAACTGGCTGCAATGCCCTCTCCGTGGCCTGATCCGGCGCAGCCATGGGAACGGGTGCACGCTGACTTTGTCGGCCCTTTCCTCGGTACTTATTGGCTACTGTTGATTGACGCCTTCTCGAAGTTTCTGTTTGTTGTTCGATGTCCGTTGCCCACCACTCCGGTGATGACGCTGGCTTTGTCCAAAATCTTTGCACTAGAAGGTCTTCCATCCACAATCGTCACGGACAATGGCCCTCAGTTCTCTTCGCAGGCCTTCCGTGATTTTTGTACTGGACAAGGGATTCATCATGTTACAGCACCGCCCTTCCATCCGCAATCGAATGGGGAGGTTGAGCGCCTTGTCCGCACTTTCAAAAGCCACATCAAAAAATTCCTTAGTGATTTTTCCACAGATGATGCTCTGCTGCAATTTCTGAGTTCTTATCGTTTCACGCCTCTGGGTGATCGCAGCCCTGCTGAACTCTTGCATGGCCGCCAACCGCGCACTCTACTGCACCTGCTTCACCCTGTCCGGCCTTGTGCGGGAAAATACTCGGTGGGCGCCAACGTGTGGGCACGAGGGTATGGATCTCGCCCTAAATGGATTCCAGGGGTGGTCAAGGCTCTTCGCGGCCACCGGCTTTGTGAAATACATACAGACGATGGCATGGTTGTTCGGCATTACGACCAGATGCGCCCACGAGTTGTGGCCACGCCGGTGCCACCGCCCCTTCCTTCGCCTCCACCAGCCCGAAAAGCCAGTCCTGTCACTGCTGCCGATCTACCGTACGTGTTGATGCAGCCGACGTTGCTACCGCTTCCGAGTATGCTGGAACCGGCCCCAGTCGCAACGCCGCCTTCTCCGGGACCCATCTCGCTGGAGCACACCCCCAGGTCCATGACACCTATGGATGCTGCTCCGGAGTTTTCACCCATCATCTCGTCCAGGAGACACATTCCACGCACGAGCTTCAATCCTGGAAATTTTCGACCATACTCTCGTGTCTCTCTGCGGAATCTTCTTGGGGCCTCATAAGAGGCCATGGATGTCTCCGCACTGTCCATGTCTCCAAGGAAGTGAGTGTTTTTTTTTTTTTTTTTTTTTTTTTCAAGGGGGGAAAAGTGTTGTGACAGTGCCACGACATTTAACAGTGCCGCCACGACAGTACGCGCAAACAGCGATAGAGGCGCTCCGCAACTCGGCTGAGCGCGGGAGCGCCACCTAGCTACGAACGACGCCACCCGCATGTCACGGCACGGCAGTCGAATAAGAGATACTGAGTTGTTATCATGTAACCAGCTATTGTTTCTAAGTGAATGTCTTTGAATATCCACATAATTATTGGTGATTAAAGGTTATAACAAGTTTACTTTTCAGTTTCATCAACAACTCTCAAAACTGCAACCTCTTCCTGCCCCTGGAAATTTCACTGTTACCATTATCTGTCAACAATGTACACTATGCCATGTCACTGTATGGTAATCTCAAGTGTATGAGAAATGCTCACATTGAAGTGCTGTCACAGGAAGGTGTAATATTAATAAACTTTGATGGTAACAATTCATCATGTTTCAAACTGGACACACTTCCCACTATGGTCATTGTTAACTTGAAGTTTGACACTACAAGAAACTTGGCAAAGTATTATTTTGCTCTGAAAGTAGTAATAAAGAACAGCAGCCTGACTATTCAATCTTCACAAGATGTATGTTCCAAAATGGACATACAGGGTGATTATAATTAAACATCCAGTTTCAAAATGCCATAAGAATAATGTCAAATTTGAACAGGATATTATCAAAGATGGGGAAAGTTTATGGAAATGAAAAAATCCAATGAAAAATTTTACCACTAGATGGCTTTCTACATATCACAACATAAATGGGTTCATCTACAAGTGACAGATGAATTGCAATATGACAGTTATGGTATGAGCTGCGCACTGTACTGGTAATGTGCTTGATTGCACAAGTTTGGCATTCAATACCTATGGCACCGTTAATAAGGTAAGCCGTTCCACCAAGGAAGATTGTACCACACTGGATGGAAAAAATCAGTTTTTAATTGTCCTAAGGTCAAAACCAATAAGTAGCAGAAATAACATTGATTTTTAATTGCCTTGGGGCCAAAAGCCATAAATAAATCAATCTGGTACTGGTTTCTTATTGTTACAAGACTGGCGTACAACTTGTTCAAGATGGTGTCCACTGTTTTCCATCACAAAAGTATGTTTCACAAGAGATCGGAGTGTCTCAGGGATCACGTTCAGAATGCATTGCACAATGTTTGTAATTGGAGCACTGAACAAACTGCATCTTTCAGATAATCTCACATCCAGAAGTCATATAGATTAATACTGTGTGATCTGGACACCCAGGCAGTATAATGACGGCTGATAATTCTATCCTTTCCAAAATGCCTCTACAGCAGCTGCTTCACAGGCTGTGCAATAGGCAGATGAGCTGCATCTTGCATAATGATCCTAACCACACATCCACACTGTTGAAGGGTTGGAATTATGCTGGTGCACAAAAGCCTCTCATAGTACATACCAGAAATGGTATAGTAATACGACTTGCAGGACCCATTCCTTAAAAATATATGGCCCTACGACAAACAATGCCATCGGCCTGCAAAAAACAGTTACCTGTGCAGAATGAAATGGTGCCGGTTTATCTCCAAGTGGATTTTCTGTTGCCTGTATTCTGAAATTCTGCATATTGACATGTCCCTGGATATGGAAATGGGGTTCATCTGTTCACAGGATCACTGTCTACTTCCATGCGAGCAAGAAATTCTTGAGACAACATTTGTGTCTTACTGGTAGGTCAGCATTAACCAACTCCTAAACATGGATAATTTATTATGGATAGTAATGCAGGACGTTTCGTAGAAATGTATGCACCATGCTCACATGCATGTCAACAGTTTGGGCAATTCCCCAGGACTGCATGTTTGTACACCACCACATGATTCCTCCTTGCAATGCTGTGGCTGCACCTTTTACTGATGTTGGATTAATTGTTTCCCTTCCTCTGCCACTCAACACTTCAGAGGAAAAAGTCTTTTCACATTTCATGGTCATTTTCTCCAGTCCCTTGGCAGTTATCAGACTACCTTTTTTCATATCCTTCAATGCCTGGAACTTCTGCAGAGCTGGCACACAGTCACCACTCTTGTAAAAGAGCTTTAACAATAGTATGTGCATTGAGAGAATCCCAGCATCTCAGATGCAAATTGTGGAACAACTGTGTATCCCACATCTTTTATTTTAGATATTCTGTTGCTTACAGTTCCACCTAGTGATAAAATTTCCGTTTTTTTTCCCCATTAAGTTTCCCCCTTTTTCAGTAATATTAATATTCCATTCAAATTTGATAACATTGTGAGCAGTGGTTCTTTTTGAAAGAATTTTGAAACTGGAACTTTAATTATAATCACCCTGTATATTTACATATTTACTTTAATCAAACAATCCTTCTTTGCTTATGGTAAATGACGAATTCACTGCTAAATGATAAATTCTCATGCACATGTTACACTCTGTCACACTCACAATCATGCAATGGGAAACAAATCTGGTCCCCCAAGAAGCTACAAATGATAATGAACATTCCTATGGTCAGCAATTGCTCGAGAGGTAGTTACAGTTGAGCAACAAATGCTACAACAATTCAATACGTTTCTTCATCTTGTTTTTTGTGACTCCACATAACAACTGGTTCCAAAGCAAAATCTCAGAGAAATTTGTAGCAAAATAGCTAAGTACATTTCTTTCTGTAAATGAGCAGTTCAACTCCCCACCAAAGTATTTCTGAATTTCCTGAGAGTTTAACTTATTTCTCCAGTCAGTTCTATTTTCCTGATAATTTTAGACTTTCCAGACAAGCTGTCATGTTGAATGAGTAAGCAGGGCAGCAGTTGAGAGCAATTAATGAAAACTGACTTTATACCAGCACTTGCAAAGGTTTGGTACGGTAGTGATTTTTGAACAGCAAACAATATATTCACTTAAGGCATTACAACCAAAAGGTAAGTGACAGCCCTTCAGTCTCGCTGGAGAGGCTAGATATGAGACTGGCACTGTAGGCAACTGTGGCTGGCATAATTCTCTCAGGGCAGACTACTTCAAAGGTCTTGAGGTCTATAGGCCACTCCGGTCCATACACTGTGCTTCTGTATCTCCTGAAGATCACACAAAAGCTTTATAAAACTGAATCAGATGCACTCTGTCTATCCCAGGGTAGCCGTGTGACTAAGGCACTTAAAGATGTTCAGCATGTACATGTCCATTACATGCAGTAACAATGACAACTTTGAAACAAATATGTGGTCTTAAGACATATGAGTTACAGAAAAGATGAGAACAGTTCAACTAGTCTCTTCAAGCCACTTCCCTGGGAGTTGCAAGGGTGAGTTTCTGTTGCATAATTAGAGACGGAAAAAAAATTACAAAACTGTCAACAAGTAAGGAGCACCGCACTGGCCTCCTTGTTGTGAATGTTATACTCTTAACAGCATTGGCAAAGAGGGTTAAATTTAAAAACTTCCTTGAAAGGACACCACCAGTGAAACCTGTGCCCTAACTGCTCAAATTTGAAGTCTAGAAAGTATTGTCATAGTAACAACAAATGAATAAAGACAGACAAGCATGGAAGCCAGATCAATGGTGAAGTGCTACAATATTATGCTTCCAACAAATGTCAACCGTGTTTCTTATATGACGAATGTTTGTAATTAAATGCTGTCTTCATGAATTGTCTCCAGGGTGGTCTAGTTGTCAAGATTTCACTGTTACTTCTAACCTACACTGACTGAAGGTAAGGATCCATGCGCTCTGATTCAGACCAGGGAACAGCTGAGCATTCCATCCAACATTCACTGTTACTTCTAACCTACACTGACTGGAGGTAAGGACCCATGTGCTCTGATTCAGACCAGGGGACAGCTGAGCATTCCATCCAAAATCTTTTCTACACAGCTCATTATTGGGATGCTCTGTAAACACAGAACATGCTTCGACCTTTCCCAGTTTGAGGAGGGAGAGCAAATTTCCTCCTTCATAAGGTTTGAAATTCTCCTATGTGCAAAATTCTCCTATGTCACACATCATGCAGCCCAAGCCAGCAATTTCTGGCTCATGCAGCACTGCTCTACCAAACATAACATGTGCAACCCCTGCAAGTAGTTGCTTCTGCAGTATCATAACAACACTAGCTGGCATTCCCTCAGAAACAGTTACACATCAACACTGCTCCAACCATGTTGTGCCACACCAAAGCAGAATCATGGTTAGCAGGCATATTCATGTCCCACCAGGGCTCTATAAGAGCACAAGGTACCACACTAAGGCAGTCTTGGCCTAGACTACACTACTGCTGCTGCTGCTGCTTTAAAGCCTCACCACTAGGACCAATCTCATCTGGGCTTCTACTCCGCTTGGTACGGAATTTCTAGTATGTGGCACTCCGACCTAAAGATTTTTCCATAAACTTTGCCATTCACCATCCCAGATGTAGCACTCAGTCCAGGCACTAAAGTGACGTATAATACTTTTTCTGTCTTCACTTGATGAGACATAAACTGTGCTGCTTACTGATGCCTTCCAGTGATTTTTTGTACCTCCATTCACAGACACATTTCTCATGCCACAAGCGAAACAGTAATCAAACCAGTGGGTGAAAGACAGTTCTGTGCAAAAGGAGCAAAACTGACTTCATCTGCTGTAAAGATTGCCACAGGGTTTCCTGGGCTGTAAAAGGATTCTACTCATAGATTGTCTTGCAACAGATGAAAAATCAACTGCTGAATACTACACAGACGAATGGTTAAGGACTAACTAGAGAGAAGAGCCTTGGATTGTGTAAGGAAGGGTGGGGGTGGGTGAGGGATGGGAGGGTGGGACCTTTCATAGGGATGTTGCACCTGACTAAGGTCTTTTGGTATGGAGAAGCCTGATGAATCTGACGTTTGCACATTCACGTTGCCACATCCACCTTCCCCAAAAACTTGACATCAAATGACTTCTACATACAAAGAAATTTATGAACGGAAAACATTAATAATGAGGTTATGGCAGAAAGTTATTAGTAATTTACAGACCTTCTTGAATCACCTAGTCAGTAAAACATGCTGGACAAAGTGCATTAATGTAGAAAAGTATTATACTGAAAGTAAGTGATTTTTGAATTATTTTCTTCTTGTGTTTCTGCTAAGACTGTGTTACAAATTACAAACATAATCAGGTTTTATGTGCCCCATTGTCATTTCTGTATACATCCTAAATGACAGCTCTAAACTCAAAATCCACAGGATCAGAAACTAAACAATACACACATCATTCACTGAAATTCAATCTATATAAAAATTAAGCTAAGAACAAATCAAGCAAATACCACAGCTTTTACTATCCATTGTGGTGTTACTTACTGTCCAGATTCCTTAAAGTTGATGGCCACAGGGACAGAAACACTTTCAGCAAATACAACTAGTGATTTGAACTCTTTCAGGCAAAAGGTAATTGTTGTTTCAGTACCTACTTTAAAATACTCAAAGTCTCTGGGCTCCAGACATAACTCCGTGTTGATAACCTTGCTACGATCTGAAATAAAAAGAAAAGAAATCTGAAAATGTGGATAAACTACAGCTCATATCAGAATTTTTCCACAATTGCAGCTAAGTAACTGTTCTCTTAGTAATAATTTTTATTAATTTCCAGCAATAGAGATTAAATCACTTTCAGCTGTGTCACACTACAGAAATGTCTTAGTTCGTAAGTAAAATTTCCATGTTTGCTTAAAAAAGGGGGGAGGGGATAAAGGGATATGCTGAATAATATAATGCAGTAGTATGAAATTTGACTGTCTTCTTTCAACATGGTTGAAAAGGGAAAATTAACACTTTAAAACAGAGGTTTACTCCCTGCCACTCTGATAAAACACAAACAGCAGAGGTTGAAAATTATGGCATCAGTTTCATGCAAAAGTTCTAAAGGTTCTAGTGCTTTGCTAGAGCTTTACTCACAGGATAGTTACATAAAACATCAAGTCAAAGTGGCTGTTATGAAGCAACGTAATCTTTTTTCATCATCTCAGTAAAATTGTTGTTGTTGTGGTCTTCACTCTGAAGACAGGTTTCATGAAGCTCTCAATGATAGTCTATCCTTTGGAAGCCTCATCATATCTTAATAACTACTGACATAATCCATATCAGTTCATGCAGGGGGTTTATCTTCACAGTCTCAAATGTCATTGAATTCAACATATGTTATAATTTAGGACACAGTAAAAAACTCATTTTTTTGTCCAAAAAAAAAAAAAGAAACCTGGCCTAAGATACAAGCTGCTGATGATGCCTCGAGCACCACTTCACATGTTATTTTCAGGAAAAATGTTAAAATGCTCCATCTTTGGAACAGTTCCAGGTATTTTTTCGTTTATTTATTTTTTACTTGAAAGATAATATACTGCGATATCCACTGTTGGAAAATGTATGAGAATGTTCTCTTGCTGTATTCTTCCACCTTTCCTAAGATTTTTTTTTTCACGACAATCCCAAAAATTTTTGTATTTTTTTTTCTTTTGATTAGTACCCTGAAAAATGGAACTTCTATTTTCAGCTGAACAGGTTTTATAAACAATTGAAAATTTTGCCATACATTAAAGTAGTTTCTTTTAACATGTTGTCACATATTAGTCTCAAGAAATCAAAACCTATTCTTATTTGACACAGAATTTTATTTCTTCTGGAAGATAAGTAAAGAGGCACATTTTTCAAACATTACTGGATGATTGCAAAATCTATGTGAAAGTTTCAAGAAGTTACAGGTCACAAAACAATCAACTTTTGTGCACTCTGCTTAAAACTGAAACTAGCTATTCACTGAACTAAAAATGTGTTCAACTGCAACACTGTTTTCCTTTGACATCGAGAGACAGCTTCCTGCTGAACAAATAGGAACTGAGGCACTCATAATCTTTAAAATATTGCGAAATGGAGGTGAGCACTGGCAGTGGTGAACTCATAACTGATGTCTATAATTGCTGCAATCCACCAGTTACAGTCATACATACAGGCCACAAACATCCCTCTTTGTAGGTTGTGAACCTGAATATTCTCTTGCTGTTTCTGAGGTCTTGGCTGGACAAATGAAATTTCTTCTTTCTTGCTCTTTAAAGTTCATGCAAGTTCACTCATCACTTTGAGTCCAGGAATGGGTTTTCTGAGTTACTTTCACAGAGGGTGTTTGGCTAGACCATTTTTCTTTTTCTGCTGGTAGAATTCTTCAACTTGCCTGTTTGGACAAAAGTATCAGGGTTGCAAATATGTATGATTTCACCACTCTTGTAAAATCCTTGGCATTCTGAATTGCAGTTGTAGTTGTGCTGGATAGATTATGTTTTGTAGCATGGTGCTTCAGTTAACCTCCTCCTCCATCACAAGGCCCTTACCCATGACCAGAAGCACTGTATATCCTCTCCATTGGCACAAGTGTCTATAGTCAATTCAAACAGTTGGTAACAATTTTTGAAGTGACTAGGAGCACCGTTGGAAACTGATGATCTTTACTGCCTGTGATCGAACTTGTTGATGAATTTTGCACATTGCCAACAATGCGTCTGTTGGGTCATCATCACTGAATTAAAAGTTTCAATATTTCAGTACCCCCACTCCCACCCTGAAACTGCATCCTCAAAAAAAAAAAAAATTTATATATATATATATATATATATATATATAAGAAAGATGATGAAACTTACCAAACAAAAGCGCTGGCAGGTCGATAGACACACAAACAAACACAAACATACACACAAAATTCTAGCTTTCGCAACCAATGGTTGCCTCGTCAGGAAAGAGGGAAGGAGAAGGAAAGACAAAAGGATATCCTTTTGTCTTTCCTTCTCCTTCCCTCTTTCCTGACGAGGCAACCATTGGTTGCGAAAGCTAGAATTTTGTGTGTATGTTTGTGTTTGTTTGTGTGTCTATCGACCTGCCAGCGCTTTTGTTTGGTAAGTTTCATCATCTTTCTTTTTAGATATATTTTTCCCACGTGGAATGTTTCCCTCTATTTTTTATATATATATATATATATATATATATGTGGATGGATATGTGCGTGTGTGCGAGTGTATACCTGTCCTTTTTTCCCCCTAAGGTAAGTCTTTCCGCTCCCGGGATTGGAATGACTCCTTACCCTCTCCCTTAAAACCCACTTCCTTTCGTCTTCCCCTCTCCTTCCCTCTTTCCTGATGAGGCAACAGTTTGTTGTGAAAGCTTGAATTTTGTGTGTATGTTTGTGTGTCTATCGACCTGCCAGCACTTTCGTTCGGTAAGTCACCTCATCTTTGTTTTTATATATAATTTTTCCCACGTGGAATGTTTCCTTCTATTTTATATATATATATATATATATATATATATATATATATATATAAAAAGAAAGATGATGAAACTTACCAAACAAAAGCGCTGGCACGTCGACAGACACACAAACAAACACAAACATACACACAAAATTCTAGCTTTCGCAACCAATGGTTGCCTCGTCAGGAAAGAGGGAAGGAGAAGGAAAGACAAAAGGATATGGGTTTTAAGGGAGAGGGTAAGGAGTCATTCCAATCCCGGGAGAGGAAAGACTTACCTTAGGGGGAAAAAAGGACAGGTATACACTCGCACACACACACATATCCATCCACACATACACAGACACAAGCAGACATTTGTAAAGGCAAAGAGTTTGGGCAGAGATGTCAGTCGGGGCGGATGTACAGAGGCAAAGATGAAGTTGAAAGACAGGTGAGGTATGAGCGGTGGCAAATTGAAATTAGAAATTAGCGGAGATTGAGGCCTGGCGGATAGCGAGAAGAAAGGATATGCTGAAGGGCAAGTTCCCATCTCCGGAGTTCTGACAGGTTGGTGTTAGTGGGAAGTATCCAGATAACCCGGACAGTGTAACACTGTGCCAAGATGTGCTGGCCGTGCACCAAGGCATGTTTAGCCACAGGGTGATCCTCATTACCAACAAACACTGTCTGCCTGTGTCCATTCATGCGAATGGACAGTTTGTTGCTGGTCATTCCCACATAGAACGCTTCACAGTGTAGGCAGGTCAGTTGGTAAATCACGTGGGTGCTTTCACACGTGGCTCTGCCTTTGATCGTGTACACCTTCCGGGTTACAGGACTGGAATAGGTGGTGGTGGGAGGGTGCATGGGACAGGTTTTACACCGGGGGCGGTTACAGGGGTAGGAGCCAGAGGGTAGGGAAGGTGGTTTGGGGATTTCATAGAGATGAACTAAGAGGTTGCGAAGGTTAGGTGGACGGCGGAAAGACACTCTTGGTGGAGTGGGGAGGATTTCATGAAGGATGGATCTCATTTCAGGGCAGGATTTGAGGAAGTCGTATCCCTGCTGGAGAGCCACATTCAGAATCTGATCCAGTCCCGGAAAGTATCCTGTCACAAGTGGGGCACTTTTGGGGTTCTTCTGTGGAAGGTTCCGGGTTTGAGGAGATGAGGATGTGGCTCTGGTTATTTGCTTCTGTACCAGGTTTTTCCTCTATTATATTCATATCATTAATTTGAAGCCAACAATCACGTTTGTTATTGTTATCGTTATTGTTATTGTCACTGTTACATTTCGAAGTCTTTTCTGTCGTCTTATTTCCTCCTTCTGTTTTTGCCAGCAGTTTCACTTTCTATTCACCTTCTCCTTTTTTACCGTAATCCAGTATACAATTTTATCCCGTCGATATACACTCAATAATACGTAATAATACGTAAATCACTTCGAAACCATAACCAAAAAAATTTTTTTTTTTTCCGCTTTGCTGCTATAAAATCCACCGTTTCCAGTCCACAAACAGTTCCTTTTAGCTATTAAACAACCCTTTCGGCAGTTTTAATAACTTTTGCTTTATTTCTATTTCCGTTTTTCTCACATCACCGATCATTTTTAGCCGCTTCCCACAGGTTTTAACGTCATTATTTCTTCATCAAACAATTGTTAGATTCATTTCCATAATCTGCCACCACCAAACCACTCCTTTTAATACATCCTCACGTAGTTTTTTCGAAATTTTCCCGAATTTCTCCACCCTTTAACGTGTTTTGGCGGCAACACAAACACCTAACCTTTATGCACATCATTATCTACCTACACAAGTTCACCACAGGATCAACATAGCCCAGCCCTAACCAACCCTTTTTCGCCTTTTTTCACACCAGATCTCCATTTGCTTTCTAATTTTACCTTTATCTCTCCCCATATATTTTTTCATATTTATTTTCATTTTCATTTCAGCCTCGTGTTCCACTTTCCACCCTCGAGTACCATGTCACCCTCACAACACCTTCACAACGACCCCATTAAGTTTTATTTACATTCCCTCCGCAAACATGCCTTCGCCCTAGCCAGATTACACTCCCATATTTTATTTTCTCAGGCTTGTCTGACATTTGGCATCACCCCCAAAGGCCTCACACTTAAAGTTCCCATCTCTGGCTGCAACCCTTCTTTCCATCAGTCCCTATACCAGTTCCAAACCAAACAATCCATTGCCCTCACCCACCTAATCCTTCACCTACACACCCACTCAGCCAATCAACACGCCCATCAACTCCTATCCTTTATAAAAATCCTCAATCTTTCCTCTCCCACATCCACACCTGTTGTTCAGAGCATCCTCCTACAGGCCAACCGCAAATTAGAACAGCATGCCACCCTCCACCTTAAAAAACTATCCAATCTCCTGGTTTCCCACCTCCGGAAAGGCAACTCACTCACCCTTCACAACCTTTCCAGCAAACCTCAACCTCCTCTCATTGCACACAAACCCAGTCTCTCCCATCTACTCAATCTCCCACTTCCAGCTCCACTCCCTCCAAAACCTCAAAATTCCAATCAACGCAATCTGGAACCACAACACCCCAATTCAGTAGTTAACCTTTCCTCCAAACCACTCTCCCAATCCGAAACCTCTGTCCTATCCAAAGGCCTCACCTTCAGCCCCACTCCCAGATTTAACCAAACAGCCCTCGTCAAAGATTTACTGTCCTACACCCGTACTCTCTGCTGGAAATATCACTTTGCCACGAAGAAAAATGATCCTAATCCTACTCCTAATGATCCAACTCCCCAAGACACTATCCAAATTGAACCATGCCTGGAACAGTTCCGTCCTCCGTCACAGCGGGACCCACCTCCTCTTCCTCAAAATCACCCTCTCCTAACCTTCCAGGAATTTCTGACTTCCAGCCTTGCCTCTCAATCCTTCTTAAAAAACCTTAATCCTACTCCCAACATCACCACTGCTGAAGCCCAGGCTATCCGTGATCTGAAGGCTGACCGATCCATCGTCATTCTTCCGGCGGACAAGGGTTCCACAACTGTGGTACTTGATCGTCGGGAGTATGTGGCTGAGGGACTGCGTCAGCTTTCAGACAACACTACTTACAAAGTTTGCCAAGGCAATCCCATTCCTGATGTCCAGGCGGAGCTTCAAGGAATCCTCAGAACCTTAGGCCCCCTACAAAACCTTTCACCCGACTCCATCAACCTCCTGACCCCACCAACACCCCGCACCCCTACCTTCTACCTTCTTCCCAAAATTCACAAACCCAATCATCCCGGCCGTCCCATTGTAGCTGGTTACCAAGCCCCCACCGAACGCATCTCTGCCTACGTAGATCAACACCTTCAACCCATTACATGCAGTCTCCCATCCTTCATCAAAGACACCAACCACTTTCTCAAACGCCTGGAATCCCTACCCAGTCTGTTACCCCCGGAAACCATCCTTGTAACCATTGATGCCACTTCCTTATACACAAATATTCCGCATGTCCAGGGCCTCGCTGCGATGGAGCACTTCCTTTCACGCCGATCACCTGCCGCCCGACCTAAAACCTCTTTCCTCATTACCTTAGCCAGCTTCATCCTGACCCACAACTTCTTCACTTTTGAAGGCCAGACATACCAACAATTAAAGGGAACAGCCATGGGTACCAGGATGGCCCCCTCGTATGCCAACCTATTCATGGGTCGCTTAGAGGAAGCCTTCCTGGTTACCCAGGCCTGCCAACCCGAAGTTTGGTACAGATTTATTGATGACATTTTCGTGATCTGGACTCACAGTGAAGAAGAACTCCAGAATTTCCTCTCCAACCTTAACTCCTTTGGTTCCATCAGATTCACCTGGTCCTACTCCAAATCCCATGCCACTTTCCTTGACGTTGACCTCCACCTGTCCAATGGCCAGCTTCACACGTCCGTCCACATTAAACCCACCAACAAGCAACAGTACCTCCATTATGACAGCTGCCACCCATTCCACATCAAACGGTCCCTTCCCTACAGCCTGGGTCTTCGTGGCAAAAGAATCTGCTCCAGTCCGGAATCCTTGAACCATTACACCAACAACCTGAAAACAGCTTTTGCATCCCGTAACTACCCTCCCGACCTGGTACAGAAGCAAATAACCAGAGCCACATCCTCATCTCCTCAAACCCGGAACCTTCCACAGAAGAACCCCAAAAGTGCCCCACTTGTGACAGGATACTTTCCGGGACTGGATCAGATTCTGAATGTGGCTCTCCAGCAGGGATACGACTTCCTCAAATCCTGCCCTGAAATGAGATCCATCCTTCATGAAATCCTCCCCACTCCACCAAGAGTGTCTTTCCGCCGTCCACCTAACCTTCGCAACCTCTTAGTTCATCTCTATGAAATCCCCAAACCACCTTCCCTACCCTCTGGCTCCTACCCCTGTAACCGCCCCCGGTGTAAAACCTGTCCCATGCACCCTCCCACCACCACCTATTCCAGTCCTGTAACCCGGAAGGTGTACACGATCAAAGGCAGAGCCACGTGTGAAAGCACCCACGTGATTTACCAACTGACCTGCCTACACTGTGAAGCGTTCTATGTGGGAATGACCAGCAACAAACTGTCCATTCGCATGAATGGACACAGGCAGACAGTGTTTGTTGGTAATGAGGATCACCCTGTGGCTAAACATGCCTTGGTGCACGGCCAGCACATCTTGGCACAGTGTTACACTGTCCGGGTTATCTGGATACTTCCCACTAACACCAACCTGTCAGAACTCCGGAGATGGGAACTTGCCCTTCAGCATATCCTTTCTTCTCGCTATCCGCCAGGCCTCAATCTCCGCTAATTTCTAATTTCAATTTGCCACCGCTCATACCTCACCTGTCTTTCAACTTCATCTTTGCCTCTGTACATCCGCCCCGACTGACATCTCTGCCCAAACTCTTTGCCTTTACAAATGTCTGCTTGTGTCTGTGTATGTGTGGATGGATATGTGTGTGTGTGCGAGTGTATACCTGTCCTTTTTTCCCCCTAAGGTAAGTCTTTCCTCTCCCGGGATTGGAATGACTCCTTACCCTCTCCCTTAAAACCCATATCCTTTTGTCTTTCCTTCTCCTTCCCTCTTTCCTGACGAGGCAACCATTGGTTGCGAAAGCTAGAATTCTGTGTGTATGTTTGTGTTTGTTTGTGTGTCTGTCGACCTGCCAGCGCTTTTGTTTGGTAAGTTTCATCATCTTTCTTTTTAGATATATTTTTCCCACGTGGAATGTTTCCCTCTATTATATTCATATATATATATATATATATATATATATATACACACACACACACACACACAGGGGAATCTCACTTTTACAAGTCACCTACAAAATTCTCTCAACATGCCTGCTGAAAAGAACACAAGAGCAGCTGGAACGACAAATTGGTGATTATCAAGCAGGCTTCCGCCCCGGTCGCTCATGCATAGAACAAATATTTAATTTAAAGACAATATTAAAACACAAAGCAATTAGAAATGCCCCCATAATTTGTACATTTGTAGATTTTAAGAAAGCCTATGACTCAATTGACCGGCAATCTTTGTTTAACATTTTAGAGGAACTTGGACTTGACTCCAAAACACTAAGGCTTATCAAAGAATCACTGACAGACACTGTATCTAAAGTTAAATTCAGGAGAGAAATCTCTGAACCTTTTCTCATAAAAACTGGAGTACGTCAAGGTGACGGGCTATCTCCACTTCTGTTTAATATAGTCCTGGATAAAGTCATTAAGGAATGGGAAAAAGAATTAAAAAATCAATCCTACTGGAAACCAATCCATCTTGGTAGAACCAAAGACAACGTGGAGATATCTTGTTTAGCATTCGCGGACGACTTGGCCATACTTGCAGATGATGAAGAAATCGCCACCAAACAAATAGAGATCCTTAAGGAATGCGCGGATAAAGTAGGTTTACAAATTTCAAAAGACAGAATTTTTCTGTACGAAATTCCATATACACAGTTTGAACACAAAATATGGAAAAATAAATAGAGTAAAACATTTTAAATACCTAGGTGAAATTTTGGAGCCAACCGGAGGAGAGAAAGTTGCACAGAAGATCAGACAACAGAAAATGAAGAGAGCATATGGTATGACACATGAAATATACAATAAAAAATGCATCTCCTCGAACACAAATATCAGACACTACTGCGCAGTAATTAAGCCAGCAGCACTATATGCTAGTGAAACGCTCACACTCCACACAAAATGTGATTTAGAAAAAATACTAAAAGAAGAACGCAAAATTATGAGAAAGATTTTAGGTCCAAAATTAACAGAAGAAGGATACCGGATACAATCAAGAAGAACCACAGAAACTATATCAAACCTGGCAGCTGACATAAGAAGGCGAAGATCAAAATTTTATGGACATGTCACTAGACTTCCCCCCACACGACTCACCAACAGAATTCTCACTTACATAGAAAAAGTCAAATCAACAACACCATGGATTAGCCAAGTAAAATTAGATTTACAAAAAGCAAATATTGAACTTAAAGATGTCAAAGATAGAAAAACTTTTAGAAATAAGGTGGAAAAGTGGATTGTATTGTCGGAGAAGGAAGCACTAAAGAGACCAGGAACAAAATGGACAGAAGAAAGAAAAAGAAAACATGGAGAACGAATGAAAGAAGTATGGAAGAAACGACGTCAGAAAGCTTTGCGTGATCCTTCTGGGTCCATTCGCGATAAGTAAGTGTGTGTGTGTGTGTGTGTGTGTGTGTGTGTGTGTGTGTGTGTGTGTGTGTGTCTATCGACGTGCCAGTGCTTTCGTTTGGTGGGTCGCATCATCTTTGTTTTTATATGGGAAACATTCCACGTGGGAAAAATATATCTAAAAATAAAGATGATGTGACTTACCAAATGAAAGTGCTGGCAGGTCGACAGACACACAAACAAACACAAACATACACACAAAATTCAAGCTTTCGCAACAAACTGTTGCCTCATCAGGAAAGAGGGAAGGAGAGGGAAAGACGAAAGGATGTGGGTTTTAAGGGAGAGGGTAAGAAGTCATTCCAATCCCGGGAGCGGAAAGACTTACCTTAGGGGGAAAAAAGGACGGGTATACCTTCGCACACACACACATATCCATCCACACATATACAGACACAAGCAGACATATTTAAAGACAAAGAGTTTGAGCAGAGATGTCAGTCGAGGCAGAAGTGCAGAGGCAAAGATGATGTTGAATGACAGGTGAGGTATGAGTGGCGGCAACTTGAAATTAGCGGATATTGAGGCCTGGTGGATAACGGGAAGAGAGGATATATTGAAGAGCAAGTTCCCATCTCCGGAGTTCGGATTGGTTGGTGTTAGTGGGAAGTATCCAGATAACCCGGACGGTGTAACACTGTGCCAAGATGTGCTGGCCGTGCACCAAAGCATGTTTAGCCACAGGGTGATCCTCATTACCAACAAACACTGTCTGCCTGTGTCCATTCATGCGAATGGACAGTTTGTTGCTGGTCATTCCCACATAGAACGCGTCACAGTGTAGGCAGGTCAGTTGGTAGATCACGTGGGTGCTTTCACACGTGGCTCTGCCTTTGATCGTGTACACCTTCCGGGTTACAGGACTGGAGTAGGTGGTGGTGGGAGGGTGCATGGGACAGGTTTTACACCGGGGGCGGTTACAAGGGTAGGAGCCAGAAGGTAGGGAAGGTGCTTTGGGGATTTCATAGGGATGAACTAAGAGGTTGCGAAGGTTAGGTGGACGGCGGAAAGACACTCTTGGTGGAGTGGGGAGGATTTCATGAAGGATGGATCTCATTTCAGGGCAGGATTTGAGGAAGTCGTATTCCTGCTGGGGAGCCACATTCAGAATCTGATCCAGTCCCGGAAAGTATCCTGTCACAAGTGGGGCACTTTTGTGGTTCTTCTGTGGGAGGTTCTGGGTTTGAGAGGATGAGGAAGTGGCTCTGGTTATTTGCGTCTGTACCAGGTCGGGAGGGTAGTTGCGGGATGCGAAAGCTGTTGTCAGGTTGTTGGTGTAATGCTTCAGGGATTCCGGACTGGAGCAGATTCGTTTGCCACGAAGACCTAGGCTGTAGGGAAGGGACCGTTTGATGTGGAATGAGTGGCAGCTGTCGTAATGGAGGTATATATATATGGTTATAATAGAGGAAAACATATATATATGCTTGTGTCTGTGTATGTGCGGACGGATGTGTGTGTGTGTGCGTGCGAGTGTATAACCCTTTTTTCCCCTTAAGGTAAGTCTTTCCGCTCCCAGGATTGGAATGACTCCTTACCCTCTCCCTTAAAACCCACATCCTTTCGTCTTTCCCTCTCCTTCCCTCTTTCCTGATGAGGCAACAGTTTGTTGCGAAAGCTTGAATTTCATGTGTATGTTTGTGTGTCTATCGACCTGCCAGCACTTTCATTCGGTAAGTCACATCATCTGTGTTTTTAGATGTATTTTTCCCACTTGGAATGTTTCCATCTATATATATGTGCTTGTGTCTGGGTATGTGCGGATGGATGTGTACCTGTCCTTTTTCCCCCCTAAGGTGAGTCTTTCTGCTCTCGGGATTGGAATGACTCCTTACCCTCTCCCTTAAAACCCACATCCTTTCATTTTTCCCTCTCCTTCCCTCTTTCCTGACGAAGCAACCAGGGGTTGCGAAAGCTCGAATTTTGTGTGTAAGTGTTTGTTTGTGTGTCTATCGACCTGCCAGCGCTTTTGTTTGGTAAGTCTCATCATCTTTGTTTATATATATATATATATATATATGCTATGTCATGTTTAATTTTTAAAGGTAATTTGCCATTTCACACAGCACAACCACATGCCAAAGGGAAACTGCCTTTGAGGGCTGTATGGGATAATGGTGAATACTGAACACAAATGAGAAGAAAATAAGTTGGGTAGGGGGCAAGAAACTGGAAATGGAAAGAGTCGATGAAGGAAGTGGTTGTTGTCTTTGACATGGGAGGCTTGATTCTAGGCAATTGGTTGGTGGTGTTGGTTAGTGAGGACCGAAATTCTTTCAGTAGAGCCACAATGTAACATCCAGGATTGTTGGGATTGGGAATTTTGGGGAGCATGAAGAAGGTGGGTGTCCAGGGTATCACAGGGGTGAGCAGGGAAATGGATTCAGGGGAGAGATTCTGGGAAGGCTTTATGCAGGGATTGGAGGTTGTGTTGGACTTCTACGATGGGCTCACTATCGCAGAGTTTATGGGTGGAGTCAGACAGTTGGTGGAAGCTTTCTGCCAGGTAGTCTCTGTGATTCATAACAACAGTGGTGGAAACTTTGTCTGCAGGCAGGATGATTAGGTCACAATTTGCTTTGAGTTTCTGCATGGCTATTCTTTCTTCAACTGAAAGGTTGGTGTTCTGAGAAAGGGACCTGGGGAAGAATGGTGAAGCTTAGTTGGAACTAAAAGACTTCCCAAAAAGTGACCTGTGAGTAGTTAGGTGAGGGGGCGACAGGGGGGGAGGGGGGGGAGGAGAGTATTATGGTTGGACAGTGGTATGAACTGGAAGATGTGGGATTCAGTGTTGTAATTAGGGTGGTTTTGGTTGGAGGCATTGGTGTGCAAAGAAGTGCTTTCATTGCAGGGATCAGGAGAAGAAGAATAGGTCTTTGGCAAGTCTAGCATGGTTAAATTTGGATGTGGGACTCAAGGTGAGGCCTTTGGGTAGGACTGAAACTTCTGTGGAGGTGAGGGTTTTGGTGAAAAGGTTAGCGACAGCGTTATGAGAGTTTTGGGGATGTGGCAAGTTGAAAAGGTCACCAAGTTAGGGTTTAGCTGCTATGAAGAGTGGATGAGGAGGAACACTGTGAGTATGGTAGTTCTCATATTTGTTTGTAAGGAATGGAAAATAATGTTGAACATATAGACCCATTTCTTTATTCCTCTGACAAAATAGCTGCAGCCCTAAAAAGAATACCATATTTTCCTCATTTAATTTATGTTTGGAAGGCATTACAGTCCCATTCAAATACCAATTTGTCCATTTTGGCTTCGGTTTTCCATCTTAGCCTTATGCAGCTCAGTGTAATTCTGGATTATTTCATCTTCATGGATAGAAGCAGTTTATTCCCCTGATCAAATTGGACTTAACTGTGTGTCCACGATGACATCACTGGCAGTGGTGCTTCACAAAATTTTTATCATACGGCAGGATGTTTGTTTATCATGGCTCTTGTGCTCTTAGGACAACTTCTATGTTCAATGTACATTGGAATACAGCTCCAATACAAGTGGGTGGTAACACAAAATTGTTGGCAAAATGTTTTGTATTGATTACTGGGGCAGCAATTGTTTAATGCCATTTGCTCCACATTATGTTGTCTTTTATTTCTTTGTTCTAATCATCGGACAGAAATGAAGCAAACAATTCAGAAGCTCTGCAAAAAGTTCAGTGACAGATACCTATCTTAGCTGAAGGTGGCAGTTAGATTCAAATGTGACAGTTCTCCATGATCATGGTACCATTGCTAACACCTATACTATCTGATTTGATAGTGTAACTGACTCTGAGCAGTCTGTCCCATATTTGAAGACGATTGCTGTGCTGAAATTTGATAACTGCACTTTTTGGAAGTTTCTGCCGTGATGCTGGCATTATGCATATCAGAATCACAAAGTCCAAATGAGGACAACTACTTCGTAGAAGTCAATATCGAATTGTAAAGCATCAGTCGCCAGAGACTAATGTGGACACTGTGGTAGACGACTTTTATTAGGCTATCCATAGCTCTACATCTTCGCTTTGTAAACAAAATATGTATTTATGGAGTAGTCAAGCAGGACGATTCAACAGCCTTGCCACAGTGGTAACACCAATTCCTCTCAGATTGCCAAATTTAAACACTGGCTAGGACTTGAAAGAGTGACCATATGGACTGTTGAATGCTGTTTGTTAGTGATGTGCACTCAGCACTTGTGAGGTCAATTGAGGAGCTACTTGACTAAGAAGTAGCGGCTCCAGTCATGAAAACTGACATGCCCCTCCATAGCTGCATCCAGTGATGCCTATTGGCTGGGGATGACATGGCGGTCGCTTGGTATCATTGGACCTACAAAGGCCTGTTTGGATGGAGTACGGATCACTAGGAAAACACCCACTCATAATATATACTAAATGAACTCCTCTTGTGTACTTAGACGGGTGCATAATAGATCATACATACATCTAGCTCTCTTGTGACCATTTATTAAAATTCACACTTTTTCCAACATTACCTGAACTATATTCTTAATTTAGTTTCCTTTCTAAGATACTTAAAAATGAAAATCTCAATTTCCCCATTGCTGTTTACATTACATCCCCAGTGCAAGTATATTAGCCTCAATTCATTACCACAATAAAATTCATTATTTAGAAAGTTGCACATAAGGAAGATGTAATATTACATTTATACAGAATCTACTACACACAGTGTTAACCAAGAATTTTTTTCCTTCTGAAAATTATATATTGAAATTCAGTTTATCCTGCTACAAGTTCCTTGAGCTCATTACAAAGTAACTTTCAGTCTCTTGCTCAGTTGATGCAGCACTGCTGGGAAAATCTGTAGATTCCACCAGACAATGTTCATCTCTCTACCTACCTATGCACTACTATCCCTTCCCCTTCTCCTCCAGATTGCTACTTGCATCCCACGTGATAGTTGCATTCTGGCGCGAGATGATGTATTTGGCGTTCATGCGTGCATGAGGTGTGCTTGCTTGTGTGCATGAATGATGTGTTTCCTTCTTTTACTGATGAAGGCTGTGGCCGAAATCTTTATGTAAGTGTCTTTTAATTGTGCCTGTCTGCAACTTAACATGTCTCCTTTATGGCCAGTGGCAGTATGACTTCTCCTACATTGTTGAAAGTAAAATATATTTGGCCAGCATTGGTTGTAAACAGCTTAAAAATATACTTACAAATTATGTTCCAACCAACACACACATTTGGCGGATTGTTATATACAAAAATTTCCTTCACTAGCAAACCTTATCAGCATTTAGTGACTAATCTGAAAACTATTATGGCCATGATAATGTAAAGCCCTCATTTTAATAAATAATGAAAGGAGTGAGGTAGGCACATATTGTATAGTTATTATGTTCAGATACCTGATGCAAATAATGAATTAATTAGTCTTGACACATCCTACATATGATAAATACTGCAACATAAACAAATATCTATGTTTTAAGTTTTCAGAAAACTGACAATTCAAGTTGTAAACAACAAGCAACACAGTGGATACTTATAGATTTTTAAGAATGTTGGTGCAGTAACACCCTATGATAAAAGAATTATACTCTAAAGCAATAAGACTTCATTAATAATCAGCTAATATATTTTCTAGTTACAATGAATATGTTCACATTATTGTCAGTTTTATCATAATCAGTACCCTCAGCCCTTTGTTATCACTGCTGGATAGAGGCACCCTCTACACCTTTCTACACATTACAGTCTTATGTAATACTCATCACTTTTGCTTCTGCATTTTTTCTAACATTGTCTATCCAACTTTTATTTACATGTCTGCCTCAATATTTGCTTATCTCTTGATGGCCAAGATTTGCACACTGAAAGCTCATGCTACACCGCCATTAATTAAAATTGGCAATATAAACTTATTGTAAACTGCACACTCCAGGTGTATCAGAAGTTTAAGTCTGAATACTCCTCTTAATATACAACATATACTCCAAGTTGTTTTTACTCTTCTATTTACTTCTTTTGCTATCATCTTGCTGTTGTTTTAAACTACACTAAATAGAAAAGCCATCAACTGGTTCTACAAATTCATTTAACTGTTGATCAACATTATTTTAGTCTTATTATAATTGATTTTCAGGACAAATTTTAGGCCTGCACTTATTAGATTCTCTCCAGCTGACTCCATTTTCAATCCTGAATTTTTTACATGAAGTCTAATGGACGTGGTAACATTAACATACACAGTATGTACTATCAAAGAGATAGAGGGGCTGGCCAGTACTTACCTCAGCTCAGTACAGCCGATACATACACAAAAAACAGAACCGAAAATTTACGTTCCTTGCTTTCGGAACAAATGTTCCTTCATCAAGGAGGAGAGAGGGGAAAGAAAGGGAAGAAGGGAAAGTGGATTCTGTTACTCAAAACCCAGGTTATGAAGCAACAGGGACAGGAAAACAGGGAGGGTAGCAAGGATGGAGGCATGGTTGTCAGAGGGAAGCCAAAGATATTCTACTATAAGTACTGTGCCAGCTTCAAACCAAAGAGGATGCATACAGAAGTAAAGAGGTATATAGTATAAAGATAAACACAACCATGTAGGATGAAAAGATGTGTTAATGGCTAAAGAGGAAAGGGAAAGAGGAGAAGACTGAAGAGTAAATGGGAGTGAGGTTGTTTAACGTAGGTTCAGTCCAGGGGGATGGCGGATTGAAAGGTGTGTTGGAGTGCAAGTTCCCATCTCCGCAGTTCAGAGGGACTGGTGTTGGGTGGGAGAAGCCAAATGGCACATATGGTGTAGCAGGTTCCTAGGTCCCTAGAATTATGCTGGAGGGCATGCTCCGCTACTGGGTATCGGACATCTCCTAGGCGGACAGTTGGTCTGTGTCCATTCATGCGCTCAGCCAGTTTAGTTGTTGTCATACCGATGTAAAAGGCTGTGCAGTGCAGGCACGTCAGCTGATAAATGACATGTGTAGTTTCACACGTGGCCCTGCCTTGAATTGTGTATGTTTTACCAGTAGCAGTGCTGGAGTAGGTGGTTGTGGGGGGATGCATGGGGCAGGTTTTGCAGCGGGGTCAGTTACAGGGGTAGGAACCGCTGGGTAGAGAAGGTAGTCTTGGAATATTGTAGGGTTTAACAAGGACGTTACAGAGGTTAGAGGGGCGACGAAAGGCAACTCTGGGTGGTGTGGGGAGAATTTTGTCAAGGGATGATCTCATTTCAGGGGTTGACTTGAAAAAGTCATATCCCTGGCGGAGTAATTTATTGATGTATTCGAAGCCAGGATAATATTGGGTGACAAGGGGGATGCTTCTGTGTGGTCTGGGGGTAGGAACATTGTTGTTGGACGGGGAGGAATGTATTGCTCGAGAGATCTGTTTGTGGACAAGGTCTGCAGGATAGTTGCGGGAGAGGAAAGCACTGGTCAGGTTATTGGTGTAATTGTTGAGGGATTTGTCACTGGAGCAGATACGTTTGCCACGAATACCTAGGCTGTAGAGAAGGGAGAGTTTGATGTGGAATGGATGGCAGCTATCAAAGTGAAGGTACTGTTGTTTGTTTGTGGGTTTGATATGGACAGAGGTGTGTCACTCTGAACTACGGAGATGGGAACTTGCACTCCAACACATCCCTTCATCCTGCCATCCCCCTGGACTGAACCTACGTTAAACAACCTCACTCCCATTTACTCTTCAGTCTTCTCCTCTTTCCCTTTCCTCTTTAGCCATTAACACATCTTTTCATCCTACATGGTTGTGTTTATCTTTATACTATATACCTCTTTACTTCTGTATGCATCCTCTTTGGTTTGAAGCTGGCACAGTACTTACAGTAGAATATCTTTGGCTTCCCTCTGACAACCATGCCTCCATCCTTGCTACCCTCCCTGTTTTCCTGTCCCTGTTGCTTCATAACCTAGGTTTTGAGTAACTGAATCCACTTTCCCTTCTTCCCTTTCTTTCCCCTCTCTCCTCCCTGATGAAGGAACATTTGTTCCGAAAGCTAGGAACGTAAATTTTCGGTTCTGTTTTTTGTGTATCTATCGGCTGTACTGAGCTGAGGTAAGTACTGGCCAGCCCCTCTATGTCTTTGTTAGTATCTGTTTCACATCTTTATATGAGATTTTCCATTAATCATTAGATCACAGTATGTACTATGATATAATAACAAACACCCCATCAACAGGGGACCTAGGTGTAATAGGGTGGCATGCTCGCCTCAACAACGGGACATCCATATCATAGGTGCTGCCATGTCGGAGGTGTAGCTGTGGAGGGACCAGGCTAACTTATGGTTTCTGGACTGGAACAGCAGCATTTTCAGTAGCTGGAGGGATAACAGGCTTGAGGATCAACTCATCTGGCCAAGCAACATCAGCCAACATGCTTCTATGTCAGTGCGGCAAGTTGGCTCGTACCAGGGGAAATTGCAGCCCTATAGTTTCTCAAAGACATGCAGCAGTAATGTATGGTTTAATAATGATGGTATCCTCTTGGGTACAACATTCCATAGATGAAACAGTTCATCATTCAGATTCTGGGGGAGATTCCACAGAATGCTATTGTCATCAGAAAATACAAGTGTGGTGTTCTAGGAGAAGTGCACAGAATGTTAGCTCTCTTAACGAGGCAGGTAGGGGAGAATTTAAAAAGAAAGTGGATGGTCTGAAGTTGGATATAGTATGAAATAGTTACGTGTGGTCGTACGAAAAATAGGATTTCTGGCCATATGAGCACAGGATTGTCAACAAAAAAATCAGACAGAGGAAACACTGGAGCACAGGGCTGATAACAAATAAGAAAAATGAGTGTGGGTGGACTACTATGAACAGCATAGTGAACAAGCCAAGATTAATACAAAGCTAAATTCCAACACAACAGAACAAGTATGTCTGTCTGCTAGCTCCAAAGATGATAAAGATATTGAAAAAAATGTCTGAAGAGACAAAAATTTGTTCAGTTCCTCTGGGTAGATGAGAAATTAATTGTGATGGACAACTGGAATTTAACAGTACAAAAAGCATGAGAAGGAAAAATAGTACGAGAATATAGACTTAAGGAAAGGAATGAACATGGAACTCTCCTGGTAGAATATTGCACAGAGTTAACAAACAATCGAAACCACAGGTAGGAATATCAACACTGTAGAAAAAGACAGATTGCTAATTACTGTAAAGAAGACACATTAAGTTACAGATAGACACAATTAAAAGACTCTTACACAAAGCTTTCAGTCACAGCATTCATCAGTAAAAAGAGATACACACCATTCACACATACAAGAAAGTACAGCTCCTGCACACGTGACTGCCAACTTCAGCATCTCGGGCTGGAATGTCACATTTACAATTGCAAAAGCTTGCTTTAAGAACCTTGACACATGACTATACATGCAACATTGGGAGGTTATAAATAGATAACATAATGGTAAGACAGAGAATTTAAGCACAATTTTAAACTGCAAAACAGTTCCAGGGGCAGATGTGGATCTGACCCTAATATAGTGACAATAATCAGACAAAACTGGGAACGACTCAAAAACCACAACTGCTTGCAAAGTTACTGGCTTTAAAGGAAAGCCGTAGCTGCTGATAGGCCAGCATGTCTTCGGTGGCACCCACAGCTGTGACAGCGGCATCTGCAAATGCAGCCACACCACCTAGTGCCTATCATCGATCCTCATGCCATCTGTTGGGTCTACGGACTCACTGCACTAGGATACCAGATCCCTCGCCCAGAATGATTGCATAGGGCTGGAAGTACCAGAGACAATGGAGGGGGAGGGCAAATGGTGGCACGGGTTGAGGCCTGGCATAAAAGCCTCTGCTTCCATGCACTGAGTCAGCAGCAATGGTGTAGATGGTAGCCATGGATGGAGCACATGGGCATGCCAGCACTCCAAATGCCTCAGTGTCCACCTCGAAAGGCACAGTCCATGGGTAGCAAACACTGTGATTGGCATTATGAATGTTTTGCCCCATACAAGCATGTCCACACAGCTAAGTTCCATGGGCTGTGGGGTCAGGAGGTGGAGGAGAGTACATGGCAGCTGCCCATGGAGGAGTCTGGCAGGCTATGTCCCTTTTCTGTACTGAGAAACAGCATGAGTGGAGCTGTAGTGGTGCCTGCTGCTTTTGACATATGTTGCCTAAGTGTATGCACCACATGCTTCACTTTGACATTTAAAGGAGGGCTGAAATGGCAGACTGGTGCTTGAACTGGAGGTGCAGAATTGTTTGAAATCTGCCACTAGGGATCACAGTCCATTGTCTAGCATGATGGTGTGGGGGAACTCCTATGAAGGCTAGAATCTGGGTGAGAGCAGTGAGAGTGGACTTGGCAAAAAGAAATGGGCCACCCATGGAGCACATAGCGGATGCCGCAAGATGGGGTTGCAACGTGTCTGCAGCTATGTGGTTTTTTGTTTTCTTGGTACCTGTCTGACACTCCTATTATATATAATTTTAAAAATCAGCAGTCACTTAAATCTACTGTAATGAGGTAGAAACAAAGAAGACATGTAATGGCATGGAATCCAAAAACTAACTACATATGAACGTACAAAATGGCCTGCTACTGGTTTTAAATTAAATATGCATTGATGCTAATACGTACCTATCACTTCATCATTATAGCTTTTCAACAGCGCCTTCCCTGAAGTAACTGACAGTGATATTTCCTCCTGTGTCAACTGGAAGTTGTGCACAGCATCAGCAAGTATTTTGGCTTCCAGCAATAACTTATTAGGTACATCATCCACTGGATAAACAGCTTGCAATGTTTCACATTCAAGTATTGGCATATAGTGTGTTTTCACTACATTGTGACGGCAGCGTAGTTCAAAAATTAATTTTGTGCCGTCACGCTCAAGATGAATCAAACATGTTTCCACTTGTTTATCTAAATTTGCTGGTGAACGAATAATTGGAGCACAAGACTGCAAAATAAAACACAGTAGGCCTAAAGTGAGTGAAATAAAAGGTAAAGCTGTAGAAAACATATATGTAACTACTGTAATGCAGTAACTCATACCTTCATTGATATTTTACATTTTACTATTTCCTCATTATCAGTGCTGGTTTCCCTTTTGTAATAGGAACAGAAAGCCTTTGAAAATGTAAATGTAGCATATGCTGATCGGGCAGAATTCACACTCCTAAAAGCAATGCCATCTTTTTGTGGTTCTACATAAAGTTCATCCCCAATCTTTGCTAATGATTGTATTGCTCTTGCCAGTACTGCAGAAACAAACAAAAATGTATATCAGTTTATTTTTCAATAAAGCTCTTGATATGTTTTTCCATTTTAACCTCCTGTATCTGACTAAAGGACCAATTACAATTTTATAACCAATTTTCACTAATTTCAATATTTAAAAACAGTTCAAGATGTAACATGGAATTGGTCCATAGTTCCTGTCTGTCTGTTAGTGTACAGCTCGACTTCTTCCATACCCCAGAAAGTTATCTCTCACGATTGAATTCATGGAACATTATGTGTGGCTGAATTAGCAATATATGTAAGTACTTAGATCTCAAGGCATAAAATGGTACCGCTTTTAAATATGAAAGTGGAGTAAAAAAAGATTTTTTATTATAATTTTAATCTATCCTAAAATGATACTTCTGCCAACTCTGTACTATACTTATTTTTCCAGGTGCCCAGTGTTAATAAACACTGGAGTCAGTAAATGCAGATGAGAAATGCATGGGCATTTCAGGAATGAGGAGTCATTTGTTTCCCCTACCTTCTATATCATTTTTTTTCTGAATCACAAGTACTTGTAAAGGTAGCTATGTGATAGTAGCTATTACATAAGTTTGTGCTGCAAAAACAAATAAATTATTTATGGTGTGCATTTCTGCTACCAATGGTAAAAATGTAATTATTTGCAAATTTTGATATATGTGCAATGTATCTTAAATATCAGTAGCTGCTAGTGGGAGTCACTGATTGTGTAACACATCATTAATCACATTTCATGAGTCCCATGGAGAGTGCTCTCTCAGATGAAGAAAGAAGTTAAATATGTTCCTTTAATGTAATAGTAAAGGAGTATTACAGTACTAATTAGGCCTGTAGATTAACTTAAAACATTAAATTCAGAGATTTTATGAAGATATTCTTCACTAGAGCAGGAGGAGTCACCCCATATAAAGATCTTTAATTCTGTCTCATACTCCAAAATGTGATCTATATGACATTTAATGTGCTCTGGTAGGTTGCTGAATACATGTATATTAATGTATGATACTCATTACTGTACTAACATTATCTCCTGGAATTCGTTGTGGAAGTTGTTTTTGGTCGTAGTGTTGCCCACCTTAAGCTTGCTGTTAATAAGTGCAAAATCGTCACTCTATTACCTCTTGTTTCGTTACATGCGCGTATACAGTTACCACCTAATATCACTACAAATAATGACCAAATTATAAAAACAGTGTCATACAATATACATATTTACGAAGACTCGTGCGTGCAACAAACCAATTTATGTAAACGCTAGGGACAGCATTGATAGGTTACTCGCAATACACCAGGGTGTTTTATATACTCAATGACTGAGGTATCATATCATACAAGTTCTTGCACTTGATTGCACGAAGCAATTCTGTTCGTAAGGCAGTACAACTCTAACATTCCCTCTCGATTAGTGCTGTTTAATATATGGATTATGGAGGAGGAGCAGAGGATATTTATTCATGCAGTTTGAGGCTCTGCATGGAATGGAACTAAATATTAAATTCTAGCATAAAATAAATAAATCGCAAACCTTTCACATTCAAGCCCGGGATGATACACTTCATAATGTGACAATGTAGACATACATGATTTACATATTTTTTCGGTTCACTTATCACACATTGTTTATACTATACCTCCATACCCATAACATAAACAAATGTTAACCTCCTATCACAACCAAAGATTATTTGCAAATTGAGTGTCTACCAGCGATGTTTGTACAACCATGCTACCAATGCTCTCTGGTACTTACAAACTCAGAGTTGCTTCTGTCCTCCCCTAGACAATCCTGTGTATAGGCTCTTTATCTCCCACTAAGGCTTGTTACGACTGATTTTTTACATGGTATTTTTTGTCGCCCTAAACGTTACAAAGTTCTGTCCACGATTTGCGATTGTTCGTGATATTACACGTATGTTGGTAATGCGTTACCGTGTCGAGTTCGACGCAGCCAATGGGAGGGTATTATGTGCTAGCCAATGGGCAGCAGTTAATCAGATTTGGTTTTATGCCGCTATATTCGAAACTTTTCAGGTTATGTAGAAGCGCTTCCTTCACGTTTTTGCCACAGACAGGCGTTTCTGTTATTGTTACATACAGTACACTTTTGTTGAAATGTATTAATGATTTTTAAACATGGAATCTTGGTCACGATAACGAAATGATGTACAAACTTTACGTCTTCGAAGCGTCTATCATTCTGACTCAGTGTATTTAAAAAGACTACGCACTATTTCCCATCATTTTCTGTTTCCTGGTATTGTTGTTTTCTGTAAAGACCACACTGGCTCTCCACTCTATGACGCAGATGTATGTAAAATGAATGATAGATTGGCGACGTGAAGCACTGTTAAGTAGGCTCTTGTACCGCATGTGATTTATCTTTGGGTGAATGTGGCTTAGAGACAGTTCATTTCGAAGTGCAATGTGTCTGTCCTTCCTCCATAGAGTCTTCAATGAATGTGGCCTCAAATCTAGTCCATTGACTGTGTAAAATAGTTTTGTTCTTTCTCCGCAGAGTTTTATTATCGTGTACTGATAACTAGAAGTGGAATACACTGCAATTCACAAAGCCAAAACATGGTTATTTATACATAACACTGTTATAGCATAGCTTTGGTACAAGAAGCAGTATTAACAAGTGGCTGTAGCAAAAGAGCAAGAAAATAAACAACAAAATGTATTGTATGTAGTAAGTTGTTCGCATAGTAATTAACCTAGAAACCTATTACTGCAAAATTCATCATTAACTGATCCACTTAATTTATGAGTTTCCTTACAATTACATTTGATTATCTTATCTCTTAAAATGGCTTCGAGACAGAGCCATATTTATTAAAAGAGTGTTAAGTAGTCTATATTTCATATCTTAATGCGTATTTACGTAATTCACAGAATATAATGTCCCACGATTTTTACTCAAACAAATCAGTATTAGTTTTATTTCAAAACGTACCCAAGACTAATTAAACTCAACTCATAGGGAGCTCAGTATATCTCCACCAGTATTCACCTGAAGATGGGCAGAAGATTAAGGGCCGATATATTGTGGCAGCCGATTACAAACACCTGGAAGTTCATTCCATGTAGGCTTTCACGGCCGGCGTCTTTATCAGTAAACTCTTCCGGGCTAAGTTGCCGTGGTCGATCTGCAGAACTTCTTCTCCCTGACGTTTCGTTCTCAACTACGGAGAACATCTTCCGAGGTGAGTCGACGACTGGCTGCTAGGAGATGGGGCCCCTCCACGCCCGCACCAACGTGGTGACCAAACCAAAAGTTCTACTGTCACCTCCGTAAACATGTTAGTTGTCTAGTATGTGGATCACAGGATGCTGGGCTGTGACGTTGTCCGTGCGTCTGGGTAAGGCTACGCATTAACACGGTCCATCAGGTGATAAATAGTGGACGAAACGCGAGTGAGGGTAGCGATTTGAAGAGCAGAGGAAAAAAAAAGTGCCATGGCTCGTGCCGTGGCTAGGAGCTGGGGCCGCCGCTTATATAGAGATCGTAGGGGGCGCCACCACACGTCACATGGCGTCGATGTGCAGCTATCTCTGGCTATCGTCTGTTCTCTCGATTGCAGGCAATCGATTGTCACGTGATTGATGCAACGTCGACCGCCATATCTTATCCAATTTTAATCCTTCTTCTTTACGATTAAAATTGTATTGATGTTTGTGGATTTCAATTGCCTCTCTATACATACGTGTATAATAGTACGACGTCCTCGCTAGCACGCTTGTTTCACCAAATTTTATGTCGGATCTCCATCCTTAAAAACATGTTCCGCTACTGCCGATTTGTCGATATGTCCCAAGCGACAGTTTCTTTTGTGCTCCGTCAACCGTGTATTGATGCTTCTTTTGGTAGTTCCTATGTAAACCCTGCCGCAACTACACAGAATTTTATATACCCCTGGGGTGGCTAGGGGGTGACGAGCATCTTTTGTTGATCTTAGGCATTCACTAATTTTCTTAGTAGGTCTAAAAATGGTCTCTACCTGAAACTTGGCTAGTACTTTTCCAATGCGATCCGTGATATTATGGATGAACGGAAGAAATACTTTTCCAGCTGATGGTTGTTGCTGTCTCCTATTTTTAGGCATTTTTCTATTTGGGTGAAGTGCTCGATTAATCTCGTTTTTTGTATAACCATTTTTCGCAAAGGCCATTCGTAAATGATTTAGTTCTTCTTGTAAGTAGCCTGGTTCACAAATATTATTGGCCCTATCCACTAGTGTTTTTATGACCCCCCTCTTTTGCCTAGGGTGGTGGTTTGAGTTCTCATGGAGGTAGCGATCGGTATGTGTACCTTTCCTGTAGACCTTATGGCCTAAGGTCCCATCCGCCCGTTTGATAACTGATACATCCAAGAAGTTAAGTTGTCCATTCTTCTCCTTCTCCATAGTAAATTTAATCTTTGGGTTGATGCTATTTAAGTGTACCAGAAAATCATTCAAGTCTTCTTCCTCATGATTCCATATTACAAAGGTATCATCCACATACCGATACCACTTCAAGGGGCTTTTTTTTTTTTTGGCCGACTGCAATGCTTGATGTTCAAAATATTCCATGAATAAATTCGCAATTGCGGGACTTAGGGGACTTCCCATGGCTACCCCATCGATCTGTTCATAAAATTCACCATTATACTGAAAATAGGTTGAGGATAGACAGTGTTGGAACAAGGCTACTATATCAGTAGGGAACATATTGGCTATATGGGAGAGAGCTTCATCAACTGGAACCATCGTGAACAAAGACACTATATCAAAACTGACAAGTATGTCATTAGGACCGACAGTAATTTCCCTCAATTTCTCAATGAATACTGAGGATTATCACAAGAAGATCAGTGATCTCCTGGAACCCAGCACATACAAGAAGTTGAAAAAGGATCCCACAACGAATGTGCTGAATGCCACCAAGCGTCTGATAAAACAGTCTTCAATTCCTACAGAAGTTAAAAAGTATCTTTGTGAAACGGAGGCTTATCCTCCGAGATTATATGGATTACCAAAGATACATAAACCTGATGTTCCTTTGAGACCAATAGTCAGCGCAATTGGAGCTCCTACCCAAGAACTAGCCAGACACCTTGCCTCTTTGTTACAACCTCACATAGGCAAAACTGAGAGTCATATTAAAAACTCTCTACACTTCATTGAGAAATTGAGGGAAATTACTGTTGGTCCTAATGACATACTTGTCAGTTTTGATATAGTGTCTTTGTTCACGATGGTTCCAGTTGATGAAGCTCTCTCCCATATAGCCAATATGTTCCCTACTGATATAGTAGCCTTGTTCCAACACTGTCTATCCTCAACCTATTTTCAGTATAATGGTGAATTTTATGAACAGATCGATGGGGTAGCCATGGGAAGTCCCCTAAGTCCCGCAATTGCGAATTTATTCATGGAATATTTTGAACATCAAGCATTGCAGTCGGCCAAAAATAAAAAAGCCCCTTGAAGTGGTATCGGTATGTGGATGATACCTTTGTAATATGGAATCATGAGGAAGAAGACTTGAATGATTTTCTGGTACACTTAAATAGCATCAACCCAAAGATTAAATTTACTATGGAGAAGGAGAAGAATGGACAACTTAACTTCTTGGATGTATCAGTCATCAAACGGGCGGATGGGACCTTAGGCCATAAGGTCTACAGGAAAGGTACACATACCGATCGCTACCTCCATAAGAACTCAAACCACCACCCTAGGCAAAAGAGGGGGGTCATAAAAACACTAGTGGATAGGGCCAATAATATTTGTGAACCAGGCTACTTACAAGAAGAACTAAATCATTTACGAATGGCCTTTGCGAAAAATGGTTATACAAAAAACGAGATTAATCGAGCACTTCACCCAAATAGAAAAATGCCTAAAAATAGGAGACAGCAACAACCATCAGCTGGAAAAGTATTTCTTCCGTTCATCCATAATATCACGGATCGCATTGGAAAAGTACTAGCCAAGTTTCAGGTAGAGACCACTTTTAGACCTACTAAGAAAATTAGTGAATGCCTAAGATCAACAAAAGATGCTCGTCACCCCCTAGCCACCCCAGGGGTATATAAAATTCCGTGTAGTTGCGGCAGGGTTTACATAGGAGCTACCAAAAGAAGCATCAATACACGGTTGACGGAGCACAAAAGAAACTGTCGCTTGGGACATATCGACAAATCGGCAGTAGCGGAACATGTTTTTAAGGATGGAGATCACGACATAAAATTTGGTGAAACAAGCCTGCTAGCGAGGACGTCGCACTATTATACACGTATGTATAGAGAGGCAATTGAAATCCACAAACATCAATACAATTTTAATCGTAAAGAAGAAGGATTAAAATTGGATAAGATATGGCGGTCGACGTTGCATCAATCACGTGACAATCGATTGCCTGCAATCGAGAGAACAGACGATAGCCAGAGATAGCTGCGCATCGACGCCATGTGACGTGTGGTGGCGCCCCCTACGATCTCTATATAAGCGGCAGCCCCAGCTCCTAGCAGCCAGTCGTCGATCCACCTCGGAAGATGTTCTCCGTAGTTGAGAACGAAACGTCAGGGAGAAGAAGTTCTACAGATCGACCACGGCAACTTAGCCTGGAAGAGTTTACTGATAAATCTGGAAGTTCCTCCGAAATTTCATAGAACTAACTCAAAACGGATGGAAATATCGTTACTAAAGTCCACTGAGTCTCTGAATGACCTCTACCGCATATCATTTTATAAATTTCCAATAATTAATACATTTCCTCGTTATGTTAGAAAATCAGCCACAGATAGATTCATTAAATAGGAATAATTTTGTAGACTCAATTACACAATATTACTTGGTATTTCTATTTAAAACCCATAATATTACAATATTTTAGAATTTCATATACTTTGGAAATCAGGTTGCCATGGTTGGGATACAGCGAAATATGGAGTTCCACAAGGCTCAATACTTTGTCACTTCCTCGTACTAATCTTTATCAATGACCTTTCTGTGATGTATGAGCCAAAAACACCTTTCCTCCTATTTTCAGACGACACGACCACTACGACTGACAAAGTGCCTAACTTCACTATAGAAAATACTGCTACCACTATATTCAAGAAGGTTTTAGATTGATCTGTCACTTAGTGTCAGTAAAATTCCGTTGATTTACTTAATATTAACTTCAGCATTAAATGGTCAGTTCACATACTTGAATTATGTGATAGACAGCTTAGTAGCATTTGCCATTTACTTGATTGCATATGTTTTAAATGTATAAGAGATACTTTATAGTGCATTTAAAATTAGTTGTGACTTTTGACAGTTCAGTGCGGAGGGAGTGGAGGGCAGCGAAGTTACCAGCGTGAACTGGACGTGTCAGCAGATGACTTACATGGACAGTAAGCCGCGCAAGCTGGCCGATATGCAATCTTTCTCAAACTGTTACCAAAAAAACTATCAGCTAAAAACATCTGATTCTCGCAATCTTACAGGTGAATTCTTCAGCTTCATGATGAACTGTGAAGCATTGTGTTAATGCTCGTAGTTATTGTGATATTTCGATATCAGCTAAACTACTGCAAGAAATTCTTAAAGTTTGCGGTGAATAATAAGGGCAGCTATGAATCTGCGTTTCGTGCATGTTAGACAATATGTTGTTCCGTATGAAATGCAGAAAACATACTGAATTATTCTTTAAACTTGAAGTCTCGAAAAAAGGGAATGTATGTAAACCACTCCGTCATGAAAGCACGTGGCAGCGAAAAGGCAAGAAAGAAATTCATAAATTCCCTGTGTCTCATAAATCGTTCGAGGTATCAAGACATGATTTTGGCAAATGATAGCACACAAAGAGCAGAGTATTTTGCCATATGATTAATATGCGAAGCCTTCCGGAGTGGCCGAGCGGTTCTAGGCGCTACAGTCTGGAACCGTGTGACTGCTACAGTCGCAGGTTCGAATCCTGCCTCGGGCATGGATGTGTATGATGTCCTTAGGTTAGTTTGGTTTAATTAGTTCTAAGTTCTAGGGGACTGATGACCTCAGCGGTTAAGTCCCATAGTGCTCAGAGTCATATTAATATGCGAAACTTTCATATCCGCCGTGATAATCAAGCAACTACAGATTTATTTCAATGCAATGATGTAATTTCTAAGGACCATCGATAGATAGTGAAATGAAAATTGCTGTGGGTTTTGTGAGAATGAAAGTGAAGAGTTTATGCTTTTATTTTATTCTGAGAAATGGCTGTTTCATAAACTGTTGACCTGACTTGCCCACAGTTACTAGTTTGATTACACACTATTCTATCATTCTGCCGTAATTTCAACTACATTAGAATGTTAGTGAGATGAATATTTGTAAACTATGCTGTGTTTTGACAAAAGAATCAGATTTTAACATGGCAACAAATCCACTGTGAATCCATCTCTCCTCAACTACCTTCTTGGTATGGCTGACAACTCCAGACCTGTCCTGTGGTGTACCATCTTCTTTCATCATTTTAGCTTTACTGAGCATATTCTCATTCAGATTTAAATTAACGTGATGCGGACGAAAGCTGATTAAACTATGTGCTTTAGCATCAGTCCGTTTGTCGACCTGTTACCGTGGGGTTTTTGGCTTGTAGAGCATTTCAAGTTACATTACCTTCGCCTTCTATATGCTGCAATCAACGTTAGCCAGTGGAACATTTCTTTCTACCCAGAACCAAGTATCCACTTTCATCCACAGGGATGGTGTAGCTTTATCCATCACAACAGAGTGGTATGACGCAATGTCCATTATTGACGAATTCGGAGGAATATTTTGCAGTAGAACATTATTTTCACAGCCAGTGAATGTGTTCCTGAACATCCACTTTTATTGTTATTATTAATACAGCACCAACACGAAACACTCATTCACATTACCTGACGATTGTAGAACACTTCAACGCCAGAAAATATCCTTTATGAGAGCTAATGAACACAGGTAACTCTGATGCGTGACACCAAGTCGTACTGTTTACCCACGACGTGGCAACAGGGGCGCTTTACCAACCGAACTGCTGGCAGCGTGGTAGGGAAAGCCAGCTCGCTATTGGTGTTACCCGAGCAACGGCGTCACGTCCCCGCCGCTAAGGCATACGTCAAAAGTCGCAACTAATTTTAAACGCACTATAGTCATCAATAATATATGCTCCATCATTATTTATAACAGTCTGCCAACGCTGGGGTAACTTAGGATTCAGCGACTGTTGAGGGGAAGAATTTGTTGAGCCATATTCAGAGCCCATTCTCACCTGGAAAGGAAGTTCCTTGAAAGTAATTCGACAGAGAGTGGAAAAGGTGAAAATCTGAGGGTGCAAGATCAGGTGAATATGGTGGGTGCAGAATGACTTCCCAAACCAACCCCTGTATAGCGTTTATGGTCAGTCTAGCAGAATGAGGACGGGTATTATCATTGTGTAGCATCACTTCACGCAGTCTTTCTGGTAGCTGTCCGTGGATTGCGTCTCAGTTGTTGACAGTAAATGTAAGCAGTGATGGTTACACCTCGGAAAATCAGTTCACAGTACACCACATAGTCGCTGTTCCACCAGATGCATAACATTATCCTTTGTAGATGTGCGCTGAGCTTTGTATGGGCAGTTGCTGTTTTCTTTTGGGCTCAACCAATGCTTTCTCTTCGTTATGTTGTCATAAGGACAGAATTTCTCGTCACCACTACAGATACAGGATAGGGCCAGTGTCGTTCATGAGCCATTTGATGACGAGCATGCAGAGATGCTGCTGGAGAGGAGCATACTCGACAGAACATACCGAAAAAGGAAACAGTAATTGATTCCAGGGAGGAACGATTCGTGAAAGTACAGGTAGCGCAGATTCAAGGAAGGGAAATGATCATTCCGAAACAAGAAATTAGGCCTGGTGTGTACATTCCAAAACCACTAGTGACTGTCTGAGAAGGAACCTGTCTCACTAGTATACTGAACACTCAGAAAGAAGAGGTTCAGCTAGAAACTCAGAAGTATTTGCAGAACTAATCCTGGCGAATCAATCCTGCTTCCCAACATTTACAAGGTTAGGACAGTGGCAACCGAACCAAAGGCCGTGACAAAGACACATACCAACTTGGTCAAATACAGAGTACCCATAATACAGGAGTCCCAGGGAACAGTCGTAAATCAGAGACCATATAGAATACTACATACCCAGCAAGAGGCACTGTAGTCAGAAATAGAAGGAATGCTAGAAGATGGAATCATTTCACCCAGTAAAAGTGCCTGGTCATTCCCACTGATAATGATTCCTAAAAAGATGGACGACCGTGTACGTAAAAAGTTTAGAGTTGTAGCCGATTGTCGAAAGTTCGATGATATTTCATTCAGTATGGTCTATCCCTTTCCGAGGATCGACAGGATCCTAGACAGTACAGGTAAAGCGAAGTATTTCTCAACGCTAGATTTGGCAAAGGGATATTATCAAGTGCCAACAGACGAGAAAGATAGAGAGAAAAACGCTCTTAGCACATCCACCGGACACTACGAGTATAATATGATGGCCATGAAGCTAAAAACCGCGCCTTCAACCTTTAAGAAGTTAATGAATGCAGTACTCATTGGCATACAAGGGAACCGTGTTTTCATTTACTAGGATGACTTGGTCATCGTAGGCGCGTCATTAGAGGTATTTGACCGCCTGATGCAAGGCAGCCTAAAGCTGCAACTGGATACGTGCGAACTCCTAAGAAGAGAAGTTACCTTTCTGGGCCACGTCTTAACGGCAACCTGGCCCTGCCAAAGTAGAAGCTATTAAGAGGTACCCTTTTCGGGCTCGTAGTATATTATCGCCGTTTTTCAAGCAATTTTAGAAAAGTGGCAACATCATTGCATGAGTTATTGAAGAAAAGAGTTCTGTATGAACAGAGAGTGTACCAAGAGGAGGCATTCCAATAACTCACAGAAAAATTCATCAGTCTCCTGATATTACAATATCCAGATATCGAAAAAGAGTTCATAGGTACTACAAATGCCAGTAACTTCACGGTTGGAGCGTATCTCAATCAGTCAAGGAACGATGGTAAAGGATTTACCCATAGCGTTCAGTTCACGAACCCTTAATAAGGCAGAGCAATACTTTAGTACCGTAGAGCCGGAGTTACTCGCGATTGTGTGGGCCGTAAAGTATTTTACGTCATATCTGTTGGGCAGAAAGTTTAAGATAGTGACTGATCGCCAGCCACAGGTGGGGGCTAGGAAGTATATCAGATCTCTCGTCTCGATTAACCCTGCTGTTCTGTTCACTTTTACTTGACATATATACTGTTCGGGTCAATATGACCCGACATATCAAAATGCTTTAGAAACATAAATTTTGGTACAGTTTTAGCTATCGACATTGTTGTTCTATTCCAGTACCTTGTTAGTAATAATAATAATAATAATAATAATAATAATAATGGTAATAATAATAATAATAACAATGCATACAACTTTATTGAGGGATATTTTTCATTTAAATATGCACATAAATTTGAAACAACAGACAGTTTCCATTACAGGCATTCAACTTAGAAAGCACTACAGTTTTTCCATACTTCTATTCTTATTGTTGACAGTTTAGACGTAAGTATTGACATTTTCTAACAACAGACAGTTGTCATTACAGATATTCATCTTAGAGCACACTACAGTACAGAACACACTACAGTTTTTTTATTACATTCCAACATAGAAAGCACTACAACTTTAGAATCCTCTCTTCTTACTGATTGTAGTTTAGGCACAAGTATTCACATAAATTTGAAACAACAGAATTTTCAATACAATCATCTTATAAAATACTACAGTTCTTTTCTTACTGCTTGCACTGTGGACACAAGTAGGTTACATGTTTCTTGCAAATATGTTTACTACATTTTCCACACACCATGTTTGTTTTATTGTCATTACTTGATGGACAGAACTTACAGCGTGCACGTTTTGTAGATTTTCTTGTTGTTACCGATTCTGACACACCACCCACATCATTCGGGTTTTGGATGCTTGTGACCATTCTCAAAGAATCTTCTGTTCTTGGGAAATGCGTTCTTGATGCAATATGTTCTTTTATCAGTGACTTTCCAAGTTCCTCCAAGAATATTCTCCTTCTAGTCAATTTGCTTGCATTCCAATTAGGGTCAACCGAAATCCACAAAACGTATGCATTATAAGCAGAAACATCAAGAATATTGTAGAAAACTATCATTGGCCACCTATTACTTTTTCGTTTGCATGTATATGTACCTAATAACTGATCAAGCGTGTCTACAGCACCTTTGGTTGAATTATAGTCCAAAATCATTTTTGGCTTCTTATCAGCCCTGTCACTGATTTCCGCATCATGGTGGAGAGTGCTCATAAGTACAACATTCTTGTGTCTCTTAGGAATATAATTAACCACAGTAGTGTCATTTGTGAAGTAAAATGAAGAGCTGTGTACCTCCTTGTTGGTCATTTTGTGTGGAAGCTCCGGCTTATTTTTCCGTATAGTTCCCAACATAGTCAATTTCCTTTTCAGAAGCAGCTGCCCCAAATTGTACGACGTAAAAAAGTTGTCACACGTGATATTCTGACCACGTAACTCAGAAGTGAGATCAGATACCACCCTCATTCCCTGATTTCTTTCTGGTGCCGCTCCACTCACCTTTCCTGTATAAATTTGGGCTTTCAGTACGTATGAAGTTTTGCTGTCACACATGGTCCATATTTTGATCCCATATTTTGCCGGTTTACTTGGGATATACTGCTTGAATGGACAGCGACCTCTAAATGCTACTAACTGCTCGTCAACAGTAACATTTTCTCCTGGATTATACAGTTTAGGAAGGACCTCTACCCACTTCTCCCAAATACTACGAATTGCGGCAAGTTTGTCAGTACGTCGTCTTTCCTCTCTAGTAGATTTCTTGTCAAATCGCAGGACACGTGATATCTTACAGAATGTTTCATGAGACATGGTTGCTCGAAATATGTTTCGCCCAGTATCTTTATCCCACAAACTTTTTGTAGACTCCCCATGAGATCGATATACACCCGCTAGGAGTAAGAGTCCTAAGTATGCATGGAAAACAGAACCATCAATATCTGTCCACTGTTCACCATAAACTCGCTGCCCTTCAATATTTGTCATCTCTATTATTTCATTTTGAAGCGCTGTGTGAAATACTGCTTCAAATGAACATTTTACATCAGATATTCTGCTGACTGCATACCTGGTAACTCCTGGGGTACTCTTGATGATGTTCGAAGCTGGTAGGCGACCATGTTGTGCTGGTGGATGCAACTGCCATTCTATATTCCCATTTTTAGAAAGAAAAGTCTCTACACTATTTTGTATGGGCTGTGGACTGTCGTAACTGTCATCGGAACACTCGCTTTCAGATGCATTGCTGATGTGATCTTCAAACTCAGAAAGTGATCCTTCATCTGGTGAGGCATTTACTATTTCTTCCAACTCACGATCATTCAATGGTCTCATCGCCATGGTGTCACAAGTCAAACTGGGCAGAAACAAAGCATTCCAATTATTGAGAACTGCCAATTATTATTTCCTGGGGAAAGCAACAAACAAGCCCATTGTTGTGAACGCATGGAGCTTTAGGTGATTGTTGAGAGTAAGTTGGAATGATGCAGTCACTATTCCCACACAACACAACAAAAATAATTTTCGCCATTTCCAGATTTTAGAAATAAATACGAGTTACACTAAACATATTTGTGTCGGGTCATTATGACCCGAACATTACATATGCAACTATTACAGTTGAAGCCCAAACTTCTTAAACTTTTTTAAAACCTTTTAAAACACATGCTGCTCATCCATTTTCAGACAAAGTCACAAAGTTTCATAAATATATATTGGTATTTACATAATGTAAAATAACGTTCATATTCGTTTCGGGTCATATAGACCCGAACAGAACAGCAGGGTTAATGAAGTTTAGATTAAAATTGGAAGAGTACGACTATCAGATCATATACAAGGAAGAGAAGCATAACAGAGTGGCAGATGCGCTGTCCCGTGTCAGAAACGTGCGCGAGGTAGCACAGGAGGCAGCGGAAGGCACAGTCAAGGTCGCGACCAGAGAGGTGCGGACCGGGACAGCAGAACCGAGCTTATTGTGCAATGCCAATGCTGAAGATCAGCAGAAAATAACAGAGAAAGTACAGATACCTTCAGACGGTTCCGACATCTAGTTGTGGAAAGAAGAGAAGTTTGCCATTTTAATGCAAAGGCATGTATCACCGATAGGAGGGCACTAAGGAATGGGAAGAAGGTACGAATAAGTAAAGCAGTACCGTAGCTGGCCCGGAATGAAGGGTGCTATTGAACAGTTTATACGTACGTGTGAGAACTGTCAAAAGAACAAAATTACGCAGGCCAAACCGACGCAGCCACTAGAACTGAAGCCGACACGTGGATTTATCTTCAAGATGTGAAATTGATATAGTAGGTCACCTGCCCCAATTGAATGCGGGAAACCGCTATATCCTGACTTTTCAGGACTCTCTAAGTTTGTTCCGACCGAGCCAATAGAACGGCGGGACACAGACACGTTGGCAAGGATGATAGAAAATCTAATACTAAAATTTGGAATTCTGACTGCACTGTTGAGTGACATGGGCAGCGATTTCCTCAGTGGCACCATCAAGCGTGTACGTAAACTACTCAATATCAACAAGATACAAACAACTAGTTACCACCCACAAAGAAATGGAGCCCTTGAGCGTACGCATTGAACACCAACAGGGATGTTGCGGCACTGCATTAATAGGAATCAAACTGACTGGGATAGTTGGGTACCATAAGGAACATTTGTAGGTAATACTATGCCGCATAGTACAACCTGGTACACCCCTAATTTATAAGTACGACGAGTACGTGATTGAAGTGCGCCAAAGGATGTAGATACTGCATCAGGATGACAGGCTACCTACACAGGTTCATAAGGAACGGAGTAAGGCACACTACGAGAAAAAGCAGATCCGAAGATCTTCAAACAACACAACAAAGTGCTCTTATTTGATGAGAGTGTACGAAGGGGATGTTCGAGAAAGCTTGACAGCCAGTGGAGAGGTCCGTTCACAGTCGTAGATGTGAAAGGGCTCCAATGTAGTGATTAGAATAAGAGGGCAAAAGTGTGTAAAAGTGCACGCAAACTTACTAAAAGAATTCTTTTATTTGCAGATGGCTGGAGTGAAAGTGCTGTGGAGCATATTAGCAATCGAAAGTGTTGTGGCAAACGGTCTAGATGAAGTGAGGCTATCGCCGCAAGATGTACAACTACAACATTTCCAATGCCCCTGGGAGCTATTACCATTACCAAGGCACTGTCAGTTTGCACAATACCACATGGCAGATAGTAAGTTATTTTAATCTAAGAGACCTGCATGACAAGTCGGAAAGCACGCAACAAGCCGCAACAAGGGCAATAACGAATTGCATGAACAGGTTACAGCAGATAAAGCCGAGTACCGTTGAGTGCGAGAATGCGCGACAAGCAATAAACTGGCAAGTAGGAAAAATTAATGATGCGAAAAAGCCAATAGGGCAGTTAGCCACACACGAGCGAGGCCGTTCGAAGAGAGGTATCTTAAATTTGATTGGGGAAGGCATCAACTTTCTATTCGGTACATTAGACGAAGATGATGCGTCATTTTTAAAGGTAAAATAAATGTTCTATAGGAACAGCAAAGAGAACTAAGAAGGTTGTCGAAGAACAAGTGACGATTGTAAGGCCATCTTTGATGGAGTTCAGTCAAACGATAAAAGCAGTAACAAAGAACGAGCAAAACACAGCATGTGTAATACGGAAGCTAAGCAAACATATAGAAGAGTTTTAAAACGGCACGAATAAAAAGATACAGCACGCAATCGTATTAGTGACGATCAAGGAACAAGTAGTAAAATTGACCCGTATCGAGCTCGAGCTTGAATATGACCTCTTAATAGCAGTAATCGTGAACACACATAAGGGTCTGTTGGAACCACACCTAATAAATCCCGTATAAGTGATAAATCATCTAGAATTAATTAGGGGTGAACTAAAAGATAAAAAGTTTCCGACTGAACTCACCGAGGACCAGGGTTATCATTTGTTACGGATAATAGATTTAGATGTACTTCTAGCTGGCAGTAATGAGTTTACACTGTACAAGATATGGCCACTCCCCACAGAATTTGATGATACAAAGAGACTGTGTACGTAAATAGATCCAAAAAAAAGTTCTTAATGATTGATGAAGCAAAACCATAGTACACCCAAATGTCAGAGGAAATTTTCTCCTGTAACTACAAGGCTCCAGACATGTAATCAGAACTTCGTATTAATGTATACTTAAGACCATGGGAGGTGCGAAGCCCACATCTTCAACCTGTGCAAGTGATACCGGCAGATTGCAATCTGAAGAACATAATACTGAACGAAAGTATATAATACTCTACCAACCGCAGACCTCTTTGTACGAGGGATCGGAGAAAGTTTTTAAGTAAATGCAAGGCCTATGGAGCACAAATCAAGTTACTGTCGGATCACGTTATCTGTACCAATAGTAGTAAGAAGGATACAGTACCCACCTTAAATACAAATATTGAATGTTGTACGATAGGAAACCAAAAACTAGAAGTGTCCGAAGTACCAGTAGTTTTGCCCCTAGAGCATATAGTGAAACATTTAGGTGATCTGAGTACAGCTGGCAATGAAACGGAAGATTTTCAAACCGAGATAGAATACCAGCAACAGACCACTTTCCGAGGGTGGTCGATGAGACCTATTCCCTGTGGGGCTACTCACGATCCGTAACTTTAATAGCAATTATTTGAATTTGCTGTTTATGTGTATATTGCAAGTGCTGCAGAAAGTGTGGTAAAGGGTTGTGTGAGATCAGTGGAGGATGCTGTGCTCGAATTCGTGTAACAAACACTGTTGTATACAGGAGCCCACCTAGAGAAATTGTTAGATATGCGCGCACCCGTACCTCTGACCGATATGACGAAGAAGACGAATTAAAGTCGATCCGACTCTCACCTTTTCCTAAACAAGTACATTGGGGAGAGTGCGATCAAACGCCACAAACAGAAGGGACAGCTACGACTCCCATAAAGGGTTCACCAAAACTACATACCAATAAAAGATAAAAATGTAAAGTTTCATAAGCTCATTGCGATTAATAAAGAGTATAATAACGGTAAAGCAATTTTTTGTAAAATATGTTTTATGTAAATACGGTATAAAGATGTGTTATATGAAACTGTATATCCAATTAGGTACAACAATGTGTTTTATGGTCAATGGACAATGAATGGAAAACATATTTCATGTAAACAGAATACTGGAAGTGTTGAATAATGTATTCTTGTAAAAATGATCCGTATGACCTTTGTGTAAAGTGTGTCGAAATTAAATGAATGGAAGACTATCCAAATGGCACTGGGTATAGGAACAGAAATTTTATAATCTCTGAGGACAGAGCTTATAAAATTTCCCCGGGAGATGTGTGTTGAAAGCGATCACAGCCTCTGCCGACCTTATGGGCTGGCTAAACAGACAGCATCAGGGACAGGCTGCACAAGCGGCAGGAAGAACTGACGTGGTCGCAGCAGGGAGAAAAGAACTGAGTATGTCCTTGATCCACCTCATGTGTCACAGAGGGTTAAAGAAACCTCATCCTAATGAGCTTTTGGTGATATAAAAAGGAGTCCAGTAGTACTCTGGTCAGTGTGGGACCCAGCATTGTAAGTCGACACCGACTCTGTGTCGCTCATCGCCTGACATCTGAATCATAATAGTTCTATACGTCTTAAGTAGACATTAGCCTCGCCACCGCCGTCGCTATGGAGACAGAGCCAGAGAAAGTAGATGGGCAACTGTTGTGACCCAGGGTTAGTAGCAGTGCCAGACGAACCTGCAATGTTCAGTAGTAAAGAGACTTAGAATTATTTCCCTGCTTCCTACAGAAATCCTCAATGAGTTCCGTACTCTGCACCACCTCTTTAGCTTGTCTTTTGCAGTTGAGGTCGGCAAGCAGCCCACACATACTTACAGTTACTGACAATATCGATTGAGGTAAGCCCCCTCTGTTTTGGCAACGTGTTCATCTCGCTCCCTGTCGGGACACGACGATGTGATAGAGGAAGAAAAAGGATATGATTTAGAAGAGATAGGGGATCCAGTACTATGTAGAATCAGAATTTAATAGAGGTTTTGAAGACTTAAGATCAAATAAGGCAGAAGGGATGGGTAATATTCCATCGGAATTTTTAAAATCATTGGGGAAAATGGCAACAAAACGACTATTCATGTTGATGTGTAAAATGTATGAATCTGGCGGCATACATTCTGACTTTCGTAAAAAATCATCCACACAATTCCGAAGACTGGAAGACCTGACAAGTGCGGGAATTATCGCTTAACAGCTCATGAATCCAAGCTGCTGTCAAGAACAATATACAGAAGCATGGAGTAGAAAATTTAGGATCTGTTAGATGACGATCAGTTTGGCTTTACGAAAGGTAACGCCGCGAGAGAGGCAATTCTGACGTTGTGGTTGATAATGGAAGGAAGACTAAAGAAAAATTAAGACACATTCATAGAATTTTCGACATTATCAAATTGTGCAAGATGTTCGAAATTCTGAGGAAAATAGGGGTAAGCTGTAGGGAGAGACGTGTAACATAACAACATGTACAAGAACCAAGAGGGAATAATAAGAGTGGAAGACCAAGAACGAAGTCCTAGCATTAAAAAGGGTGTAAGACAGGGATGTAATCTTTCGCCTCTACTGTTTAATCTATACATCGAAGAAGCAAAGATGGAAATAAAAGAAAGGCTCAGGAGTAGAATTAAAATTGAAGGCGAAAGGATATCAATGATATGATTCGCTGATGACGTTTCTATCCTCAGTGAAAATGAACAAGAATTACATGATCCACTGAATGGAATGAACAGTCTAATGAGTACAGGATGTGGACTGAGAGCAAGTCGAAGAAAGACGAATGTAATGAGAAGTAGTGGAAATGACAACAGTGAGAAATTTAACATCATGGTTGATGGTCACGAAGTACACGAAGTTAAGGAATTTTACTACATAGGCTGCAAAATAACCAGTGACGGACGGAGCAAGGTGGACATCAAAAGCAGACTAGCACTGGCAAAAAGGGCATTCCTGACCAAGAGAAATCTGCTGGTATCAAACATAGGACTTAATTGGAGGCAGAAATTTCTGAGAATGTCCGTTTGGAGAGCAGCATTATTGGATAGTGCAACACTGACTGTGGGAAAACCGAAAGTGAAGAGAATCGAAGCATTTGAGATGTTGTGCCATAGACAATCGAAAATTTGGTGTACTGATAAGGTAAGGAATGAGAAAGTTCTGCGCAGAATCGGAAAGGAATATATGAGGAATAACTTCCATTGTACTATTGGTAGCAGTAGAGGTAAAAACTGTAGAGGAAGGCAGAGACTGGAATACACCCAGCAAATAATTGAGGATGTAGGCTGCAAGTGTACTCTGAGATGAAGAGATTGGCACAGGAGAGCAATTCGTTGAGGACCACATCAAATCAGTCAGAAGACTGATGACACAAAAAAATTACAAAATAAAAAACAAAAAAAACCTCTAGTGAAACATGGACTGTGGGAAAACCGGAACAGAAGAGAATCGAAGCATTTGAGATGTGATGCTGTAGACGAATGTTGAAAATTAGGTGGACTGATAAGGTAAGGAATGAGGAGGTTCTACGCAGAATCGGAGAGGAAAGGAATATGTGAAAAACACTGATAAGGAGAAGGGACAGAATGATAGGACATCTGCTAAGACATGAGGGAATGACTTCCATGGTACTAGAGGGAGCTGTAGAGGGCAAAAACTGTAAAACTGTAGAGGAAGACAGAGATTGGAATACGTCAAGCAAATATTTGAGGACGTAGGTTGCAAGTGCTAATAAAAATGGTCCTACCCACACTTTCACGCTAATGAATGGTTGGAAACACGTCGGTGCGCAAAAGACTCTCATAGTTTTTCTCTGTAACGGTACAGGTAACAAAACTCGTTGGCCTCATCTCCTCGAAAAAATACGGCCCTACGATAAACGATGCTGTCAACCCGCACCACACAAAGGTACCGACTGATATGCGTGCGGATTTTTCCATGGCCATTCACTGTTCACTTCCATGCCAGCAACAAACTCCAGAGAGAATATCTGCCTTGCTGACATATCAGCAGGAAGCAACTCCTCAACACGTATAATTTTGTATGAATAGCAAAGCAGGATTTTTCACAAAATTTTATGCACCAGGCTCGCAGCCGTGTCCAACGTTCGGGCAATTCCCCGTACACTGCATATTCGCACACCAACGCACACTCCCTCCTGCAATGCTGTGGCCACATCTTCGACACACTTCTGATCAATTACTGGCCTTCCTCTGCCACATTGCACTTCAAAGGAATCTGTGTTTTCTAATTTCGTGATAATTTTCTCCAGACCTTTAGCAAACATCGAACCAATGCCTTTTGTCATACCCTTGAGTGTCCGGAACTTCTCCAAGATTGCTAGCGCACGGTCACAGTTCTTGAAAAAGAGCTTTACTTTCAGCGCGCGATCCTTCCCGGAAACAATCGCTTTGGTCGTTTCGTCTGTTGGTGTGCATATTCTGACGCTTACAGCGCCATCAGCTGTTCAATTTTTTTTATGTTCCATGACGTTTCCCGCCGCGTCAATAGCATGCTGTTCAAATCTTATCTCGTTCTGAGCAGTGGTTCTCATTCTACAGAGTTTTGAAACTGGAACTTGAAGTATGAATGAGCTACCCTGATATGTTGGTCTGTGTTCCTTGCATATCCAGAACTTGAGGAGAACAGACCTGCAAACTGAGCGCTGAAGTTGCCAAAGCCCTGATACGGAATGTTCAAATGTGTGTGAAATCTTATGGGACTTAGCTGCTAAGGTCATCAGTCCCTAAGCTTACACACTACTTAACCTAAATTATCCGAAGGACAAGCACACACACCCATGCCCGAGGGAGGACTCGAACCTCCGCCGGGATCAGCCGCACAGTCCATGACTGCAGCGCCTAAGACCGCTCGGCTAATCCCGCGCGGCTGATGCGGAATGTTTGACGCCAGTACATGCGCCGATTCCTGCATATAAAATCTGATTACATTGAATGCATCGAGACAGAAACTGTTTTCAACTTCAGCATTTTTATAACCAATGCCTGACAACCCCTTTATAAGACAATCCTGCAACTGGGAGATATAGCCACCATAAGACATGATAGTTAATGATTGCTTCTAACGGAATGGATCCGAGCAACTAATAAGTGTGCAAACTGAGCAATGACACTGAGACAACCGTTGTTCACTTGGATGGTGCCGCTCCATTGCAACCTTGTATGCCTGTTGGTCCGACCGCGACTTCGTCTTCTTTGCTCCGCAAGCACTTGTGATATGACGTTCTAAGTCACATCGGAAACACAAAGCATTTCGACTTGTGCATTGTGCCCACGGAAGTTTTATGAAATACTGATGAGAAGACGGTAAACGTGCTAGCTTCAGACGTGCAGGAGACGACGCTGAGGATGAGGAAGAATTCGGGTACCATCGAGCCAACACTGCCTTGTTTACCTGCTACTCGTCATGCAAAACCTGTGTCAGAGTTGCTTCGGTGAATGAGGCGCTGCAGACCCAAGGTACATAGAAAGTAGGGACATTTATTTTCGAGGGGTTACTACTTTGCAGCTGCACAGCATAGGGATAGAATGTGTCTAATGGTTAATAACAAATTACGTTAAGTCAAGTCACGTATGTTCTACTCGTTAATACCAATATTACGTGACACCAGCAGGGACCGCATCCAGACGGATATCTAAAAACTCTCATTTTTAGGTATTTTTCCATATTTTTGGTAATTTTCTCAATTTTACGTAGTTTTAAACCATTTTCTTGTTTTATAAGTGGAGGCACTTTGGAGCATAGGGAGAGGCTATGTCAATATGTTTATAATAAATTATGTCACTCTATGTCTATTTGTTAATAACAATATTATGTGGCACCAGCAGTGACTACGACCAGGCAATACTCTCAGTTTTACATATGTTTCCTTATTCTCCCCAGTTTTACGTATTTTCCACAATTTTTCTCTTTTATAACCGGATGCATCGAGCATAGGGAGAGGTTGTGTCTATTTGTTTATAACAAGTAACGTTAGTTGAGTTCTATTTGTTAATAACAAATTACGTGACACCAGCAGATACTATATGTAGACACGTATGTAAGCGCTCTCAGTTTTACGTATTTTTTCCTATTTTCCTCAATTCTATATTTTTTTACGGGGTTTCTGCCCAATTACGAAAGACTGTTCCCGACGTCACGTCGACTTCATGACGAGCTCAGGCAATCACAATGCAGAATTAGATGCCACTGATATTGAGACAAACAACTCCATCTTTAAAACTGGGACACTCTGGAGCTGGGCACCGTAGTGATAGGCCAAGTCTGTTAGTTAATAACATATTACGTCATTGAAGTCTGTTTATTTAATGTTTCGAGGCATCAGTAGAGGCCTCACCCAGCAGTATTTCCCTCAGTTTTGCGCATGGCACCCAATTACGCGAGTTATATGTCAACATCGTCTCACATCATGTCACGACGTCACGTCACGGTGTGGCGTGGCGTCGCTTAGCGTCGCGGCGCGTGGCGTCGACGTCATGATGCTCTCACCATGGTCCCGATTTATGTATCATTCCTAAGCCATAGCTCCATTACTATTATGTGACGTCGTGGTGTTAGAAACGAACACGCAGGTGGAACAGTGACGTCATAGGTAACTCTGTATGTTAAAGGGATTGTATAAGAAATACCACACTATAGTGCTAGATTATGTGACGTCATAATAAAATTCAGATGCCTCCACCAAAGATACATTATCTGTAGCATAGCGCTACAAAAACATCTATGGAGAGAGGCGAGCAGAATATGCAGCAACCCCTGCGAAAATCATCTAGCCTACTGGAGGGTAGAACACCCGCTCATATCCGACGTCTGAGTGTATAGCCGCGAACACCGGTGATACAGTTGGTGTCTAACATCGAAGACCGAAAGATCTCTTGCTCGCGGTAATAGCGGCAAACAGATCCCAAGTCGTAAGTGAAAATATCAAAGATTGTTACAAATACACCCTGGAAATTGAAATAAGAACACCGTGAATTCATTGTCCCAGGAAGGGGAAACTTTATTGACACATTCCTGGGGTCAGATACATCACATGATCACACTGACAGAACCACAGGCACATAGACACAGGCAACAGAGCATGCACAATGTCGGCACTAGTACAGTGTATATCCACCTTTCGCAGCAATGCAGGCTGCTATTCTCCCATGGAGACGATCGTAGAGATGCTGGATGTAGTCCTGTGGAACGGCTTGCCATGCCATTTCCACCTGGCGCCTCAGTTGGACCAGCGTTCGTGCTGGACGTGCAGACCGCGTGAGACGACGCTTCATCGAGTCCCAAACATGCTCAATGGGGGATCCGGAGATCTTGCTGGCCAGGGTAGTTGACTTACACCTTCTAGAGCACGTTGGGTGGCACGGGATACATGCGGACGTGCATTGTCCTGTTGGAACAGCAAGTTCCCTTGCCGGTCTAGGAATGGTAGAACGATGGGTTCGATGACGGTTTGGATGTACCGTGCACTATTCAGTGTCCCCTCGACGATCACCAGTGGTGTACGGCCAGTGTAGGAGATCGCTCCCCACACCATGATGCCGGGTGTTGGCCCTGTGTGCCTCGGTCGTATGCAGTCCTGATTGTGGCGCTCACCTGCACGGCGCCAAACACGCATACGACCATCATTGGCACCAAGGCAGAAGCGACTCCCATCGCTGAAGACGACACGTCTCCATTCGTCCCTCCATTCACGCCTGTCGCGACACCACTGGAGGCGGGCTGCACGATGTTGGGGCGTGAGCGGACGACGGCCTAACGGTGTGCGGGACCGTAGCCCAGCTTCATGGAGACGGTTGCGAATGGTCCTCGCCGATACCCCAGGAGCAACAGTGTCCCTAATTTGCTGGGAAGTGGCGGTGCGGTCCCCTACGGCACTGCGTAGGATCCTACGGTCTTGGCGTGCATCCGTGCGTCGCTGCGGTCCGGTCCCAGGTCGACGGGCACGTGCACCTTCCGCCGACCACTGGTGACAACATCGATGTACTGTGGAGACCTCACGCCCCACGTGTTGAGCAATTCGGCGGTACGTCCACCCGGCCTCCCGCATGCCCACTATACGCCCTCGCTCAAAGTCCGTCAACTGCACATACGGTTCACGTCCACGCTGTCGCGGCATGCTACCAGTGTTAAAGACTGCGATGGAGCTCCGTATGCCACGGCAAACTGGCTGACACTGACGGCGGCGGTGCACAAATGCTGCGCAGCTAGCGCCATTCGACGGCCAACACCGCGGTTCCTGGTGTGTCCGCTGTGCCGTGCGTGTGATCATTGCTTGTACAGCCCTCTCGCAGTGTCCGGAGCAAGTATGGTGGGTCTGACACACCGGTGTCAATGTGTTCTTTTCCATTTCCAGGAGTGTACAACCTGTATTCGCCAGGTAACGCCGATACGGTGTGGAACTCCGTGTGCGATCTTGGCCACCAGATAGCGAACGGGAGCGCTCCACACATCCGTCTTACACTGTACCAGACCATTTCCCAGACGCGTTACAGAAATTTCCACAGTGTGTGTGTAATCACCTCCGATCTAGTAACTGACCCAAATGACGCACAATCGTCCAGGGAGATGGCGTCCCGCCACAGCTAAACCTTTTGTAGCTTGTTGTCGCCCTTGCAGATAAACACTGCTAACAGCGTAATCGCCGTGCACTCCCTTCCACCCCTACACGGCTTCTCTATGGAACATCTAGATAAACTAGTCGTAACTTGCAGACTCCTTTGCGGATGGATAAACGTTGGTAATAGTTTAAGCGTAAGCACATCCCTCCCACCGTCCCCTTTGTCTCTGGACCAATGAGAAACGTAGCCCCCTCCTCCTCCCAACCAACTGCCATGCTTTTTAAAATAGCGTGGGTGAGTCCATTTTCAGATAGAAGGGCCCCCATGTGAAATGAAGGCTCGTAACAAAATAAAACCTACAAGTATAAGCAACGTTACTACAGGCCAGGTACACTGAGGAACCGAAGAAACTGATACGGCAGCCTAATATCGTGTAGGGCCCTCGCGAGCACGCAGAATTGCCGCAACAGGACGTGGCATGGACTCGAATAACGTCTGAAGTAGTACTGAAGGGAACTGACACAATGAATCCTGCAGGGCTGTTCATAAATCCGCAATGGTTCGAGGGGGTGGAGATCTCTATTGAACAGCACGTTGCAAGGCATCCCAAATATGTTCATGTCTGGGGAGTTTGGTGGCCAGCGGAAGTGTTTAAACTCAGGAGAATGTTCCTGGAGCCACTCTGTAGCAATTCTGGACGTGAGAGGTGTCGCATTATCCTGCTGGAATTGCCCAAGTCCGTCGGAATGCACAGTGTACATGGATGCAGGTGATCAGACAGGATGTTTACGTACGTGTCACCTGTCAGAGTCGTATTTAGACGTATCAGGGATCCCATATCACTCCAACTGTACGCGCCCCACACTATTCCAGAGCCTCCACCAACTTAAACAGTCCTCTGCTGACATACAGTGTCCATGAATTCATGAGGTTGTCTCCACGCCCGTACAAGTACATCCGCACGATTCAGTTTGAATCAAGACTCATCCGACGAGGGGACGTTTCCAGTCATCAACAATTTAATGTCAGTGTTGACGGGCCCAGGTGAGGCGTAAAGCTTCATGTAGTGCAATCATCAAGGATACACTAGTGGGCCTTCGGCTCCGAAAGCCCGTATCGTTGATGTTTCGTTGAATGGTTCGCACGCTGGCGCTTGTTGAGGGCCCAGCATTGAAATCTGCCGAAATTTACGGAAGGGTTGCACTTCTGTCACGCTGATTGATTCTCTTCAGTCGTCGTTGGTCCCGTCCTTGCATGATCTATTTCCGGCCGTAGCGATTCGGAGATTTGATGTTTTACCGGATTCCTGATTTTCGTGGTACACTCGTGAAATTGTCGCACGGGAAAACATCCACTTCATCGTTACCTCGGAGATGCTGAATTTCTTCACTCGTGCCCCGCTGTAACACCACGTTAAAACTCACTTATATCTTGATAATCTGCCGTTGTAGCAGCAGTAACCGATCTAACAACTGCACCAGACACCTCTCTTCGTTGCCGAATGCAGCACCGTATTCTGCCTGTTTACATATTTCTGTATTTCAATACGGGTTCCTATACCAGTTTCTTTGGCGCTTTAGTGTGTATTGATCACAGGAAAACCAGTGTATGGTACGCAATCCCTACTGATCCATAGAATTCCAAAGACGAACGCTGGACAGCCAGCTCACTCCTGTATTTGTTAAGAAAACATATGTGCAGTAATAATGAGTATCCCTAAAATGTGAGCGGGACTGGTGCAACAAACACACACATCGCCGTCCCACTAGTCTTGAACCATGCCTGGTATATCGAGGGGAGAGGGAAATTAAGAAGCAGAATACAATACTAGGACCATGTCGATGGTGGGCTCGATCTGCCAGACACGTAACACTAGCAATATTACATCACAATAAACCTCTTCCTACGTACAAGTCACAGACTCGTAGGGGTCATGATACTAAAAAACCCGACCACAATACGACAAAAGTAGTTTTTTCTCAAGGGAATGTTCATTGTTCTCATAACTTGTAACTAGATCCCATGTACTTTCAACAGATTTTGGCTCCAGCTGAGCGAGCACATAGTTAAATTTAGTCGACTTCGTAAACAGCTATCGTAAATTGCAGATGTCGGGCTCCTCAGTCTGAAACTGCGGTAGCTTAACGCTTACCTTATCAATCCAGAACACATTTAGTATTGTTCTCTTCATGACCGTTTGCTGTTGACTTTTGCGTTTGTTTTCAACACAGTATACGACGAAGTTAAAAAAATCAATTTGAAAATTTCATCGCATATAACACTGCAAATGTAGTCGTCTTGCCAATCACGGCGGGGTTACTAACTTGTTTCACAATAAGTTTATTAGGGACTCAATTTAACTTGGACTTTTCCGTTATTTGGTTCCGTGCCTCAACCAGTAAAAATGGAACTCTTATAGCTTTCCCGTCCGCCTGTCTGTCTGTCAGAGTGTTAAGAAACATTTTTCTCAGGAACGGGTATATGTATTAAGTTGAAATTTATGTCAAATATTAAGGTCTATACTTACTCGGTGATATAAAAATTTTAAGCTTCTAAGTCAAAGCAATCAATAGACACGGCCGTTTACGTCACATATTTCAATACTGGAAAACTCACTCATCAAAACCTGTGCGAGCTTCTCACTCAGAATACTGAAATTTAACAGGAAGCAAGGTTCAAGTAAAGAAAAAAGATCCGAAAAGCATTAATCTGTAATTATATAATACCAAAAAATATTTAAGGTCATTTTCTTATCCGTCGGTCTGTTTGTCGATGCATAAGACCCTTTTACCCTGGAACAGTTCAGCGTATCAAGTTTAATTTTATGTCACATACTAAGGTCTATGGTCCCTTATGGACGTAAAAATTATAAGCTTGTAAATCAATGCAATGAAAAGATACGGCAATTTATGTCACATATTTTGATAATTGAAAACTCACTCATCTAAGACTACAGGGTGCTTTCCGTTGACCTAGGATCTCGAAATTTCTAAAGAAGCAAAGTTTCACAGTAGAAGTGAAGAAAAAAATCCAAAAGTTGTTAATTTGTAATTATATCATAAGAAACTTTTTTGTCATTTTTTTTATACGTCCGTCTTTTAATAGCCCTTTTCCTATGAAACAGGTTGGCATTTCAAGTTCAGATTTATGCCACATGCTAAAGTCTATGGTGTAAAAATTGTAAGCTTCTAAGTCAATGTAATCAAAAGATTTGGTCATTTATGTTACATATTCTGATAATCGCAAACTCACCCAACAAAACCAATAACGCAATTCCCTTTGACCTAGGATCATGAAATTCGGCAAGAATCAGGGTTTCACAGTACAAGAAAAAAATCTGAAACTTCTTAAACTGTAATTATATCACATTAAAAATGTTTAGCCATCTGAACATACATTGCGTTCATCGTCATTCATAAGTGTGACAGACGGACATTACTGATTGCAAACATAAAATGAAAGTTGTAGTCATGTTTTAGTAATTAAATAAAAAACCGTTTTATTAAATCTTCTCTTTCAACAAATAGAAACTGATGTCCCTTGCTAGCTTGTTTTTGTATGTCAAATCAAGTGGTTCAAATGGCTCTGAGCACTATGGGACTTAACTTCTAACGTCATCAGTCCCCTAGAACTTAGAACTACTTAAACCTTACTAACCTAAGGACATTACACACATCCATGCCCGAGGCAGGATTCGAACCTGCGACCGTAGCGGTCACGCGGTTCCAGACTGTTTTTGTATGTCATTGCTATAATGAGGAACTACTGTAGAAGTTTTTGATACAGTTTTGGAATTCCGGGGACCAACATGAAGCCTGTATCGATATCGATAACAGACAAAAATAGTTGAGATTCTAATTTCCCAGGACGGATGAACTATGTATATATACACACATCAAAAAAAGTTTTGCATCACCTCGGTTCCGGAAATTGGAATAGAGATCAACATAAACATCATTTCCGCCATTTTTATTGCTCATAAAAACCACACGTTACATGTTGTACCACCATACAGCGAGACCTTCAGAGGTGGTGGTTCAGATTGCTGTACACACCGGTACCTCTAATATCAGTAGCATGTCTTCTTGCATTGATGCATGCCTGTATTCGTCGTGGCATACTATCCACAAGTTCATCAAGGCATTGTTGGTCCAGATTGTTCCACTCCTCAACGGCGACTTGGCGTAGATCCCGCAGAGTGGTAGGTGGGTCGCGTCGTCCATAAACAGCCCTTTTCAATCTGTCCCAGGCATGTTCAATAGAGCTCATGTCTGGAGAACATGCTGGCCACTCCAGTCAAGCAAAGTCGTTATCCTGAAGAAAGTCATTCATAAGACGTGCACAATGGGGGTGCGAATTGTCGTCCATGAAGATGAATGCCTCACGAAAATGAGGCCGATATGGTTGCACTATCAGTCAGAGGATGGCATTCACGTGTTGTACAGCTATTATGGTACATTCCATTACCACCAGCGGCGTACGTCGGTCCCACATAACGCCACACCAAAACAGCAGGGAACCTCCGCCTTGATTCACTCACTGGACAGTGTGTCTAAGGCATTCAGCCTGACCAGATTGCCTCCAAACACGTCCCCATCGATTGTCTGGTTGAAGGCATATGCGACACTCATAGCTGAAGAGAACATGATGCTAATCCTGAGCGGTTCATTCGGCATATTGTTGGGCCCATCTGTACCACGCTGCATGGTGTCGTGGTTGCAAAGATGGCTCGATATGTACGCTGAAAGTTAAGTAGCCCATCATGCAGCCTACTGCGCACGGTTTGAGTCGTAACGCGACGTCCTGTGACTCCACGAAAAGCAGTGTTCAACATGGTGGCGTTGCTATCACGGTTTCCTCCGAGCCATAATCCGTAGGTATCGCTCATCCACTGCAGCAGTAGCCCTTGGGCGGCCTGAGCGAGGCATGTCATCCACAGTTCCTCTCTCTCTGTATCTCCTCATCCGAAAAACATCGCTTTGGTTCACTCCGAGAGGCCTGGACACTTCCCTTGTTAAGAGCCCTTCCTGGCACAAAGTAACAATGCGGACGTAATCGAACCGCGGTATTGACTGTCTAGGTATTGTTGAACTACACACAACACAAGCCGTGTACCTTCTTCCTGGTGGAATGACTGGAACTGATCGGCTGTCGGATCCCCTCCTTCTACTGGGAGCTTCTGATGCATGGCTGTTTACATCTTTGGGCGGGTTTAGCGACCTTCTGAACAGTCAGAGGGAATGTGTCTGTGATACAATATCCACAGTCAACGTCTATCTTCAGGCGTCCTGGGAACTGAGGTGATGCAAAACTTTTTTTGATGTATGTACATAATTACCTTTTTACAGGACCCTTGATGTGCGAGTTCTATTCGCACATGGCCAATTTTTCTTTTTTTATTTTCTTATCGCGCACATAATGAATATTAATTGCAACACATTATCACTGCAGTCAGAGGGAATGTGTCTGTGATACAATATCCACAGTCAACGTCTATCTTCAGGCGTTCTGGGAACTGAGGTGATGCAAAACTTTTTTTGATGTATGTACATAATTACCTTTTTACAGGACCCTCGATGTGCGAGTTCTATTCGCACATGGCCAATTTTTCTTTTTTTATTTTCTTATCGCGCACATAATGAATATTAATTGCAACACATTATCACTGAAAAAATTTTACAAACACATACAGACACTTTGTTATGTTTTCACAACTTCATTCACGTGTTTGTTTTGCATCCAGTGTCATGCTAGATGGTTCTAAAAAATAACTCATAGTAGTGCTAGTTAAGTGATGATATTATGCTATAATCCATTGACCAAATTAGACTGGTAACATTTCAGGGAAGGAAACGCACAACAATATCACAGTAGTGGAACAAATCAGGTTTCAGCCCTTTGATTTATGAGCCTTATGTAAACAAACTCCTTCTGTCATCCTTATCTCCCCCTCCACCCACCCCTTCTCTCTCTCCATGTAGATCACTTAGTCTGTTATCTGTTATTTACTTAGGACCTAATTTCCAATATAGCCTTTTCTTCGTTAGTATAATTTGTGACACACTACGATTTCACAATGAAACGTTGTTGAACAAAATAAGTAGGGCACTATGATATTACAGTAGACATAGCTCACTGTAAAAAAGAAACGGTGGAAGATTAAAAAAGGAGAGAGAGAGATAGCATGGTCTATTTATGCAGGAACGTTCAGCGCTGTGCTACATACAAAATCACAATAAATTTAAAATAATGCAAGACAGTTTGTTTGCTAAAACATTTACTGACATGGTTTAGTGCATTATTTAAACATTACAACATCGCCATTCGAAGATATGTGTAGATTATCGTAAATACTTTACTTAAAATGTTTAAGCAAGTACCGCTGCATGCATGTTATAGGATAGAATGGGACAGAAACGTTTATTTATCGAAACAAATACCAACTGGAGCCCTTAGCACTTCGCTGTCCTGGAACCAACAGGTTCCTCCACTCTTCACTCTGCCGCATAAAGCCTTTAAATGTAAACAACACTTCCATTGTTCTACACCATTTGGCCTCCAGTCAGCGACAGAACATGTCACCACAGCTGCGTCTAACCAAGTCGGAAGTCCAGTCTGGAATGGTACTTACATCGAAAAGGCGAGAGGCGGCTGGCGGTGCACATGAGTAAGTGCTGCAGCCACTACATGTGATGAACTCTGATGTATAGCTGATGCAGCAGGGAATGACTCGTCTGTGCCTGTCAGTCAGTTCGACTGCATGTCCAGGTGGTTTAGAGCTGTCGTTGCACTCAGAGGTGGTGGCTCTGCTTACAAAATTTCGTATCTTGTACATCTCCAAATCAGCTACAAATATGATCATGTATCGACAGATGTAACTGTAATTCCAGGAGTACCCCAAGGAACTGTGATAGGACAGTTACTATTTATAGTACATACTGTATAAATAATACGATAAATACCATACTGTTTGCACACAATACGTATTATTTCGTTATTTGCTATTCATCCTATTGACGCAGGCTAGTAGGGTAAATTTACAGTCGAAAGTAGCTACTGGTGGCTACTTGTGTACATTATACTAACAACAAATTATGATGTAGTACTGATCTATTCATACTGATAATTGTGAGAACTACCTCTAAATTAATTTCTATTTGCTTATGTATATTCAGAGAGAAACAGTTAATTTCACAAAATCCACTTTCTCTCCTCTGTTCTTTCTGTTCAACACTTTAAAACAAATCATTTATGTGAATTTACACAGAGAACTGCCAGCTGTCTGTATTTTGGTATGGTCAAGATCTGTTGTATATAAACAAAGCTATGCATAATTTACATTCCCAAGTCCAAATACACCGATAAAACGTAAAAGGACTGCCTGATAAGGAATTATGTATATACATATGTATTTGTATCGTTTCTGTTATTTCTGACATGTACGAAATAATACACACACACACAGCTATATGCTTAAAAATTAATGAGAGACAGTCAATGATCTCTTCAGCGCAGATGGTGCAGATGCACACCAGACTCAAACACTTATGGGAATCGGCAAAACGCTGCATGTAATGAGGATAAGGGGCAATAGCACTACGTCGGTAGGGTGTGGATAAGTTAAGAATTTGAGTCTTATGGGAGGCGTGCTAAGGTAATCTGTGCTGATGTAATGACTACAGTGTCTGGATGGCTCAGTGGTTAGAGCATATGCCTACTATGCCAGAGACCTGGGTTCGAATCATGGTTCGGCGCAAATTTTCATCTTTTTCCATTTATTTCAATCAGTTCCCGCTTGCAGTCAATTCTGTCTGATGTCAGTCAAGTTGATGCCATATTCTTTGTCTTCAGAAAGACATTTGATAGAGTCCTACACCGTCGTTTTGTGAATAAAATACCACCCTACCGAGTATAGGACCAGCTTGTAATGTTGTTGCTTTAATTTGCTATGAAAGCAGCACTGATAGACAATAAAAGCGGTTTAAAAGCTGTGAGCTGTCTGGGGAAGTTAACCTTACATTACTGAGCAACTGTTTCCAGGTATCCAGTCTAGCTTACCAAAGTCCCAACCAGACTAACATTAATTATAATCTTTTAATAGTCATACGACAGCTGGTGATATATATATAAAAGAGAATTTAAATAAAAATAAATAAATTAGTTTATATTTGGAAATTTATTTTAACATTGATCATTGAAATTTCAGCATATTAAAGTTGAGTCATAACTAAGCTGGTTCCTTATTTAGGATTGTGAAAATGTGAGATTGTAATATTATGGAACACATCAAATATGGAGCCAAGATTGGGAGACTGCATACAACACTGCATTCATAAAATAACACACGGAGAATGTTGAAACATATGCAAGAGGAAATTAACCACAACCAACCGATTCAATTTTCACCCAAAGAAGTTACGTTCGTAGCACAATCCTGTCCGTCATGTAATTACCACACACTGGTATACTAAATTCATACTAACTCTCTGTGAAATCTTCCCGAAAAGAATAACTGAGGGCTACTTTGATGATTACACCACATGCTTCACGTGGTCAACTTGGTTTACACAAAGCATGCAACTCCACAATAATTTTGACAATTAAAATAAATTAGATCGAAAAGCAATTTACAAAAGAAAAACCTCGAACTGGTTACTATCGTCTTACTATTAACCTGATGGGTCAAACAATTGTATAAGCACATGGTACTGGTCTCACAAAGTACACCCCACATGGGTTGAACATAAAGAAAAGTTGCTATATTGAAAAATATTGTCAAGTCGAGACGTTATAATCTCACGCACATTCGCACTGAAGATTGATGATGCTAGTTAGAGCTACTAATCAACACGTGGTTCCACTTTACTCACAAAGTAGTGACAAAGCAACTACCGGAATATATTCTGAACTTCACACTCGAATTACACTGCGTTGCAATTTAAGATACATTAGATATTTTAGAGCTGAATTAAATTTTCAGTTAGGTTGAACTTAAGAAATCCATTGTCCTACGGACTTACCAGACACGCGCTTAGCCGGAGATCTTACTACTTCAGACGCTCGCCACGGACAGACTGACCTGGTCCCTTCCTGAGGGCGGCTCACAAATACAAACGGAAGTGGCCAGAGGGGCAGCTTCCTATACCAACATGACAAGGGACGGACAGGACCATACTAAGGATAGAAACCTTTTTGCTTTCAGAAAGTGTAGCTTCCTGTTCCGACGTTGGTCCTACTGTTCTCTAGCAGACAGGCTTGTCTGCTACCCTCAAGCATGCAACTAGAAATACATTTGCTCATTCATCCTCTCACACAGAAGGGAAGGGGGATGACAGTATCTTATCATATACCGTATATAAAAGAAAGCGGATGTAGGTTCCGTATGAGACTATGTGACCTGAATTACATATAAACTGTGTTTTAAAGTGTAGTAGTGTGACAGACCATTCTTGTTTATGTGTAAAAGTAACACGTTCCACTACTCAGTCTCCTCCCAGATAGTCAGAAACGTCACAGTAAATTTAGAAGAGGAATTTATGCCGTAAATGGCAACATATTTCAGAAATTAACATGAAAGGAATCCAACAGAGACCTTTCAAGCTTTATGAGTGGATTCAAGATTCAACACTTCGCTCTTAATGGATCAAAATCGACAGATGTAATTGTAATTCCAGGAATACCCCAAGAAACTGTGATAGGACAGTTACAATTTATAGTATATACTGTATAAAGGATTTAGTGACTAACATCGGAAGCTCCATTATGCTCTTTGCAGATGATGCAGGATTGATGATTGATGCAGGGATTGGCACTTGATCCTGAACGTAAATAATAACATATTGGGCATAAATAAGAGAACAAATCCCCTGGTGTACAATTGCACTACTTGTGACAAACTGCTGGAAACCGTACCTATCGGAAATACCTTGGGGTAATCGTCCAGAGTGACATCAAGTGCGATGACCACGTGAAACAAACAGTAAGTGAGCCAGACTGAGATTCATAGGAAGATTCTTTAGGAAACGTAATACAGGCCACAAAAGAAGTGGCTTACAAAACACTTGTTCAACACATTCTTGAGTTCTGGTCATCAGTCTGGGACCCTTATCAGGTTGGTTAAATAGAAGAGATAGACGAAGGACTGCACGTTTCTTCACTGGGATGTTCAGTCAGTGTGAGACCATTTTGTACCCTTCACCACACATCGTCAGGTGACTTGTGGAGTACGACATACATATAGATATAGATGCTTACATGCTGGGATCGACCATTGGTTGGGACAGTGGGTGGCAGTGCCATAGAAATACCTAAATATATTTCTGTGTGTGAGGTGCTGTAGAGCATCTGAAAAATTAACCACACCCAACTCCTATTTCTATACTACCTTTAAATAAAAACTCCACTAATCCTCATTGTAATTATAGGCATAGAAAAGCCAGTTAACATCCAAGAAGTTATGACAGTCATGTGTATAAAGCAATTCCGTCATTTTTACAGAAAGTGTTGAACTATCAGGTAACACTCTCCCTCTTTGTAAAAAACATTAATAACAACAAACAAAAAAAATCCAGTACACAAAATTCAATAGACATGTAAAGATCAATTTTCAAACATCGTCGAGACACCTAACTGATGCATATCACAATAAGAGAAATTCATGAGAACAAATTGTTCCTGGCAGAAGTAAAGCTGTGAGTACCGGGCGTGAGTCGTGCTTCGGTAGCTCAGATGATAGAGCACTTGCCCGCGAAAGGCAAAGGTCCCGAGTTCGAGTCTCGGTCGGGCACACAGTTTTAATCTGCCAGGAAGTTTCATATCAGCGCACAGTCCGCTGCAAAGTGAAAATCTCATTCTGGAAACATGCCCCAGGCTGTGGCTAAGCCATGTCTCCGCTATATCCTTTCTTTGAGGAGTGTTAGTTCTGCAAGGTTCGTAGGAGAGCTTCTGTAAAGCTTGGAAGGTAGGAGACGAGATACTGGCAGAAGTAAAGCTGTGTGTACCGGGCGTGAGTCGTGCTTCGGTAGCTCAGATGGTAGAGCACTTGCCCGCGAAAGGCAAAGGTCCCGAGTTCGAGTCTCGGTCGGACACACAGTTTTAATCTGCCAGGAAGTTTCAAATCGTTCCTTAACTTAAACTTTTGCAAAGAGGTCCCTTTGGACATACCAACACAATAAAAATAGGAACAGGGCCATGTGTATTATAAATAACCATATACCATAACATATAGAAATCATCTCTACACACAAGAACTTCAAACCTCATACGAAACAAGAAATATGCGAAATGTTAAGATAATTATGCAGCTCACCAGTTCAAATAAGAAACATTACAATCCAAACATAAAGTCAACGACATACATATATATACATAGACTGACATGTAGGTTCATTTATTAACGTGAGGAGGAAGAAAGAAATAATCTGAAGTTATTCAATTTAATACTCACCAATGGATCGCCATGGTTTGAATACCTTGGGTCAAAAAGGTTATGTTCACCAACATACAGCGCTGAAAGAAATAAAAGTGCCATCATTATTCGTGTCTTTGTTTCAGTATTTCTATTATTTACTTCCAAGTGAATCTCTTATTGTTCCTGTAGCATGTAAAACATTCTCGGTTTTACATATAAGTGCCATAGTGAAAGACTTCGTTCTCGTGTTCCTGTAGTGATTACTCTTGTTCTTTCATCAGTTTGTCTTTAATTGCTCAGAATAAGTCCAAAATGACTGTACTCTTCGTTAGATCACATGGAACAAAACCTTTGTTATTCAGTTATTTACGAAATCTCAACATCTGAAAGTATACAACATATTATACAAACAGTCATAAATACTTCAATATAATTCAGCAGGACTCCATTCAAGTTGAGACACTGTTCTCCACTCTTTACTCCTTAAATACATTCACACTGCAGATATGATGAACTTCCCTGCCTTTTTTCCTCTTGAGAGCCTCCATCTCTACTGTGCTTTGATACACATACAATGGAAAGTCCAGACTGGAATATCAATAATATTACGAAAAGGATGGATTGTTTCTCACTGTAAAGTCGCTAATCTATCCTTATCATAATAGTGTTTTGGTATACAGCATGCCTCCCTCGGTATGATTCTAAATATACAGGGAAAACCGTGTGTATCATGAATGTTGTTTACTGGATAATTCATGTGATTTTAACGTCTGTTGCTACTCTCCTGTGCTTATCATTCCTCTGAATAGTTCAGCAGCCCTTCCGATATTCCTTGATTACGTCGGTATGTCTCAGCTTGATGAGTGTCAGAAATGGTACTATTTCTCAAATTTTATCCCGTGGGACCTGATTATTTAGAAACTGAATTGGCAGTAGGGAGATAGAATTATATGAGAATTCATTAAGGACTCCCTCAAATTGTTGACTACAGTAATCCCACGACTTAGAGCATCTTTGTCAGTAATTTCTGCACAGTTTTGCTGGTTATTTCATCATACATTCAAGTGATATAGCGTGATATAAATGAATTTACTCTTTCGATGATTGGTGGTACAGAGGTCGAATTATTTGGTAACACAGCACGTTTCCAGACTCTTGATCTGAATTGTGGACCATTGTCTGATAATTTCTCCACATGTCCAATTTTATGCAAAAAATATTAAAATCCATGTACAACAGACCAACTAACAACAATCTTTAATGGTGTTAGTAATGCGAATTCGGAAGTTAATCCAAAAGCAACAAAAATATAGCAATACTCATTATTAGTTGTTGGAGGAGTCTACTGCCTCTACCCCTTTCAAGGGCAGCAGCCTTTTCAGTAGCTGCAGGGGCAACAGTCTGGATGATTGACTGATCTGGCCTTGCAACACTAACCAAAACGGCCTTGCTGTGCTGGTACTGCGAACGGCTGAAAGCAAGGGGAAACTACAGCCGTAATTTTTCCCGAGGGCATGCAGCTTTACTGTATGGTTAAATGATGATGGCGTCGTCTTGGGTAAAATATTTCGGAGGTAAAATAGTCCCCCATTCGGATCTCCGAGTGGGGACTACTCAAGAGGACGTCGTTATCAGGAGAAAGTAAACTGGCGTTCTACGGATCGGAGAATGGAATGTCAGTTTCCTTAATCGGGCAGGTAGGTTAGAAAATTTAAAAAGGGAAATGGATAGGTTGAAGTTAGATATAGTGGGAATTAGTGAAGTTCGGTGGCAGGAGAAACAAGACTTTTGGTCAGGTGAATACAGGGTTATAAATACAAAATCAAGTAGGGGTAATGCAGGAGTAGGTTTAATAATGAATAAAAAATAGGAGTGCGGGTAAGCTGCTACAAACAGCATAGTGAACGCATAATTGTGGCCAAGATAGACACGAAGCCCATGCCTACTACAGTAGTACAAGTTTATATGCCAACTAGCTCTGCAGATGATGAAGAAATTGGTGAAATGTATGATGAGATAAAAGAAATTATTCAGATAGTGAAGGGAGACGAAAATTTAATAGTCATGGGTGACTGGAATTCGACAGTAGGAAAAGGGAGAGAAGGAAACGTAGGTGAATATGGATTGGCGCTAAGAAATGAAAGAGGAAGCCACCTGGTAGAGTTTTGCACAGAACATAACTTAATCATAGATAACACTTGGTTCAAGAATCATGAAAGAAGGTTGTACACATGGAAGAAGCCTGGAGATACTGGAAGGTACCAGGTAGATTATATAATGGTAAGACAGAGATTTAGGAACCAGGTATTGAATTGTAAGACATTTCCAGGGGCAGATGTGGACTCTGACCACAATCTATTGGTTATGAACTGTAGATTAAAACTGAAGAAACTGCATAAAGGTGGGAATTTAAGGAAATGGGACCTGGATAAACTGAAAGAACCAGAGGTTGTACAGAGTTTCAGGGAGAGCGTAAGGGAACAATTGACAGTAATGGGGGAAAGAAATACAGTAGAAGAAGAATGGGTAGCTCTGAGGGATGAAGTAGTGAAGGCAGCAGAGGATCAAGTAGGTAAAAAGACGAGGGCTAGTAGAAATCCTTGGGTAACAGAAGAAATATTGAATTTAGTTGATGAAAGGAGAAAATATAAAAACGCAGTAAATGAAGCAGGCAAAAAGGAATACAAACGTCTCAAAAATGAGATCGACAGGAAGTGCAAAATGGCTGAGCAGGGATGGCTAGAGGACAAATGTAATGATGTAGAGGCTTATCTCACTAGGGGTAAGATAGATACAGCCTACAGGAAAATTAAAGAGACCTTTTGAGAAAAGAGAACCACTTGCATGAATATCAAGAGCTCAAATGGAAACCCTGTTCTAAGCAAATAAGGGAAAGCAGAAAGGCGGAAGGAGTATATAGAGGGTCTATACAAGGGTGATGTACTTGAGGAAAGTATTATGGAAATGAAAGAGGATGTAGATGAAGATGAAATGGGAGATACGATACTGCGTGAAGAGTTTGACAGAGCGCTGAAAGACCTGAGTCGAAACAAGGCCCTGAGAGTAGACAACATTCCATTAGAACTACTGATAGCCTTGGGAGAGCCAGTCCTGACAAAACTCTACCATCTGGTGAGAAAGATGTATGAGGCAGGCGAAATACCCTCGGACTTCAAGAAGAATATAATAATTCCAATCCCAAAGAAAGCAGGTGTTGACAGATGTGAAAATTACCGAACTATCAGTTTAATAAGTCATAGTTGCAAAATACTAACGCGAATTCTTTACAGACGAATGGAAAAACTGGTAGAAGCCGACCTCGGCGAAGATCATTTTGAATTCCGCAGAAATGTTGGAACACGTGAGGCAATACTGACCCTACGACTTATCTTAGAAAATAGATTAAGGAAAGGCAAACCTACATTTCTAGCATTTGTTGACTTAGATAAAGCTTTTGACAATGTTGACTGGAATACTCTCTTTCAAATTCTAAAGGTGGCAGGGGTAAAATACAGGGAGCGAAAGGCTATTTACAATTTGTACAGAAACCAGATGGCAGTTATAAGAGTCGAGGGACATGAAAGGGAATCAGTGGTTGGGAAGGGGGTGAGACAGGGTTGTAGCCTGTCCCCGATGTTATTCAATCTGTATATTGAGCAAGCAGTAAAGGAAACAAAAGAAAAATTCGGAGTAGGTATTAAAGTCGATGGAGAAGAAATAAAAACATTGAGGTTCGCTGATGACATGATAATTCTGTCAGAGACAGCAAAGGACTTGGAAGAGCTGTTGAACGGAATGGACAGTGTCTTGAAAGGAGGGTATAAGATGAACATCAACAAAAGCAAAACGAGGATAATGGAATGTAGTCGAATTAAGTCGGGTGGTGCTGAGGGAATTAGATTAGGAAATGAGACACTTAAAGTAGTAAAGGAGTTTTGCTATTTGGGTAGCAAAATAACTGATGATGGTCGAAGTAGAGAGGATATAAAATGTAGACTAGCAATGGCAAGGAAAGCGTTTCTGAAGAAGAGAAATTTATTTACATCGAGTAGTGATTTAAGTGTGAGGAAGTCATTACTGAAAATATTTGTATGGAGTGTAGCGATGTATGGAAGTGAAACATGGACGATAAATAGTTTGGACAAGAAGAGAATAGAAGCTTTCGAAATGTGGTGCTCCAGAAGGATGCTGAAGATTAGATGGGTAGATCACATAACTAATGAGGAGGCATTGAATAGAATTGGGGAGAAGAGGAGTTTGTAGCACAACTTGACAAGAAGAAGGGGCCGGTTGGTACGACATGTTCTGAGGCATCAAGGGATCACAAATTTAGCATTGGAGGGCAGCGTGGAGGGTAAAAGTCGTAAAGGGAGACCAAGAGATGAATACACTAAACAGATTCAGAAGGACGTAGGTTGCAGTAAGTACTGTGAGATGAAGAAGCTCGCACAGGATAGAGTAGCATGGAGAGCTGCATCAAACCAGTCTCAGGACTGAAGACAACAACAAACCCCTTTCAGTCTCGATGGAATAATCAGAAAAAATGGTGCATGATGACATATTATTGGTGGTTTCGCCTTTTGTCTGGGCTTACACGAAGGTAAAAACTTATGAATATATTTGTCTATATTTAAAAATTAGAGTATTTAATGAAGTTCATGCAAACACTTCCTGGCATAAAAGTGTGCATAGCTTAACACTTTCAAGCTTGCTCACGCCACCAGGGGCGTGAGGACAGCCTTGCCTCCCAGATGGTGCACGCTTGTGTGGTCTCACCGACCCTTATCGCATCGACGCTCCTACCCTCATCCCGGCTTACAGGTTAAAAGGGACATTCTGGCCAAGCCCTCAGTAAACCTTTTGCTGCCATTTAGGTTAGTTCGTTAGTGAGTTGCTGTATGAAGTGAATTGATGCAGCTCTTCCAAGATTCATCTTTATTACTCCAGCATTTGCATATTTTTCTTTTTGTTCTCAAATGAAGTTAATGGTTTAATTAATTTCATAAAACCAATTTCTCAGAGACATATCCAATATTTTTTCTAGAAGAGTCCTGGGGCCTTTGACGAAATTTAAGGGGGTGGGGGGAGTAGGCGCGGTCGAAACACTTCTGGCTACATCCTTGACTGTTCAAGGTATTTTACAAAATATAGCATATTTCATGTCCATCTTTTCATTTTAAGAGAATAGACAGTGAATAGACGAATTCTTCGAGCATGGGCTGTTATCGAAGTACAAATATGTCAGAAATATACAAAACTGCTATTTCTCCCATATTTACTGATGGAATTACTCTTCCCTCTATAACTAAACAAAAACTGTTGGCTAACATTTCTGTAAATAATTATTCCGGGGGGGGGGGATATTTAATATTTTTCTTCTTACGTGTTTCTTAGAACATGTCATATTCTATCAGGAATTAGAGAATGGGAGATGCCGTCCGAACTTACTGCTGATTGTGAGTACGATAAGAGTACCTAATATCCAGACCCTGTAATTGGTAGGAATATTTTGTGTTAACATTGAAGATATTAATTAGCTAAATTCTTTAATGACTGCCAATATTCACAAGAATTTGTATTTGATTCATATTCTGTTTGCATTGTTTTGTCAAAATTAGTTAGCAAAGTAAAAGATCTGCTGAATCACTTGTAGTTAAAGAAAAATTATGAAGTCATTTATTACAAAAGGGTGAACACATACTGATTTTCAGCCCTGACAGTGATTTTGAACTACATAGCTACTGTTAAATGAAACCATATTTAATTTATAAATCCAGTTAATGATAGGAGAATGATGAAACTTACATTTTGCTTATAAATTAATCAAATGTGATTTGTATTGTTAATTTCCATACATAGTTTCGCGCTTCTAAATTGTTTATTCCACAAACTACCTATACATACTCATCAGCAAATAAGGTGTCTAAATTACATTGTCCACAGTTTATCTGTTTACATTAATTTTCTATTATGATTTGTAAATTTGTGCCTTAAACAATACTATTGATTGTTACCAAAAGTATAAACAGATGTGCAACAGAACTGTCTTTATGCAGGTTGTAGCCAAATTTCAGAGAATCAAGATTAGTCAGTTTGTAATGCTAGTTGTCCATTGCTGTATGCCACGTATACAGGAATATAGGAGTTCATTGCAACTCCTGAACTTTCACTGATGATTTCTATGATGTGGCAAGATTGCTACAGCTTCTTACAGTAACACATTACAGTCAACAGGACATCAGCAGCAAAGCATATATGAAGATCTAAAAGTTTAGTATTAAATTCTACTGCCGAATTTACATTACCCAAGAACCTTATTGACATATTCATGCTTATTAGTTCCAGTCTAAATTTTCAATACAATCACATTGGATTCTGTATCTGGTGGAGGAACCTTTTTATTATTCATTTTTGGAGAGTCCACTCAATGAGATTTCAAAGTGAATATTACCATTTATCAGTTTTAAATAATTATATTCACTTACTTCTCAAAAGTAGTGTTACATGCCTGTAGTGGTGTAATTGCTTCTGCTGATTTCATTTTACTCTCCACAACACCCTGAGCTTTAATAAAATCGTTAATTGAGAATCACCATCATCATCACAGTAGTGCCACAGCTGGTGCAGCATAGAAGACAATATTGAATGTTTTATCCTTAGTTATGCCACCAGTGTCACATGTATTTGTGAGGGGTTTGGAGAAATTAAAGTGGGATAAGGACTTGTTGCCTAAATATTCAATGAATAATATTGACATCAAGGGCTGCCACTTACATCCTGCTCTAAGAAGGAAAACGGATAATGAGAGATATAGCCAGTGGATACTAAGTTAAACGTGAAATCACTGGATCAGTGGTGCTAAGGTTATTACCTAACATACTTCCCATTTGACATCAGTGAGGAAAATGTTACTGAACAAACAAAGAGTTGTCAAATTGTAAATTTTTTATAATAAAATTTATGTCTGTAGCATTTTTCCTTGTTTGCTTCTTCTCTTTTTATTGTTCATATCGTTCCATCGAGATCTTGCTCTTGTTGCTGATTTCACTAACCATTGTCATGATTTTAATCAGCTTGCAAGCTGAAATAGTTTAAGAACTGCGTCAACCAGCACGAAAAATTTATCTTAGACAGCAGTTACCTTAATAGGAATGGACAACCTTCTTCAGGCTGATTTAGTTGACCTGACTGGATATTCAAAACACAGTTCAGTAATTCAGTAAATGATGTGTAAGCCAAGTATGCATGGGTTACCAATCTAAAGAATAAAACTGGTACTGAGGTTGCAGATGAACTTAAAAAAATATACAGAAGAAGTAATAGGATTCCAACAAATTTAAAACAGACTCCGATAAGTAACTTCACAACACTCGTTTCAAGAAGCTAATTCAGAAACATGAGACCAGACTATTCATCGTCTTTCAATTTGAAAGCTTTACTTCTGTAAATGTCACTGCCGGCCTGAGTGGCCGAGCGGTTCTAGGCGCTACAGTCTGGAACTGCGCGACAGCTACGGTCGCAGGTTCAAATCCTGCCTCGGGCATGGATGTGTATGATGTCCGTAGGTTAGTTAGGTTTAAGTAGTTCTAAGTTCTAGGGGACTGATGACCTCAGAAGTTAAGTCCCTTAGTGCTCAGAGCCATTTGAACCATTTTTTTTGTAAATGTCACTAGAGCTCTTAAAAGTATGATGTTTAAATATATCAGATGTTTTAATACGGTGCAAAATTTGGCAAGTCAGTACAATAACACAAGTATAAAACAATGATACGAGGCCTTGATGTTGTCAAGGATATTGGCGTTCTGTTTATTGTGTGTAATAAGAGCAAGACCACAGATCCATGAAACGCTAAATTCAACTTCTACGAATTTGTCAGAATTAGGAAATATAAGATTATTTTCGATAAGGGCTTTATTACAAAACAGTCTACCAAGACATTCGAAATTCAAGGAACTCAGAAAACAAATCCAAGAATTTTTCTGCTGGAAGATTACATGTCGCGATCTGTAGCAGAAGGTTTATACAGCACAAAACTACAGAAAATAAAATCTCCATCTACATCTATTTGAAAAACTCACACAAATAAAGGGAACAAATCTTTCGTGAAATCGCTGGGTTTTGATAGAATACACATTTCCTGGATTATTTTGTAAGAGGATGATTGCGTAAGGGCTTGGCTGTATGCAGACAAGTGAAGTTCTAACCCAACTGTCATCACCATTGGACGAGAATGGCATCATATCCCATCCTCAGAATGTGATACATTGGTTGTATATGTGTTATTAAAACTTAATTGTAACACACTGTTTATAGATGTATGAATGTCAGTCAGATGGAAACGAGACAGATAGAAAAAAGTAAATAAATTGTCCATTGTTTTTAAAAAATTGTAATAACTGCTAATACCTTTATCCCACCATGAGACAAGACGGTCAATGCCTCAATGGAAAAATATTTGCAATTTTGTACGAAAACATGATTGTAGCCATGCGTGCACCGCATCATTTGAAGTAAATTGACGACCACAAATATCTTTCTCCAGGGCACCAAAATTAAGGAAATCATATAGAGAGAGATCGGGTCTGTACGGAGGATGTGTAAGGTCTTCCCAGCGAAACTTCTGCATCTTCTAGAAACAAACTTAGCAAAATGTGGCTGGGCCATGATTGTACCCATGTAGGCCCACATGGTACCAAGGCTGTTTCGACTATGCTGCAGAAGTTTCTCTAGGAAGCCGTTACACATCCTCCATACAGTCACAATCTCTCTCCATGCGATTTCCATATTTTTGGAGCCCTGATGAAAGACATTAATGGCCGTCAGTCCGCCTCTGATGACAAGATTCACTCCTATACAACAGTCATGCTTTTGTATGCATTCGCAAATATTTTTCCCTGAAGGCACTAACAGTCTTGTCCCACAGTGGGTAAATTTATTAACAGTTACTGTGATTTCCTATGAAGTAACAAACAGTATACTTACTTTTTTCCACTGAAACTCATAAGAGAGATGCAGTTTATGAGTTGTAAACATATAGTGAAAAACGTGCATAGTATATTATGAGCTACATATCTCAGCGACTTTCTTGGGATTTATACCTATCAATCTTGTTTGAACTTTCATAGCAAACAGACAAGCGAAGTATATGCCATTTCAGCCAATTACACAGTTCCCATCACCAGTGGACGAGAATAGCATCATGTCACCCTGTCCACTCTTGTTATAGGGGACTGCCTGATAGGATGTTTCATTTTTATCACACTAAAATACTGATTTGTTATTGGGAGAGTTAAATATGTGTAACACAACTGACCTAGAATCTCTCTATATTGGTTTATTTTCAAGAAAGGGGAGGTGGCTTAGAAGAAACTGAGAAAGATGTTTGGACAAGCTGGTATGCCAGTAAAATATTAAGCTTTGATTGGGAGAAACTTTGGCTTTGAAGCTCTGATTGGTGCATCTCATAAATGGGGGCATGGAGTAGGAAAGTGAGAGAAGGGGCTTGGATTAGGAATGGGGAGAGGGAGTAAGAGGTGAGGTGTGAGGATTGGTGAAGAGGAAAGGGATATTGTGAGAGGAGGAGGAAGGGGAAGTGGAGGGAGGGATGAGTGAGGAGGGGAGGGGAATTCAAGGTCATATTTTATCCAGGATTTGTATTGTGTACTTCACAGTGACGCAGGATACCCATACTTCTTGCCATAAATCGATAATATTGTCTCAAATGGAAGTACAGTTGTCTCCTCAACATCAAAATCTTCATGTGATCTACTCTCCAAGTAGATGGTTGTCTTTCTCTTACATACAGATCAAGAAACAAGAGCCCAAACGCAAGTAGCAATGTATTATTGATTTTCATAATTCATCACAAGGTCTCGTTTATCTAGCATTTTAGCTGCACACATCCACATTTTTTCATTTATTCACTGCATATTTTTCTCTTACATTCTGTTTTCGTTCTTGTGTTCTGCCACATATCCAGTTTTTACTCTGAGTCTTCCTTTCGCATCTCTTCTATTACTGGCATTGGTAGCAGAGGAAAGTGAGGTCCAGTGGTCAAGGGGTTGCGTGATCTTCTTTATTCTTCAGCCTAAATGAGTCGTGATTTTCGTACGATGAGGCAGACTGCTTATGGTGGTGGTTGACTACATCTCCAGCAATATCCTCAGGAGAGTTTCGGCTATAGCCCCTATAGCCTGTGGTATGGTCCTGCATATTTCTTACGAAAGGAAGAGGAAAGCAAGGAAAAAAGAATTATTTACAAGACATGGCAACTATTTGAATGTGTCTAGTCATAAGATAGAATGAATGTTACTAGTGATGGCTAACTTCTAGACTACAAGATTGTGGGGCAGCGATCGTTACTTTGATACACCATCACCATACCGCCTGATGGTGTTTTTCAAACGCTTTCATACTCAAGTCTATGCGACTGCCGGATTGGTTCTCCATCTCCACCTGATTTAAGTAACTATCTTTGGCTGAAACAAGTAACCGCACATAACAAAATTTATAAAACTGAGAGAAAGGGGTACGCGCCTCTAGCTTCCTTCTTAGATTAAGGAAACATTCTTCTGATAGAGAGGACGTCCATGCCACGGAAACAAGTTTTACTAGATCGAGGCTGGATGAGTCTTCATCACAAGCGGACTCTAAAACGATCGGAAAACAGGAAAGGAAACAAGACAACTATGTAAAAAGGCACGCTCTCTATCATCTGGGCCAGATCATCCGTGCATAATCCGGCGATTTTTGATAAAAATAAAAAAAAACTAAGCATAAAGTATTCTGTAATAATTAGAAGGGATATTTTCGTTTATAATACAGTGGTGTGTGTTTGACTAATATTTTGCCGCCGGAGGACGATGAGAACTCAGTGCAACCAATGATATACAAAATTGATCATTTAAAGGAGTTATAAATTTTCAAGTAGCTGTGACGTTTCTAACATTAATAATCATATCAAACAGTAGTATTTAACCATTAGTTTAGACGTATTTTGCCTAGTAGGTTGCAACTACCGACAGCTAAACTGCGCCGTAATCCAAGAGTTGTTGAGACCACGTTGCAGGCGAAGGCCCACGCTCTGTTTACGATGAGACGTTCGTCGTGTCGGTTTGATCGACCACAGGCGTGTGCACAGCTATACTGCCACTTGAAAGGCGCAAATACTTGAAACCGTTGTCAGCACAGCTGTAGCGCAACAGGAATGTTCCAGGGCTGTTACATTTCCGAGTTCTAACAATTTTCCAAAAACTCTCCTACATAGAAATGCCTGTGTTCGACCCATAATCGACCAAAGCGATGTTCACAGAAGCATCCAACTGCTGTTCAAACATCTTGAAGCTGCCATTCTGATGAACTCGCCGAAAAATCCACCCGCGTCACAATCGCCAGCAGTGCTGTTTTAGAAAACTTCTGGCGAGGAATTTGTAATACGATGAATTGGATTTCATATACGCACATTCACGTCGCAGTAATAATACTTCCAATTATTCAGACTTGCGATTGCTCTCTGTACAGTGGATTGTCGCATTTCAGCGTTGACGAGTTAAGGTATGACTAAATAAATCTTAGCTGATTGATTAAACTGTTTCTTCTCTCTATCTCTATTCACATCTTTGTACTGAAAAATACCGTTTAAAATTTTGCAACTAAGTTCATACTAGTTTCGATGACTGTTTTACAATTATGGGGGCTTAGCATGAGGACAACTTAACAATATTTTAGTTTACAGCTTTTCGTTGACGCCTAAAAATAAAAAAATAAAAAAAATCCGATGTTATCTCTTATCCAGCAATCCAGCAGTGAGACCTATTATAGTTCCTGCATAACATGCTGGGTTACATAATAACAAAATATACCAAACAATCTGATAAGTGCAAAGTACTGAGGCATACATATTAATTAAAATTATAAATGAAGGTACTATGTCACAGCTTTTGTGCTAAGCTGAATTTCGACATGTGATTGACTGTCAATTATGTGAGGTTAGGATAATCATAATTTTATTTTTTATACTGACACTCTAGAGATAGTAGTTAGGGTAAAATCATTTTATGAAGAAAATAGCAGTTCAGTATGTGAGAGGTTGTCTTTGACGCATCTTGAAGGAATCTGTTTAAGTAGCTGAGAACGTTAACAACAGATGTTGGAGAGAGAGCTGGCTTAGTCTGCATGCTTGCCAGATTCCTCCCTCCAGCTCCCCGCAACCTATCCTGACTCCCCACCAGCCTTTCCCCACACCTCTAGAAGGAAATTCAAATGGAGGCAAAAATAAAATTAAAACTAGTATACTTGTCTGAGTTTAAAGTGGTCAACATCCCCCCTCCCCCCCCCCCCCCCCCCCCCCTCCACACACACAGCCACATTTGGAAATTCTGGATTCAAGTGCCTGGAGAGACTTGTTCGTAAATTTTGATTTATTTTTCGGCACTTACATAGATGTTAAATTACTCTTACCTAACAGATTTGCGCTCCAGTTCGTGGAGTTTGATCATCAGAGACGTAATATTTACACTCGCTTGACTTGTTCAGCTCTCAAATGAACTTGTGCAGTGGGGCTCTCACTTTAGCTTCCAGAGGGGGTATTTTTCGAAATATTGAATATGCAATTCAGTTGGAGGTATTTTGTGAAGTACTGAATTTGCAAATTTGTTGGGATCCAATTGGTATGATATTGGTTTATGTATTAATTTAGAGACTGCATGAAGCACCCCTTACCACATACTCCCTTGCTTCTTCTCCTACATCATAATGAGTGAAAATTCATCATAAGCGTTGTAGGTTCCAATTTTTTTAAAAAGTTTTGAGGCGTCTCGAATTTAGGGTAAGATTATCTTTGTAAATAAGAACATGGATGTAGGTGGGGGTGGTGGGCAGTTTTTCCTTTTTTTTACATTCAGATGCGAACGTTCAATTTATATATACAGTTTTAATTATGATCAGTCTGTGTCAGCGTGTATATTTGTACAGTAGCAAGTGCAAAAATCACAAAAGAATTTGTGATTAGTTTGCATTTTACACAGTAAATGCAGATATTACAATAAGAATTAAATCCCTTCTGCAAAGAGTACACATATTCTGACGTGTAGTGTTTTCTTGTAACACACATCCTGACATGCATATATTTTTTCGTATCCAATCACACATACAGTCTCTCGTGTGTCGATAACTTTTTTGGATGAAGAAGAACATACGTACATCCGACAAAACACAGGGTGAGGCAGATAAAAATAGGCAGTGGAATCACAGAAACGAAGAGCTGAAATGGAGATACGATTTACTTACAATAAAAAATACAGTGAGAAATACATTTATAAAAGATGTTGAAAGCGGCCCCCTGCAACATCAATACACAGCCGTGCACGTCGAAACATATTGAGATACACCCGGCACAGAGTTCGGATGTCGATGGCGGCTCTCTGCAACATCAGTACACAGCTGTGCGTTTCTAAGCATATTGAAATACACCCGGCACAAAGTTCGGATACCGATGGCGGCAACTTGACGACTGATGTCTTTCAGTTCCTGTATTGTGTACGGATTTGTTTCATAGACTTTGCTCTGCTAGTGTTACCACAGAAAAAACAAATCACGCGTTGTTAGATCCAGCGTGCTATGTTTTCTGACAGTTCGTTCCTCAGTGTAGACATCATGTACTCGTTCCAGGGTATCTTAAATGTGTGATGTGTAGGCCATCTTGCTGGAAGAAGCTATATAGTCTTTCATATTCAGTGAGTTGAGTACAAAATGTATCAAAAATTTCCATACATGCATCCGTGATGAGGGTAGTGTCAAAAAATATTGGTCCAATGATACACGTAACTGCTACACTGCACCAAATGCCAATTTTTTCATGACGAAATGGTTGCTGACACACAACATTTGGGTTCTCCGTCGCCCTGTACCTAGTGTTCACGAGACTGGAAAGATGAAACCATGCTTCATCACTCATAAAGTAATGGAAATGGTCTAGCAAACCATCGTTGATGTTATTCAAAAGTCACGTGCAATAATCTATTCGTTTCTATCATCCTTCCGTAATTGCTGCACAACCGTCACACGATCTGGCCTCAAATTAAGACTTTTCGATATCCGCTGGCAACTCTTCCTAGTTACATGCGCCTGTTGGACCAATTTGCATGTAAACTTGTATGGGCATTGAATAATTCTTTGACGAATTTCTGCAATAACTTCTGGTGTGCGCCACGAAGGAATTCTTTGTCGTTTTATGTTTTGCAAAGATCCGTGGTGTCCAATTTTTGTACAGACTTTGTATTGCTCTACTTGCTGGTAACCCTCTATCTGGATAGTTGACCCCAAAAATCTGGCCAGTTTCCTTCATCGAATCTGCTTTCACACATGCTTTCACAATTTCAGTTCTCTCTTTCATAGAGTAAGTCTTCTGCAAACCGCAATGGGAAGCGTCTAAGTTCACTGATGAAATAAACTGAAATGGCTAACATAAGAATGCTAGCATTCAATTACTGCATAAAGCTGTCCATTGTTGTAGCAGTTTATTTCAGTTGTAAAAATATTCCAATTTCATTGACAGGGGACGTGGTATACTTTTACTGTGCCACCGTGTACTTTCTTATGGCCAAGACCAGCAACGCGAAATGAAACGTAACACCTAACATCTAATAGGGTCCTCACGAATACTTGCACAATGTTTATGTCACAGGAGAGTTAGTTGACTCTCACTCATCTAGACAATTCGGCTCCGTTTTAAGCAAAAGCTAGTTTTACACCCATATCAATGTTTATGACGCCATATATTCTGAACTATGTGTCGGACAATGATACAATTTTTCAGGTACATTCAGTGGACTATGTGGATGATTCTGTTTGAAAAATGTGAGAGTTAGTGATGAAACCTGATATATTAATGTCATGCCTGATGCGGCAATTTGATTGTGTGAAGAGCAAAATGTAGTTAACAATAAACATTTTTCCTTTCATGAATTTGGTGGTTGGGGGGGGGGGGGGGAGGGGGGGAGGGGTTGAGGAGGTCAGCGAGAGAAAATTTCTCATGGGTTTGAAATTATGTGTAAAGTTTGTTTCAAGTCACTAAGTGTTCTCATTCTCGAATACTGTATGAATATAGTCAGGGTATTTGCGCATCTTGAGCTCCGTTACCTCAAGACATCACATAGTGTCTAACTGAAGTACTTGTTATAGTGCGTTAAGCCTTTAGCATAAGACTATAACTGCTAATGAATAGTTTATGATGGCAATTTAAATTTTTAAATGCAGTCAATGGTTAGTGCATGAACCCAGTTAGCCGTTTAGTAATCCATACAGTATAAAATGGATGTATGTTTGAGTGTGTGTTCCACATCTCCTCCTAAACCATTGGACCAATCTGAACCAAACTTGGTATACATATCCCTTACTATCAGGCAACAATCTCTGTAGGATAAGAATCACCCACCTACAATGGATCAGGAGATACTACTTCATGAACGCTGAGATGTGTAAAAACTGCCGCATCATGCTTGATGTTTAAATTTATTACTCCTTTGCTACTAACTCTATTCGCTTCATATTCCGCGGACAGTATCCACATACTTTCCTGAATATACTTACACAAATGTATCATTGCACGACGCATATTTCAAGACATAAGACGTCGTGAACAGTGAGATGCGTGAAAAGATGCCCCACCATGCATGAAGTATTAATATATTCATCCTTTGCGAGTAAGACACTCTAGACAGCGTTGCCTATCTTTCAGCGTTACTGGGTCGCATTATTGCATCGAAATTATCCTATACTTTGCTAAGCAATCACACATTTCTGCAATCTACAATATAAAATCCGTTTTTGGGTGTCCATCCTGGACATTTTGTTGCAGGTGACCTATCCAATGGCTACCAGGGGCAACAAAAAGTTCATTTTCAATATTTCGTGTAATTATTAACCGAATTTAAAAATTTAACGTGCTATCATAATCTACACTACTGGCCATTAAAGTTGCTAGACCACGAAAATGACGTGCTGGAGACGCGAAATTTAACCGACAGGAAGAAGATGCTGCGATATGCAAATGATTAGCTTTACAGAGCATTCACACAAGGTTGGCGCCGGTGGCGACACCTACAACGTGCTGACATGAGGAAAGTTTCCAACCGATTTCTCATACGCAAACAGCAGTTGACCGGCGTTGCCTGGCGAAACATTGTTGTGATGCCTCGTGTAAGGAGGAGAAAGGCGTACCACCGACTTTGACCAAGGTCGGATTGTAGCCTAACGCGATTTCGGTTTATCGTATCGCGACATTGCTACTCGCGTTGTTCGAGATCCAATGACTGTTAGCAGAATATGGAATCGGTGGGTTCAGGAGAGTAATACGGAACGCCGTGCTGGATCCCAACGGCCTCTTATCACTAGCAGTCGACATGACAGGCATCATATCGGCATGGCTGTAACGGATCGTGCAGCCACGTCTCGATCCCTGAGTCAAGAGATGGGGGCGTTTGCAAGACAACAACCATCTGCACGAACAGCTCGACGACGTTTGCAACAGCATGGACTATCAGCTCGGAGACCATGGCTGTGGTTACCCTTGACTCTGCATCACAGACAGGAGCGCCTGCGATGGTGTACTCAACGACGAACCTGGGTGCACGAATGGCAAAACGTCATTTTTTCGGATGAATCCAGGTTCAGTTTACAGCATCATGATGGTCGCATCCGTGTTTGGCGACATCGCAGTGAACGCACATTGGAAGCGTTTATACGTCATCGCCATACTGGCGTATCACCCGGCGTGATGGTATGAGTTGCCATTGGTTACACGTTTCGGTCACCTCTTGTTTGCACTGACGGTACTTTGAACAGTGGACGTTACATTTCAGATGTTTTACGATCCGTGGCTCTACCCTTCATTCGATCCCTGCGAAACCCTACATTTCAGCAGGGTAATGCACGACCGCATGTTGCAGGTCCTGTACGGGCCTTTCTGAATACAAAAAATGTTCGACGACTGCCCTGGCCAGCACATTCTCCAGATCTCTCACCAATTGAAAACGTCTGGGCAATGGTAGCCGAGCAACTGGCTCGTCACAATACGCCAGTCGCTACTCTCGTTGAACTGTGGTATCGTGTTGAAGCTGCATGGGCTGCTGTACCTCTACGCGCCATCCAACCTCTGACTCAATGCCCAGGCGTATCAAGGCCATTATTATCTCCAGAGGTGGTTATTCTGGGTACTGATTTCTCAGGATCTATGCACCCAAATTGCGTGAAAATGTAATCACATGTCAGATCTAGTATAATATATTTGTTCAATGAACACCCGTTTATCATCTGCATTTCTTCTTGGTGTAGCAATTTTAATGGCCAGTAGTGTAGGTTGCGTGGAGTGGGGGATAAGGAGGTCACGCCTTTGGGGTCGGGGAAAGTCCGGTTTAATGCATGCATGGAGGTAGTACCATGGGTAAGCGAGGGCTACGACATGATCCTAGGAGTAGATTTCTTGCATCAACATCATGCCAAAATTGACCTTGGACAACGAACTGTGGAACTTGGTGGGATGTTATTTCCACTAGGGCAAACTGTTGTCAACAGAGAGAGAGATGCTTAGCGTCATCAATGGAATCACGTATTTTGTATGTTATTTATATGGGAGAAGATTTCGGGTAGTGACAGATCATGCTGCGTTGAAGTGGTTGTTGGGTTTGGAGGATCCGTCCACTAGACTCGCTAGATGGGCTGTGTGGCTTAGTGAATTCGACTACGAGGTGGTGCACAAGCCTGGGAAGAAGCACGGTAATGCGGATGCACTAAGTAGGAAGGTGGTGAAAGTAGAAGTCATAGGTTATGACCCAGCAGAATGGCAAAAAATCCAGGACGCTGGCAACGATTGTAAATTGTGTCGGACACAGCCACAGTTTTATATGTACGACGGTCTTCTGTACAGGGAAACGAAGTTAGGACCAAGGGTAGCAGCGCCAGCGAAGTTGAGGGATGAGGTTTTAAAGAAAGCACATGATCACCTGTTATCTGGTCAATAGAGGAGGGTGTAGAGCGACGAATAGGGGAGTGGCGGAGAGGTATTGGTGGAGAGGTAGGAAAGTAGAGGTAGATCAGTATGTCAAGAATTGTATATCATGTGCGCAGAGAGCGAGATTTGAGTCGGAAATAGATACACCTACAACGATTACCGGAAGCAACAGGTCCATTCTCTTTGCTCGCGTTTGATGTCTTAGGAACTGTTAGATGAACACCATCGGTGAACAGATTCGTTCTCACAATAATAGACCCTTTTTCAAGGTATATGTGGAAATGGTGGCTAAGCCAAATCAACAGGCAGCAATGGTCGCGCAAGCGTTAGTGAGTAACTGGATTTTGAAATTTGGTGTATCGGAGACAATAATTACTGACCAAGGGACCAACTTCATGTCGGATTTAATGAAGGAACTGTGTAAATTGTTGGACGCAAAGAAGTTGAGGACGAGCGCGTTGCATCCACAGGCCAACGGAAGGACAGAACGGGTAAACAGAACAATCGGGAAGATGTTGAGTTTTTTTGTGTATTCTCATCACCATCAGTGGGACGAGTATTTGAAGCATATTGGATGCGCTTACAATGCAAAAGTCCATACAAATACCGGTTTGTCTCCGTATGAGGTAGTGTACGGGCGAAAAATGCCGTCACCGTTTGATTTAGTGAAGCTACAGAAAGGAAGGACTGGTGAATCTGTACGTCAATTCGCAAGAACAGTTCGGGATGTTTGGAAACGGGTCCAAAAGGCGAATACAAAGGCTCTGGAAACCAGGAAGACGCAGTGGAGCGGAAAAGAAGTTAACCGCAGTATAGAGTGGGGCAATGGGTAATGCTGTCCAGCCCCTATACGCAAAAAGGGAAAACTAAGAAGTTCCTCGCGAGGTATCAAGGGCCATACCAAGTTGTTGAAACCACATCTCCCGTTAATTTTAAGCTTCAGATGCCAACTAGAACGAGGATAATACACATTGGGCGAATACAGCCATTGAAGGGTTGCTCGGATGTGATTCCAGACGTGCCACAGGAAGGAAGAAAGAGAGGGTGAAGAGAGGTGCTAAGCACAGAGAGAACCAGGAAGATAGAGTACAGCATGAAGTACCATATGCTTTGTGATCTAGAAAGTAGTCACGCAATTGGTGTTGAGTTTGAATAAAAAATAGTGAATGTTGGAGGAAAATCTGTGAAGCTACAAATATGGGACACGTGCACGGTGCAGTTATTTTTAGCCAGGGGGAAAGGAATAGACTGTCCAAGGGACACCATGGAACCAAAATTGAGCTTGCAACGGGTCGGAATGCATTGGATCTTCTCCACCTACGAGAATCTGGTATTAGTAGCAAGTTGTTTTGAGCAAGGAGTGTTTATGGAAGCGAAACGTGTAGAACTCGAAGGAAGCGGAATTTTAATCAATGGAACTAAGTGTAACATAATAGGACCAACCTTCCATCTGCCAGCGTCAATTTCAGATGTCACGCAACTGAATGTTACGCAGCCGAAGCTATACTGGCCAGAAACCACTTTAGAGTTTTGCCAAGGCAGAATCTGACCTTGTTAAATCAAACTCTGGAGCCAGGTCTGTTGAGACCCGTAAACCAGTTCATTTTAGAGCAAGAGGGGTGCATGTCATCCGAACAGCTTGTTAAACATGTCGCTCAGCGTAGGGAAAGGCAACGGCACATAACGATCATTTTGAACACCTCTGTGCCACGTGTTGTCGCAGGCTTAAATTTGTTATGTGTTGTTTTCTTTCTGATCATGTGGAGAGCTAATTCCAAGAGGGAACCAAGGGTAGTCCAAGTCCCAGTGGACTGGATACCGCGGACGTGAGACAAGTAGGTAAGGGGTTGAACGAGCGTTCAGCGGAGTGGTCATCCATTAAGGATTTTTTATGTTTTTCTCCTCATGTCATGTGCTTAGGAGCACTAGACCACATCTAAGTTTTCTGATACTAAGTAAGTATGTCATAAGTGCCAATCCAAACAAGTCAAGAGTTAGTTAAAGGACGACCTGGGGACCGGGTCTTTCCGAAGAGGGGAATAATGTAGTGGAACCACCGTTTAGGATAGGGAAAGTTAGTTTTGTGCTATATTCGGAGCACGAGTTACAGCCAGGCGTGGGCCGGATTGCAGTAAGTTATGCATAGCAGCAGTTGAGAAGGCAAATAGAGGCCATAGGGACGTAGAACTGCTGGAGAGCGCGCACACAGCAGTTTCCATGGCGCAAGTCATAGGCAGAAGAGGGCCACTGATCAACCTTAGTGTTATGCATAAGTGATGTGCAGCGGCGCGTTTGGCAAAACAGAGGCACACAGCCGAGTATAGATGGGTGCCGTTTTCTAATGAGATTCATTCAAGTGTGGCAGCTCTCCTGGACGGTGGGGCGTATTACACAACCGTGCTACATGCAGCAACAGATGGGACACCAGCGTCCCAGTCCACGACGGGTCATTGGGTCGACCCTTCATGGGCGACACGGGGTCCGCAGCCAGCCAGCGGCGGACCACTCTTTGGCTAGCTCCCGCGGGCAGTCGTCTTGGCTCCCGACACATGGCCGAGACTTTCCAAGGCAAGGGCCACAGATTCGGACTCCGGATAGTGGCCACTTGTTCGTCACCGCAATCTTAGCCCCGCCGGCGAGGAGAAGGACTCAGCCGGCCAGCCGCGGCTCACACTGAGCGGAGCTGAGTTGGCTGCTGGTGCAGCTGTCGTGACATCATCGGAACTCAGTCGGCCAGCCAAGGCTGGCATAACACAGCATTGCGTTGCACAGGCCGCTGGGGTGCTTCCTCAGCATTGCTGGGCCCTGTCACGCAGACTGAGGTGAACGGATCACTGTAGTGGAAACAAATAAATCATTTGGAAAGTTCTCACCAAGTTTTAATATGGCACCTCCTGGCACCCACCCACTACATTTGGCGTATTCCCGCTGCATTTGGTCATGCTGATACATTCGGTGGCAGAAGCCGCCACCACAGTGTTCATTATTTCCGCACGCTATACGAGATTGGAATAATAGAGAATTGTGAAGGTGGTTCGATGAACCCTCTGCCAGGCACTTACATATCATTTGCAGAGTATCCATGTAGACACAGTAGATGTAGATGTAGTATCTAAATATATCATTAAATGCACTTGCATCATAATATCACTGTGCAGCAAATAGTTCAGGAGATATGACGTAAGAAATAATGAGAAACGTCAAAAATGCGCCTCGGCTTAAAATGGAGCGCAAATTACCTGCCCTATAATCATCCAGTATTTCATAATGAAAGCACTTAACAACTTCCAACAAAATTTAATCAAAATTTCAATCATTTTCTAATTGTTTTCTCGCTTACATGCTTATCGTTAAGAATAACAGAATTAGAGCGCTATTATGACTGTCGCAGCGCATTAGGAAGAACTCATTGCCGGCCTCGACTGGGGCTTTATATTGGTACCAGTACCACATAATAATAGGTGTGTCCAATTCTTTCACGTCAGCTTCTCCACATTTTAATGCTGTTGATTTTTAATTTTTTATTAGGAGTCAATTTATAAAAATTAAATATGGTTCATAAAATTGTATAAAAATATTTCGTTATTTGTTTATCTTGGAAGAAGACAAAGATAGAATGCGTCATCATCACATCATCATCATCATCATCATCATCACTGTCATCTTCCTCCTTTGGAAGGCCAGGAACAGAAGATCTGGAGGTGGACGGTGCGAATATAACTGCATTTTCTTCATGCAACTGAGTATATCTTCAGTAGGGACAAAATTTTTTCTTGAGCTGCTGCTCTTTACACATTGGCTGGCAAGCAAACTTCCATTGACTGTGGAAGTAACGAGGCTATCCCGATTTTTCGCTTTTATAAGACTCATTTTACTAAAACTCTGCACACTGGACTCGCATTCTGGAGGACGACGGTTCAATCCCGTCTCCAGCCATCCTGATTTAGGTTTTCCGTGATTCCCTAAATAGTTTCAGGCAAATGCCGGGATGGTTCCTTTGAAAGGGCACGGCCGATTTCCTTCCCCATCCTTCCCTAACCCGAGCTTGCGCTCCGTCTCTAATGACCTCGTTGTCGACGGGACGTTAAACAACACTAACCTAACCTAACTAAAACTCTTTCGCAGTCAGCATGTGAATGTGGAAGGGATAACCATGAGAGCACAAACTCTGGTAGGGCTGGGAATTCTCTCTCGCCAAATAAAAGTTGTATGTTCAGTATGTTCCTCCAAAATACGTCCACTTCTAAACAATTCTTAACATTTTCGTCTGTTTTTAAGCTAGGAAGTTTTCTCTAGTCATCATCGTTTTGTTGTAGATGCTTATCATCTTCAAGAAGATTATTCTTAGCAATTTTCGTGTAAGACGTATAAGAGAGGGAGTATTTTCTCTTTCTTTGTGTCGAAAGTGCAATCACTGGGAATAAATCATCATCAAAGTTATATCTCTTTTTCAGTTCTGAACATTCTGTCTGCATGAAATCCCTATAGCTACGGTAAAAGTCTTTCATGGCATCCCGTTCAGTGTACTGTATATTTCTGGTTTATGAACTGCCTTCAGAACTTCAGCTCATAAATACACTTGGCTGTCAGGAAGAAACGTTGACTACTGTTCGGATCAAAGTCACTTTATTGGTTGCGACATACTGCCGGTCCATGTAGCAGAGTAACATTTCCTTGTACCCTTTTGCTGTCTCTTCCTGTTACGTCAACGATAATAACTTTACCATTCTGGAAATGCTTATTTAAATCTGCGAATTTCGATAAAACATAGGACGAAAATAAATAAAATTGTTTTGAAAAATTGTCATTGAGGGATCGACCAATTTCTTCTGCCGCAAACAGCCTCTTCTCTAGGTATTCAGACCAAAACAGAGACGTAAACAATTCCATTCTTCTAAAATTCTCATTACAACGGCCGGCAAAGACAGCCATCGTGTCTGTGATGGATGCAAGACTTTGTGAATTTTAATATCAAAAACTGTGAAATAAATGTAGTTGTGCCTGACTCTTATGAATAGCTTTAAATGGTTATGAATGTTCCTGGCTAGGTCTTCACAACGTCTGGAAAGACATTTACAAAGTTCATTGGCACATATGTGACGTGGGTGACATTACATTTGAGAATAATTAATCCATGACTTTTTCAGGTAACCAAGTAGCAATAGAGTTTCTTGATCCTCAGTCATATTATTACAACCATCAGAACCCTGTAACAATAGTTCAGAAACATTGTTCTCAGTAAATGACACCATTAGATTAGAATAAAGGTTTTTACTTGGTTCAAATGGCTCTGAGCACTATGGAATTTAACATCTATGGTCATCAGTCCCCTAGAACTTAGAACTACTTAAACCTAACTAACCTAAGGACATCACACAACACCCAGTCATCACGAGGCAGAGAAAATCCCTGACCCCGCCGGGAATCGAACCCGGGAACCCGGGTGCGGGAAGGTTTTTACTTGTTGCATCTTCTTTTGCCTTATCATATTCAACCTGCTTAAAAATTTCACAGAGATTCCAAAATTTATTTTCAATTTTATTTGTGTCTTTATCAAAATATTTAACCATGACACACGACCTTTTAACAGATCCTGCGGCTGTGACTCATCACTAAGAACACTTAATTTGGAATGTCTCAGTTTTCTGGAAGTTCGTTGTTATGGCTCTCTCCTATCACGTTCTTTACGATCTAGGAACATTTAATGCGATGCAAACGCGTAACTCTCAGTTACGCCCTCCAAGTGATCTACAACACTGAAAGTATGTTTGTTTTCTGCCACAAATCCTGCCTGATATCACTGTGAGCCTGATTATTTAAAGACATGTCAGTTGCATCTGATTTCACAAATGCACTCAAAATTGTCTGGCTTTTAGATGACACCACCTTCAATTTTTTGAATGATTTTTACTTTTAGAATGTTTTTAATACATTCCAATTTAGACGCTGCAGATTCTATATCTAAACCTTTTTTCGACTCACCAGCGCATAACCAATCTTTAAATTCAGGATTAGTTCCCCAGACATTTCTTTATTTTTGTTATCGCCTGCTGTAGATTTATTGTGTGTACTAGGATCACTGTCACGGCCTTATGATTTCATAGACACACTAATTGTGCTCTAATTAACATACACACACACACAGAGATACACACACACACACACACACACACACACACACACACACACACACACACATATATATATATATATATATATATATATATATGCAATGTTTCCTTCCCGCTGCCTCTCCCATATCACCGTGGCCAAGCCTCTATATATATATATATATATATATATATATATATAGAGGCTTGGCCACGGTGATATGGGAGAGGCAGCGGGAAGGAAACATTGCATATTTATTTATTTCTTTTTTTGTTGTTTTTATTTAATTTTAATGTGCCAGGAAAAATAATCACATATGAAAGAGAAAGGAAAGAAATATAGGGCCAAAGTGACATTCTCGTCACTTCACTGTGAGTAATATCCTAGCCCGCGAAACTACGTAAACATAGGACTCCCAACCGCTTCGGGGGTCATGAAATATGCTGCCTAGAAAGTTCGCGAAGTGCGTTTTGTATTTAGAGTGACGTCGGATGATTTCGTGTTGTTCTAATAGATAATGCCAACAGTCCATGCCCGATATCACGGTCAGTGAGATCACGTAGTGCGTTGCGTGTCCTCCAATCCAGCGGATTGCCTAGGTTTTCTGTGAGGGGAAACAGCGTCCGGGAAAAATAAAGCCTCCGTCGTGACCATAGAGTCGTTGGTGCGTCGGAGGAGTGCCATTATGTGATGCGTCAGCCGCCAAACATCCTCTGTTTCACAGCACTGCAGAGAATGTTTGTCGATGTCCTGCATGCCACATATAAGGCAGAGTGCGGAATCTATCATGTGAATGTCGTACAGTCGTCAGCGGGTGACTGTCTTGCGGTTGATTAATGTATACCAAGACAATTTCCCTGCCGTGACAAGGAGAGGCGCATGGACAGCTCGTCAGATCTGTCGCCAATCCCTCGTTGGGTACTTAAGCTCGACAACATTGCTACCATGATGATGCCTCAAGTGTCGATATATCTCACGGGTAGTGAGGATCCATGTAGAAGGTATCTGTAACTGTAACTGTATCTGTAAAATCACAAAAGAATAGTGCGACGTGAGAAAAAGAAGGCGTAATTGTGCCTGCAACTACCAGCGGTTCAAAGGACAGGGGAGAAGCACATCCAGGATCGCCGACGTGATGTCATGTTGCCGTTGGTTCCGGATCTGTAGTGTCGCTCGCAGTTATAGAGCTAGAGCCTTGTTCCGCACATTCGTGAGATTATGTCATCGAGAATGATGTGAGAGAGTTACATAAAGCCTCGTATTTGACCTTAAAGGAAATTCCTTGGCTGACATAGTATCCAAAGGCCGCCATTAACCTGTCAGCAATACCACGTGGCATTGGCAGTACCTGTGCCAGGTATGGCAGTCGTGAGGCAAGATGAACATTAGTGCTTTCCACCCTTTGGAGCAGGTCGTGGATTGGAAGTATATTTTTGGGTACGTGCAGTCGGATGTGCAGGAGCACACGTTTGTAGCTCGCCGCTGCTGATTACCATAGCGATTGAGTGAACGAAACTCCTAAGCATCACAAGATGTCCACTGTCGTAAACGGACTGTGCAGAGCGTCCTGCCTCTGTCCGCTGTGCATGATCTTGGTTTTATTCATGTTGACCCTGCTACATGCTGCTACTCCATACGTAGTTCGTCGATCAGACAAGTATCATCAAGTCGTCGGCATATGCACGACTCGTGAACAAACTCGCACAGAGCCGAACACCTGTAAAAGTCTAAGAATCTGCATCAATGGTTCGAGCGCTATTGTAAACATCACCATCGACGAGGGACATCCTTGTCTAACTAAGCTGCAAACAAGAATCGTTCCTACCTTCCTGACATTGACTCTCACCATCGAGGGAGCACTGCAAAGGAGGCACACGAGGACAGTAATAAAATCCTGAGGTATCGTCATACTTCGCATGGTCGATTCAAGGAAATCATGATTGATCCTGTCAGAGGCACGGTCAAAATCTACTGATTCGAGCACCGCTCACATGCTACATGCTTCCATCATGGAAATGATGTCACAGTATTCGTCTTGGATAGAATGGATGTTGCTCTGAATCCCTAGACAAGCCTGGTCTGGTGGTAATCTCTTGGCTATTACAGTCTTGAGCCTTGCCACTAAAATTCGCACAAGATCTTCTGGTCAGTATTGAGCATCGTGAATGGTCGGAATTGATGGGCGCTGATACTCCCTGCCGATTTAGGTATAGGTATAAGCATTCCCACCATGAATTGCGATGGAATATACGTGTCAGGGCTCAGTAACTCATTATATATCAACCCCAATTGGGACTTCATTAGATCTGCAAATTCGCGATAAAATTCGAGTGTCAACCCATTTGGCCCAGGGGATTTATGCACTGCATACTTCTTGAGTGTCCTTCGTACGTCAACTTCCGTTAGGGGTTCCAGTAACGCCTCTTCTCCTATCCGATTGTGCGTCGGCATCCTTGTGAAAAGGAGACAGTAATGCACCAGAAACCCAGCAGCAGTGTGCTGTTGTAACGTTAAAGGCCGATCATCACCATCATGGAGCACTGTGATCAAGGATAGGCGAATACTTGCATGTCCCCTGGACACATGATGCATGCAAATGCGTTATCCATCGACGTTGTCTAAGCACCGAGCAAGGGTCGAAAGTCCCTCCAGTCGACGTCTCGTGGTCGATAAAATGCACGCCTGAATGTGATGGATTTCCGCTTGACGCTCGGGCGATAGGGTTTTGGAGGACAGGTCACGTAGCACCATGTGGCTATAATCAAGTGTATCTGGATGCCATCTCACTTTTTTCTTGCCATAAGTTAGGAGAGCTCTTCGTATCGCCGGATTGCACATTGCAGCCACCACGAAAGAACCATGCGGTGCATCAGCAGACACAAGTGCAAGTCTGCCATGTTTCTTTGATATGATGGTTACATTCAGGATCCATCAATAAGGATGAATTAAGGTTCTTCGAGATATAGCTTGACCAGATCTGCTGCCATGGGAGGGTTAACATGTACGCGATTGCAGTCTTTCTCGGCGTATTCCACTGATGAATACTTCTCGGGTTATTAGCCGAGTGGTGGCGTCGTCTTGTCGCAACGTTTCAACGAGTTTCGTACCCATCATCTTCTGGCGAAGTGTCGGGATGCTGACGCTGACCCTGACGAGGCTATCCTTGACTCGAGGTGGTACAGTTTGGACAAAATTTGTCATTCCTGCGGTTCCTGTAATAGAGAGAAAGATATATTACCACTCTTGTTGATTAGTCCTAGCTGGTGCAAGCTGAAAAAGTGAAAGACACACTCTGGTGGGGGATTAATAAAACGAAATCCCTCAGCAGGTCAGGCCAACGCATGATTGGCCTGTGATGAGGTTGTTGGCCCAGTCCACGGATGACCCGGTTGCGGGAGCGTCCCGCTTTCTCGTAGAACTTCCTGGCGATGGCGCGAAACCTGTCTCGGAGAGGCAGGTGTCTTCGTGGAGTTGGCGCGTCGAGAAGCGCCTCGGGAGATGCATAGAAGTCTTCAGGGCGCGGTTCTGTATCCGCTGCAGAGTCACAATGTGAGCATCTGTGGCTTTCCCCCAGACCACGGCCGCATACTCTAACAGTGGGCGAACCAATGTTAGGTGAAGCGTGATGCCGTGTTCCGGTGGTAATGACGACTGCGGGCTTAGCAGCGGATACAGGGCGCGAAGGCGACCAATTGCTCTCCATTTCACATCACGGATATGATGCTTCCAGGTGAGCCTGCGGTCTAGGGTAAACCCTAGGTATTTCGCCGTCCCACTCCATGGGATAGGTTCTCCCAGGATTTCGACTGGCGTAAGCCCTGGAGGCAGAAGTATTCGGGTGAAGACGACTGCCTGGCTCTTCGTGGCGTTGAATTTCAACAACCAATTTGTTGCCCATGAGCCCAAAGCGTCGCACCCGTGTTGGAGGCGGTTTCTCGGCCCTTGGGGGTCCATGATGCGAGTGAACAGGGCTGTATCATCAGCGTACAGCGCCAGTTCGACTCCTGCCACTTTCGGCGCGTCGGCAGTGTACAGGGAGTACAGTGAGGGGCCGAGAACCGGCCCCTGCGGCACTCCTGCACGTATCTGCCGGTCTGTGGACGTACCGTCGTCAGCCCTCACGTGGAAGGTTCGTTCAGACAGGTACGACCGCAGTAGCGTCATGTGGGACGTCGGTATCCCTTGTTCAAAAAGTTTGAACTCGAGACCGTCGTGCCACACCGAGTCAAACGCTCGGGAGACGTCGAAGAACACTGCCCTAAAGTATTCCCTTGTTTCCAGTGCCCTCATCGCTGGTTCTACCACCCGCAGGAACTGGTGGGAAGTAGTATGTTCTTCTCGAAACCCGAACTCCTCGTCCGGGATGATGCTCTCCTGGGTGACGTGTAGCATCAGTCTTCTCGCTTACAGCCTCTCGAAAACTTTCGAGAGGGACGGGAGCAGGCTGATGGGTCGGTAGCTCGATGCCTGGGGTGGGTCCTTGCCGGATTGCAGAATGGCCACGACCTCCGCGTGTTTCCACGCAGAGGGGTAGACACCTGATCGGAGGATCTCGTTGAAACCATCGGCAAGTTGGCGGTGTAATCCTGGCGGAAGGTTCTTCAGCAGGAGGTTGCTGACGCCATCGCTGCCTCCAACCTTCTTGGGGTTCAGCGAGCGAAGCTGCACAGCAACGCCCTCCTTCGTTATCGGCTCGATAACGTCGCCTTCCTCTCTTGCGGCGCGGAAGGTTGGTAGTTGCTCGTGGACCCGCCATATGTGGTCGTCGTCAATAACGTCGGACACCGGTGTGAAGTTCGCTGCCAATGCGTCAGCCAGAACGCTGGCTTTCTCGTCGGGGTCGCTGGCGAAGTCATGCTCGACCTGTAATGACGGTATTCGCTGTCGCCGGCGTAGGAAGGACTTTACCACCCACCATGCACTGCCATCCTCAGGATTGAGGGTAGACACAAGGTCTTCCCATTACTGGTTCCGGTGATGCTCGACTGCTGCCTTAATTTCCCGTCTCATGCGGTCTAAGCGGCGCTTCGTGTCTGGTTGGCGAGTGAGCTGCCATTCACGAAACAGTCGGTTCTTCTCGGTGATTGCGTCCAGGATAGGGCGCGGTAGCTGTCGCGAGAAGTCTCGTGGCCCTTGGCGATGTCTCGGCGTGGCTTCCTCCGCTGCTCGGAGTACTCTTCGGGTGAAGAATGTTAGGACGGCGTCTGCCCCTACCTCAGCGGGCTTTGGCGCGTCCTCGAGCAGTTCGAGGGCTTTCGTCTGAAAGCCTGCGATAGCTCGGACGGCTCTCTGGAAGAGAAGCTCCGACCACGTCGAGGCCAAAAATGACCGGTATGTGGTCGGAGGACAGGTCGTTATTCTCTCGGCGGTCGCGAGTTCCCCGATGCCCTTCAGAAGAGCAATATCGACCACGTCCGGTTGTCCCCGTGCAGGGAAGGAAGATCGTGGGGACAAACGGCTCCAAGGTGATCGCGCCGTTGCGGTGAACAACGCGGGAGAGGCGGCGCCCGCTGCGGCTAACAGTTCGCAAGTTCCATTCGGTGTGTCGCATTGAAATCCCCGGCAATGAAAGCTCGCCCCTCCAGCGACAGCAGGGCGTCGAAGTCGGCTTCGTCTAGCGGTCTGCCAGGCTGCCAGTACACAGACACGAAAAGAATCCTTCCGGTGGTGGTGTTGACTGCCACTCCTGTGACCTCCAGCGCATTGAGCGCCGGCAGTTGAACCCGGTGGTGACGCAGTGACTTCTTTACGTAGATGGCAGTGCCGCCCCCGTGGGTGGCTCTGTCATCTCGGTAGCAGCAAAAGTTTGCTGCTCGCACGTCGACCCCGGGTTTAAGTCTCCTGCACAAGTCAGATGTCGACCACCTCCTCATGTAGAAATTGGCAAAACTCGCCCTGCTGGGGTGGAGACCCCGAGCGTTGAATGTGCAAATGGTTAACCCATAAATATGGTCGTTATCCATTTTAAGGCTGGCTTCTCCCGGCGGTGGCCTGGAGGGCCGCCGTCACTGCTCCTACGAGCACCTGTAGCTGAGTCATCAGCTGATCGAGCGACCGCAGAAGTGCGGCCAGCTCGGTGGAGTCTTCCTTCGCCGTTTCGGGAAGGTTTGACTCCGTCGCGACGTTTCCCGTAGTCGGCAGAGGAGCGGCGTGCTGGGAACGCCCTGCGCGGCCGGCAACCCTCCCTACAGCTGCGGGCGCCGGCAAGCCGGCCTCCCCGACTGCAGGCGGCGCCGCGGGCGAGGGCAGCTGCGACGGCTGCGGTGCCGGTGCCGCCTCCCCTGCGAGCGGCCGTGGCCTCTCGGAGGGGGCGGCCGGCTTCCCCTTAGCGACGTCCGCGAAGCTGCGGCTCGGGCTTACGCGGCTGGTGTGCTTCCCGCACTTGAATGCCGCGCATCCCCGGTAACAGGCGACGTGGTCCCCGTTACAGTTGCAGCACGTCGCTCGGTCTTCCTTCTTCTTGGGGCAGTCCCGCGACGGGTGCTCCTCGGCGCACTTCTTGCAGCAGCTCACTGGCATCCTGCAAAACTTTGCCACGTGGTCCATGTGCTGGCAGTTGAAGCACTGGGCTCGTCTGCCTTCTGCGCGGAGTGGCTCGACTTTGGCGTCGAAGTCGGCAATGTTTTCAACCTGAAAAATTTTCCGGTTTTCAACATTCTCGACTAAAACCACAAGGAACAAGGGCATGTCCCTGTAGGTCCTGGGAGACCTCATCAGGCCGACGTGGCGGATTTTGGAAGCCGAGTTCCTCCAGCTGCCGCTGTAAGATCGCCGGTTGCATCTTCAGCGGCAGGTGGCGTAAAACGACCTTCAGCTGCTTCGTGCTCTGCATGAAGCAGTTACACTTCTCGGTCTCGCAGAGCTACATGAGTTTCTCGTGGTCCTCTATGCACTCTGCTCTGACTTTGTAAGTGTCGGTCCCCGCGATCATCTTCCGCGGTTTTGCGACGGAGTAGAGCTTCTCACTGAGCTCACAATAGCCCTCACTCCACTGGATGGTAATCAGCGGCGGGCGGCGGGGCGGTTTCGTCGCCGTAGTCGGCGTAGTCCCGTCCCCGTCGGTCTCGGCTACTTCCAGCAGATCTGCAAACCGGTTTGCAGCCTCGACCTGTTCCGGTGTCACCAGTCCGAACGACCTGGCTCTCGCTGTGTGGCGTCGGGAGGGCGCGATGAAGCCTTCTTCGTCAGGCTTCCACGGCGATGCGATCGTCCTGCGACGTACCCTCCCCTTCTTCCACCTGGTGCGACCGGAACTTGCCTGGGGGGAGGGAGTGTCCTCTACGGCCGCGGCTGGGCGTTCCGTGAGGTTTGCTCGGCCTCTGCAGGCTCGTCGGGTGTTGCCAGCCTAGACGTTGGTGAGGACGTGGCGGCTTCTGTAGCCGGCACGGATGGTGCGACTGCTGGCGCGGCAGATGTCATGGCGACTGCGACAGGCAATTGCCTGTCACGACCCACAGGTATCAGGGACCGGAGTCTCGTCAGTACCTCCTCCCTGTCCGCTTCGGTGCCCATGGCCAAGCGTTGCATGTAGATGCAACTCTCCTCGGGGGTCAGCATGGCGATGGCGGCGGCAAATTCCTCCTTTGTCAGGGGGATCGGCGGCTCTATGCGTCGTCTCGGTACAGAGAGTGCGCGGGTGCGACGCCGTCTGTTAGCGAAAATTTCCGCCTCCATCCGGCGGCCGCGAGCAACACTCTCATTCGTCGTCTTCGTCGGTGGTGGGGGGCCAGACGCTGCCGTCGTCCGGGAAACTTCCCTTGGACCGCTATCTACCACACCCTGCGTCTCGCAGGAAACATCGTCTCGTTCCGGCTCCTCCTCCATCGTAACCCCCAACACGACAACTTTCCCTCTTTAGGAAGACACGACAGTTTTGCTTTCTCAGATAGAGGGGTCACGCCACGTGGATTTTGCCACACGAGTCCCTAAAGGCCCTTGCAGGCTGTTGTCGACTCTGAAAGAAAGAGAGAAACGCTGGTGAGCGGGAACACGCAAGGCGAGTAGCCAAATGCGTGAACCCGCGCAACCGGTCGCTATAAAATCACGAGCGGGAGGTTAGCCTCGGCAGCGTCGACACAGAGCGTCTGCACACTTCGGCAGCCACAGTGCAAGTGCTTCCGGATGCTGCTGCTGCTCTCGTCTGTTACTTTCCCCTCTTTGGGGAAGTGTGAGGGGCAGTTTGTAGCCTTTCGGCTTTTACTCCCCTGTGTACGTGTGTGTGTGATTATATCTGTAGTTTTTTGGTGTCTTTGAAATGTGATGATTGTTCTGTTTGTGTCTGGTATTTGGTTGAGGTTGGCGAGATGTTTGGTGTTATATGGGAAGGAGCAGGATTAGGGATTGGATATTGGGATTTTCTCTTCGACGTAATCGTCGAAGATCATCGTGGGGCGCTTGTGCTTGTCGCGGGACATGTCATACCGACCTAGGGAGTGGATGAGGGCGTTTCCTGATGTGGAAGAACCCTCATAGAAGGCCCCTGCCAGATCTTGGAAACGCTCTCTCAGGAGTGGGATTTCGGCTGCGGCGTGCAAATCACCTATGGGGAATCCAAGCGGTAAATAGCAATGCCCTCCTGAGGGCGCGGTTCTGCAGCCTCTGGAGTTTGTCCAGGTGCTGCATTGCCGTGTATCCCCAGACAGGACACGCATATTCCATTACTGGCCGTATCAGGGCCTGGTACACATTAACTGCTACTGGGCAGGGAAGGGAGCTGGTTGAGTTCAGGATTGGGTGTAGGGTGGACATTCTGGCGCAGACCTTCCTGTGGACCTCGTCTATGTGGGGTTTCCACGTAGGACGAGAGTCCAAGGTTACGCCAAGGTACAGTACTTGGCGGTTCTGCGCCAGGGGAGTTGGGTTCCGTTTAGGTAAAGGTGGAGGGGGGGGGGGACGTTGAGGAGGTTCTCGCCTTCCGAGCCTGCGGGTAATCAGCATAGCCTGTGTCTTTTCAGAGTTGATGGTGATGCGCCAGCGACGGGCCCAGGTTTCTGTGTCATCTAAAACTCTTTGTAGCCTACGAATGACCAGGTCCTCGTTCGCATTCCTCGTGTAGAAGGCTGTGTCGTCCGCGTACTGTGCGGTGTGCACCAGGGGAGCCGTTCGAGTGTCCGCAGTGTACAGGCTGTACAAAACGGGCCCCAGGACCGATCCCTGTGGCACCCCAGCACGAATACGCCTTTTGGTGGAGGTGGCAGTTTCTACTTTGACGGAGAAAGTTCAATTCGTGGACGGGATGTAGTGTTCTGCATATCTATATAGCTGCTTGGCCGTTGTCCGCTACTGTAGGCCGGCCAATCACGTTCCTCTGGAAGGGGGTACCGCGTCGGTGGTGGTGGGGGGTCCGGGGTGGCGCGGCCCGACGTCGAGACCCGATGGCTATCCAGTCTGTCTGCGGACGCTGCTGGCTTCAGATCGGAGCGTTCCTGACGTATTTTGTCAGTTGTGGGAGTCCACAGTGCCAGAAGTTCCTCGGACTTCCGGGCAGACGTCAACAAGAGGAGAACGTCAGCAATATTAAGACCGTCATCAACCTGACAGAGAGAGCACTGTATAAGCCAACAATCTCCGTGCTGTCGAAAGGCCTGATCTTTGCTCCAAGAACGTTACCAAAAGGTGACATCGTCAGCAACGTCGAGCAAGCCATACGTGGACTCCCGCCGAGGGGACCCGGGGAAGTGAGGAGAGAGGCCAGCAGGGTACTCGAGAAAGCAAGAATGCCGAAGAACAACATTACGGCAGAAGAGCGCAAGGCATCTTTCGTGATGACAAGGGTATAGTGGTCTTAGCAGCAGACAAAGGGAATGTGACAGTCCTACTGAAGTCGGAAGATTACTGGCAGAAGATCGACACCTTACTACAAGATCCAGCATACAAAGAAGTAGGGAAAGACGCGACTGCTTCTGTTACGTTTCTCAACAGCTCAGGACTTGACAGAAACACCATCAGGAAACTTTACTCTCGGGCACCGGCTCCACCGCGACTGTATGGCCACCCGAAGGTCCATATGGAGAATGTCCCACTACGTCCTATATTGAACATCATAATTCTCGGACGATACGTTGGGACACTCGGTCTGCAGGAAGAAGGCGCACAAGGACTTATATCTCAATGCTCGAAGCTGCCACCATCCAGCACAACGTAACTCAGTACTGAACACCTTAGTACAAAGAGCCAGGTCGATCTGTGACAGTGAGAGATTGCCTTGTGAGTTAGCACATCTGCGGGAAACCTTCCGAAAGAACGGCTACCCCGAGACACAAACAAGACACACCTTGCGTGCAGACAAGAGGCGGGAGGAGAAACCAGAAGAAGCAAAACGTGTGGAGTTTCTGCCGCTTGCTGGACCGCCAACCGCCAAGATCGCAAAAATATTAAAGAAGCACGAAATAACGGCCATCTTTCGTTCACCGAAAGAAGTCATAGATATACATGACTCAACCAAAGACCAGCTGGGGTTGCAGACGCTGGGCATTTACAGTATTGAGTGCGAATGTGGGATGGAATATATCGGGCAGACACAACGATGTGCCTCCCAGCGCTGTACTGAACACATCAGGAGCGTACGACTAGGACAGACAAACAAGTCCGCGGTAGCAGAACGTAACATTATCGAGGGACACACCTTCGAATTCGAAAAAACAAAGAAGCTGTGCAGCGCCAACGGTTTCTGGGACTCGTGCAGTGGAGATACGTCTGTACAGCGATTTAGTAAACAACAGGGATAGTGATTATCAGTTCAGTGCAGCGCGGAATCCCACAATTGAAAAAATACGCCAGGAACGCTCCGATCTGAAGGCAGCGGCGTCCGCAGACAGATTGGATAGCCACCGGGTCTCGACGCCGGGCCGCGTCATATGTCCCATGAAATAGGAGTGTAATCTCCTTCTAATAGAATAGCGCACGCGCCTGTCTATTGTCAGAACTCGAGGGTGCATAGATGTGGACAGTACATATGATGTTCATGATCATCGCCAAACCTCGAGCCAAAGGAAGATCATCGAGGTCACATACTGGAATACCTTCCCGGACTTAGATTGCTGTACCACGTACTATGTCTGGAGTCAGTGCTAGGTAAGTGATGTAACCATGTACATCGGGAAAGGCAGCATTGCAGGTTTCCTGCTCCAGTAGAATATCCATGTCTGTGGCGTAAATCATATCCTGGAAAAGTTGCAACTTTGCAAGTGATCGTGCTCTGTTAATGTTCTCTTTTCCCGCCTTATAAGCTTGGTCCGTTGTCGTCGTCATGCTCGTGTCATGGCGTTGTGAACTCCAAAGGCTTTAGTCCACTATTTGTGCTCAGAGGTGTGCCTGCCAATGGCCTGCCATCTGTTGTTTTCGTTCTGTGGTGTGCATCCTATAAGTAAGTCGTCATCAAGTGGGGCTGCCAATTCCTGTATCCCTTCGACTGGTTCTGCCCAGTCGCATTGGTCATCAATTCCAGAAATGTCCTCTGCTACATTTCGATGTGGCTGCTGGGACATTGTCACTGACTTCTCCATCAGCAGTACCAGGTGAGTCGGTGTCAATGAAGAGGGACTGTGTGAAAGGCAGGACATCCAATCACCATCTGAAGGAATCCTTTCAATGTCCTCTAAAGGCATGTCTTCCATGCCAGACGTTTCTTCTGCTTGAATATCTTCAAAGTCTCCTAGGTTAAGGGAGGACATACCACTCGAACTATGGCTATGCTTTTTGCAATGCTTCGGCGATCGTTGTTTGTGCGCCCAGCCCTCATCGAACGTTCGTTGGTCTGTTGCTGCCGCCACAGACCTCCATTTCCATGCCATGTGCTACATGTCAAGGTGTGGAAGGTTCCTCCCTCATCTTCTGTGAGGCGGATGTAGGGGCATCCTCTGTGTCACCTCCGTGCTCGCCTAACTTGGTCTGCTATTGTATCAACACGTCCATGTCACGCTTCGAACTTGACCAAACCTCCTGGCGGGCCACCAACACGTATGTCATCGGCAGTTGTATGAGAACTTCTCTCTGTGACGTTTCTCCATGTGGCAGTTGTATGACGTTGCATTACTATGCACTCTCAGCGGATATGTCCTTCTCGACCACAGCCAGAACATGTGCATGATTGTCCATCATAAATCACAATTGCTTGACATTCTCCAATACATAAATATGAAGGGATACGTTTGTTAAGGATGATCCACACCGGTCAGACGCCATTTAGTATGGCATAGGTTCTATAACGCCCAGAGTTGAGGCGTATGACTGAGTATCCTTCCATATGGTCGTATCGATTCTAGTACCTCAAATGGCAGTTCTAAGATCCATATGACCCTCATTCCCAGTCCTGAATAAGCTACTGTTACATTGCTGATATGGCCATCAGAGTGTCGAAATTTGAATCCCCTTTGAGCAGCGGCGATAGTTATTTCAAGTGCAGCTTTATCGATCACCTTGACGTACATTGTACTGCTTACAATGGTTAGATGTATTCCAGTTAGGTCCGTAGCGGGTAAACGAACTTCTTCCCTCAAAAAACGCTCTATTTCGAAAGCCTTGGGTCTGGCATAGTTGTTGACAAACGTAAATTTGAGCTGAGCCTTTCTAAAACTGTGTGCCATGGCGATGTATTCATACAACAACGCATGCAAGTATCAGCAGTGTAAACACTTTCTCTTCCACGCGCGCCCGCGGCCGGGACAACACGTCCAAGCCGCGCCACCGACTAAAGGCCGGTTCCCACTAGGGTTGCCACGCGGCAGGGCCTTTGTTGCCATGGAAACGCTGTCATGGAAACGGCTCTGCGTCGCGGTTTGCCCATGTCGAACCTCTGCCGCTTGCTGCACTGCAGATCCGCGTCCCCAATCACAGAACGCACTTAGCCTGACGTCAGGTACGGAATCCCAGTCTACACGAACTTCCGCCGAAGCGCTGGCGCGGACGTGGCGGCAGCTATGAAATCCTTATGATCCAATTTCAAGCAAACTATTTGGTGAAAAAATTTGATTCTTCTGCATGTTATAGCCTGATGTCTTCGTTCGAAGAAGGACTGAATTTCTTTTTGTTATTTGTCATGGTTACTTACTATATCACTTTTATGTAAACCATTACACGAAATTTTATTGAGTGTGCTGAGGTGAAACGCATTGCGTGGTCTTTGCATATAGTTCATTTTAGGCAATACATCACTGCATACGAAATGTAGCCAACATTCCGAAATTATTTTTAAAGTTGAGAGAAGAACGATAGCTATCACAGTTCTCGAGATATTGAATGACACATGGGCGGATGGACCGCGCAGTGGTCCCGAGCAGGTCGCTCGTGATGCGACCGGTACTTCGCCCTGCTCATCGTAAATCGTGTGGTTGTATCAGCCCCATATTTCGTACACAAAATCTATTTATCTATCGAGATGTGAAAATATCTACAGTTATTCATTATGGATCGATGATTTTTTTAAACGGCATCTGAAATGAAAATTACAGAATATTTACAATATTCTATAAAAATCTACAGTACCACCCTATCCCGCACCGTACAATACCGCTATCACGCTCGGATCTACATCTACATTTATACTTCGCAAGCCACCCAACGGCGTGTGGCGGAGGGCACTGCAAAATTAGAGAGATTCGAGCTCGCACGGAGGCTTTCCGGCAGTCGTTCTTACCGCGAACCATACGCGACTGGAACAGGAAAGGGAGGTAATGAGGTAAGGAGGTAATACATTACATTTGTCTATGTTAAGGGTCAGTTGCCACTCCCTGCACCAAGTGCCTATCCGCTGCAGATCTTCCTGCATTTCGCTGCAATTTTCTAATGCTGCAACTTCTCTGAATACTACAGCACCATCCGCGAAAAGCTGCATGGAACTTCCGACATTATCTACTGGGTCATTTATATATATTGTGATAAGCAATGGTCCCACGCCGGAGGTACGCCAGAGGTTACTTTAACGTCTGTAGACGTCTCTCCATTGAGAACAACATGCTGTGTTCTGTTTGCTAAAAACTCTTCAAACCAGCCACACAGTTGGTCTGATATTCCGTAGGCTTTTACATTGTTTATCAGGCGACAGTGCGGAACTGTATCGAACGCCTTCCGGAAGTCAAGGAAAATGGCATCTACCTGGGAGCCTGTATCTAATATTTTCTGGGTCTCATGAACAAATAAAGCGAGTTGGGTCTCACACAATCGCTGTTTCCGGAATCCATGTTGATACTACGATACACTAGTCCTTCCAGCTATTGCACTGCACCATCCTTCCGAAACCATGTCCAGGAACAGTGCTATACTCGAATGTACGAATACTGTACTGTACCACTCCGTCCGAAACCGAATTCAAGTACAGTCCCAGACTCTATTGCATGGATATTGCGCTACACTATACCGTCCAAAAACGCCCCCATGTACTCGCAGGGGGGGGGGGCAGTCGCCTTCCCCCCCACGGACGGCTTGTGCGCAAAATAGCGCAATTCAGCTAAGAGTTTACAGTTGGACTGCATATACAATCAAATTTAGAATGTATGACCGGAAGATCACGTGGCCGGAAATGCCACCGTCGAGGATATTTAGAGTATGAAAGGATGCATGACAACTGCAACCGATCAGTCTTCTGTGGTAGTTGAAAGTGTCAATATGGATTCCTCCAAAGTGCTTAACATGCTTCAACTATTATGGAAGAGGACGAGACCAACCGACGAACGCTTTGGTTTATGGTTACTACTAGAGAACCTGGACAATCTTGTTTCTGACATTGGCAACATAAATTACACGAAAAATGGTACGCTCCTTATCAAGAAGAACTTAAATGTGCTTACTCCTATTACAGCACAGTTTTGAGATAGCATTATGGTAGTTAAAATCTGTGATCAAGGGAATTGACAGGAGCAATTGGGACGATCTGTAATGTTAAAGAAGGAGATGTGTGGCTCATTTAACTATTGTCTACATAGAAAATTCTCCAAGTTCGTCACTACAAGAGATGGTGTCAAGGCGAAGCTATCATTTCTCCTACATGGAAGCGACAGTGTGGCAGCAAGAGGAATATTGGATAAAATGGGCAAAGAAGCACTGGAAATCATTTTGAAGGACTATAAAAATCCTGTGGCTATACCATATAAAGTGGAACTAGCCGACCTTAAATTGGATGTTCTAATGGAAGAGTTGCCTGGAATATTGCAGCAGCTACTTGTAGACGATTTTTACCTTTTGGATTTAGACATAACCCAACACTTTTCCGGAATTTTTAATAAAATTAAGATATGAAACTACGTAATATCGACCCACGACTTCTGCATGGAAGGAGACCATCAGGGAAGTAGCAATGTGATTGTGGACAACGATAAGACAGCTGAAATAGATTGTTTAACCTGGATGAGCTCCATTTGTAAAGGTATGTAACAAATTTATATGTCAAATCGCAAGTCCAGGAGTAAGCAAAGTCATCGGTAACCATCTTATAGACTTTGTAAAGTGTCCAGTCACGCGACTACGGGAAACTTTTATGTTTTCTTTGGCTAAAGAACATAGCATTACCAGGCTGGAGGGACTACAGACAAAGACAGAATGGATATTGCGTTCGACCCAGTGCAAAGCTGTGTAAGTGTGTTAGACACTAACAAGCAGTGTTTACAAAGTGCTCGACTTTACTCTGTGCCAATCGTGTCTATGTGGTGTCGGCTAACTAATAATTTACAGAGCAGTTGCTGGGTGGTATTTAACAACGTTCTCCACTTTTACTGGGGTAATAAGAACACCCGAAAATTGACTGGTGTACAAGTAAGTCTGCCGAACTCTCAAGACTGAGAAAAGCTTATAAGTTATGCTCTCTCTGCATACAGTTTTAATTATCTACCTGTAAACTACGTAGAGATTCTTAACACAGACTCCAACAAAGAGAAATTAGTATTACGCAGAAGTGTTATGTTAAAGCAGGAAGAACTTATTTTTCTCAGTCTAGAACCCTGTTCTCCACAATACCGTCCGATATAGATATCGCCGAATTGTTGTGTTGGTGTACTGGCCGAAATCAGTGGAATCGAGAGCGTTTAGTATATTAACGGATACACGAAAAGTGTGTTTATTAAGCTCTATTCTCATTTGGATTGGCTTAAAAAGGATGGTTATATTCTATCCAAGTGAGGCGAGCTGGACGTTGTCCACCTAGCAACAGAACAGCCATTTACCGAGTTCAAAACTGATGGAATAACTTCATTTAATGGCCATTCGTCTGCACAAGTCGTAAACTTTAAGTTTTATACAGAAATCCCGCAAGAATGTGGAACACAAGAGTTGCCTACATACACAGAGGAACGCTTTAACAGTAGCGTCATGGAGGAGATATGAGGAAAAATTAAAATCCCCGAATGCTCTCGCCTAGAAGAACTGCAGGAAGGAACAGAGCTAATAGTTAAAGCCATAAACAAATATTTTACAGGAAGAAAATTATATATGTATTAGAATTCGAGGACATACCTTCTCCGTATTTGTCAAATTACTGGTTGCAGAAAGAAATAGATGATTCAGATGTGGATTTAAGCTATAAGTTAAAAATGAAATTGAATATTATTAAAGCTACACCTAACTAAAATAAGGAAAGATTTGTTTGCTGTGTATATATGTATATGCAAAAGTTAATAAATATTTTGTAAGAGGATATTAATCTGTTTATTCGCCAACCTACCAAAAATCTTTAGACATTGCCTAGATTCATCGATCTATGTGCCTGTATTTCGGATGTGGAATTGAGCGGTTGTATGACCTTGAAAAGTAGCTGACACTAGGTAGTTGAAAGCGTAGCGAACCCCTTTTCTTACCTATATGAAAAGCTAGTGTACATTTTCTTACAATCTCAATCAGCACATCATCTACTACTACTACTACTACTACTACTGTTTGTGTTCCTTCTCAATCAGTCATCGCCTATAACTCAACGGATATATAGCAGAACCTCTGATCTGGTATCGAGTCAGAATACGTTACAAGTACTATAGAGATATCTAGCTGGGGTGGTGTGAGGCAGTCGGAAATACCATTTACATACCACGTCACTTAGCCGAATCACTTTCAAAATTCAGCGATTTTACCACCTTGTTGCATCATGGGCTACGTGTAACTGGAGTGCTGCTCTGATAACATACACTCCAGCGATCACTATCTCGGAATTTTTCTGGATAAAAAAAAAACCGCCTCATTGAGAGCTAATGTCGTACCTCGATTTATAAAGCCAGTATCGCTTTTAACATGGATGCTTGTGTGCACCTGTGGAACCATGACTGCTTGTGACACTAACATACAGTAGTTGTTGGGATCGAGTTTTGTTAACATCTGGCTGATTACGTCTCTCTTTCTGGGACACGGTGGCAGCACTCGCAAGGAAAACTTACGAAACATGTCCACCCATGGTTGATTTTCTCTCAGTATTATTTCATATTGCCAGCGATCAGTTATTACACTTAGTAGTAGGGGGTGCATAATATGTTCGCATTTGAGCATCAGGCTTATAAAGTATGTGTTTATGTTCCGACATGTGCAAAGGATATGACTAAGTCCGTTTATAAGGAAGGGATGGATTTGATGTGGAGTAGTGTGATAGCATGGGAATAGTATGTCAAATCATAAGAATGGTACTGGTATTTCTATTTCCAGAGCCACACTTGTCAACAGAATGTATTTCCGATGCTTCGCACATTGTTGAATGTCGTTCAACTGAGACAGCGATCATAACATTTAGTTGTAAGTACAGGGATAAAATATATATGTGACCGATTTTTTAGGATAAACATTCTACCTGTGCGTGCTCCGCCTGCAGCGCTGGTGACCTGTGGGGGGGGATTCACATTTCCCGTTAATGGTAGGAGCTGTCAGACTGGAGATGCCTGTTGGAGTGTAGTAATGTAGATGAATTAACCATGTTGTCCTCTAGACGACCGAATAGCGAACTAATAGTATCTGTTGGATAGCTTCCGTGATTACATGGAAATTTGAGAAGATTGAATGTGTAGGTGCGTGTGTTTGCACTGGATCGTTATCCCCCCATGTAATTTGTTCGGTTGACTGCTTCTGCACATTTCACGCCTATAATTATTTAAGAGAAGATCGATTGTGGTGTGTGCATCTAGCATGTGTAAGACACGTTTGCCGGCTCTCTAGACATGAGAAACACTTTAGTTGACCTTGTAAATTATAGGAATGATTTGGAATCTACTACATCACTAACGTTGGTATTCAAGAGTGGAAATACCAGTTTCCTCTAATTGTTTGGAGCTGCCGAGTTAATGTCTTCGCAGATGTGACAAGTTTCTAGTTAGTCAGTGGTGTACAGTATACCCCACCTAGCTAAAGTTTCGGGTTTGTAGAGAAATAATTTCCAGTCCGTATCTTGGGAATTATGTTGCGCTAGCGATCGGTAGGATGCTGCCTAGTGCTTGATATCTAGAAGTACCACGAAAATGGTATAACATTATGGCAAACCATGCGAAAATACATGTGTTCTTGTAATCCCCAAGTCTGGAGATGTGTGTAGAAAAGCAAGCAGGCAAGGAAGCAGGTTCGGAACAGAAACAGTAACGCGTTTTTGCAGATGGGAAACAAGCCCGAATTTGTAGGACACTTCTGAGAGCAACTTCGGTCCGAAGAGGGTATGTTCACTACACAACATGGTATGTGGTGATATATTGCTGGATTGGAGATCTGTTTCATGCACTAATATTCAAGCTCGTGTCCTTGGTGGGAGAGCAGTGAAGTTGAGTAGGAGTCTTTATGTACACTCCTGGAAATTGAAATAAGAACACCGTGAATTCATTGTCCCAGGAAGGGGAAACTTTATTGACACATTCCTGGGGTCAGATACATCACATGATCACACTGACAGAACCACAGGCACATAGACACAGGCAACAGAGCATGCACAATGTCGGCACTAGTACAGTGTATATCCACCTTTCGCAGCAATGCAGGCTGCTATTCTCCCATGCAGACGATCGTAGAGATGCTGGATGTAGTCCTGTGGAACGGCTTGCCATGCCATTTCCACCTGGCGCCTCAGTTGGACCAGCGTTCGTGCTGGACGTGCAGACCGCGTGAGACGACGCTTCATCCAGTCCCAAACATGCTCAATGGGGGACAGACCCGGAGATCTTGCTGGCCAGGGTAGTTGACTTACACCTTCTAGAGCACGTTGGGTAGCACGGGATACATGCGGACGTGCATTGTCCTGTTGGAACAGCAAGTTCCCTTGCCGGTCTAGGAATGGTAGAACGATGGGTTCGATGACGGTTTGGATGTACCGTGCACTATTCAGTGTCCCCTCGACGATCACCAGTGGTGTACGGCCAGTGTAGGAGATCGCTCCCCACACCATGATGCCGGGTGTTGGCCCTGTGTGCCTCGGTCGTATGCAGTCCCGATTGTGGCGCTCACCTGCACGGCGCCAAACACGCATACGACCATCATTGGCACCAAGGCAGAAGCGACTCTCATCGCTGAAGACGACACGTCTCCATTCGTCCCTCCATTCACGCCTGTCGCGACACCACTGGAGGCGGGCTGCACGATGTTGGGGCGTGAGCGGAAGACGGCCTAACGGTGTGCGGGACCGTAGCCCAGCTTCATGGAGACGGTTGCGAATGGTTCTCGCCGATACCCCAGGAGCAACAGTGTCCCTAATTAGCTGGGAAGTGGCGGTGCGGTCCCCTACGGCACTGCGTAGGATCCTACGGTCTTGGCGTGCATCCGTGCGTCGCTGCGGTCCGGTCCCAGGTCGACGGGCACGTGCACCTTCCGCCGACCACTGGCGACAACATCGATGTACTGTGGAGACCTCACGCCCCACGTGTTGAGCAATTCGGCGGTACGTCCACCCGGCCTCCCGCATGCGCACTATACGCCCTCGCTCAAAGTCCGTCAACTGCACATACGGTTCACGTCCACGCTGTCGCGGCATGCTACCAGTGTTAAAGACTGCGATGGAGCTCCGTATGCCACGGCAAACTGGCTGACACTGACGGCGGCGGTGCACAAATGCTGCGCAGCTAGCGCCATTCGACGGCCAACACCGCGGTTCCTGGTGTGTCCGCTGTGCCGTGCGTGTGATCATTGCTTGTACAGCCATCTCGCAGTGTCCGGAGCAAGTATGGTGGGTCTGACACACCGGTGTCAATGTGTTCTTTTTTCCATTTCCAGGAGTGTATTTGACATTAGGTAGGGCACACAGTGATATATTGATGGGTCGTAGGTCGGTTTCACGTTCTAATATTCAAGCTCCTGTCCTCGGTGGGAGAGCAGTGTAAATCAGTAAGTCTTTCCGTATTTGACGATATGTACAGTAGTCTGTAAGATTTAATTGCCAGTGAAGTATGGCGATCTGTGTAAAGTAACCGCTGAAAGTCCCGCCTGCAGAAGGAAAAAAGGCAGACAGTGCTTCGATACTTGTGACATCAGTAATTCGGCGGGTAAATTCGATAAGAGCCAATCACAATGCTCGGTTCATTCACATCCTTTGTGCTGGGACATAGGAGCTTCTACATAGTGGACGTTTGTGTAAGTTGAAAGCAGGAGCCGGCCGGAGTGGCCGTGTGGTTCTAGACACTACAGTCTGGAGCCAAGCGATGACTATGGTCGCAGGTTGGAATCCTGTCTCGGGCATGGATGTGCGTGATGTCCTTAGGTTAGTTAGGTTTAATTAGTTCTAAGTTCTAGGCGATTGATGACCTCAGAAGTTAGGTCGCATAATGCTCAGAGCCATTTGAACCATTTTTTGAAAACAGGAATGGCAACACGTCATGGATGGGGTACCACATTAGATCTGCGAGGAAGACTGCATTTGATGTTATTCTGCACTATTTTCGAAAACAGTTTCTGTTAGGGCATAAATTTCCATGCATACAAGCTGAGACATCAAGAAAGCGAGCATTAACTATTTCTGGGACACTATACAATTTCCACCTGATCGACTTGGTTCTTATTTTTTACATAGTCATGTGACATTACTATAAGGTTGAGAACCTTGTTAGATGCACTTGCGATGGCTTGTAGTTACGTGCACGCATTTCACGGCGTTGCATCAGTCACCCTGGTCAGTTACACATGGTTAGACGTGTCTCTCATGTCGCACGAGGAACAATGCACCCTGTGCTACTCTGTCATCAATGGTAAAGACACATGCTGCCCAGAGGCGTGAGCATGCCTTGTAGTTGTGTGACATCAGTATAACACTAACTGTGTACTTGAAAATAGAAACAATTTTCACCTACAGTGGCGTGAGAGCAATGGGTCACGCTGGCTTGTGTGTGGTGATGGCTCGTGTTGGCATGTGCCCCTGGAGCATCTGTGCTCCCGCCCAGTTGCGTCAGCAATGGTGCCTAGGTGAACACGTATTTCGAGAGAGATTTCTCAGGTACGAAGTATGAAAAGGATGTCGCCGCCTCATGCTTGAGGGCAGCTGTGCATGATTTGACAGCTGATGCCCATGTCACTTCATAGGACTGCAGGTAGCCTCCTGTGCGGTCTACTGGACAGGGGTTGGTGGTCAGTGTCTGTGTACATTCTTTCATGTCTGTTGCATTATTTTGTGAGCAGGTCTGTAGGCTGTGCAATGCGTTATTTGGACGTTTTACGAGTACTAAGCGTGTCTACACATCAGTGTACTGCATTACTTAGGAGGAGTCTGCATGTGTGTACTGAAATTATTTTGGTAAATTAGTAGTTGTTTGCATGTCTGCAGAGCATTATTTAGGAGTATTTTACAGATCTGTGGGCTGTGTGGCGTGACTCCAAGCATGTGCTTTGTATCAGTGTGATAAATATACTCCAGCCCTAAATAAATTGTTCCAAAATAAATGAAGTACGCTCTTCCTTATTTTCTCCAGCAGCCCAGCACAGGCTGAATCATTTTCGCGCCATTTCCTCCCTCCAGACCACCATCTTGGATTATGTCACTGGAGGGATGACAACACCTTCTGGTGGCAGTATTGTGTACTAGGTCAGTTGGAGTCTAGATCTCATGGTGGAGACACTGCATGCAAAATAAAAACTTATGTCCAGCACAGGCAGAGTCGTTTTCCCACTATTTCCCCCCACCATGTTGGATTACTTTACGAAACAGACGAAAATGCCCTCTGGTGGTGGTACTGTGTACTAGGTCCAGACCTTGTGGTGAACACACTGTTTGCCGCCATTTTGGATAATGGCACTTGCATTATCAGCTGACATCATGGCTGCCATCTTGGATTACGTCACGAAATGGACGACAGTGTCCTGTGGTGGTAGTACAAAAGTAGAATTACCGTCCTCTTTTTAGTATTAGTATATGATGGAAACATATTTAATGGTTCCAAAATAATGTCTGTAAACTGTAGCTGTGAGGTTGTTTCCAAAAGTTCCTGATATTCTGATTCTGCGCACAAATTGCTGTAAGTACCCTCGCACAAAACCGTTTCAAAAATGATGATAACGACCGTTCCCATCTCTCATCAACTGGCATCGCTTCAGAAAATGTTCAGGCCTCATCCACGGCCCCAGCGACACTTTTGGAATAGGTTATGTTAAATGTAACGTATTCTGTCAGAAGGATTACATATAAGGAGCGATCAAAAAGTTTTCGTTTGAGGGCGTTGTTGCAGCATATATGCAACCCTTCGTGGCTCCGATGCGGGTATATAAGCACCGACATGTGGGCAATTGGTTAGTGTGGCCTTCGAACAAAAACTTTTTGATTGTCTCCTATACAGCGAGGATTCTGGCGTTCGTACCACGAGTGCTTCATTGCGATGAGATGCGGTATCACGTTGTGTTCTTCAGGGATCTTACACTACTACTTCAAGTCAATCCAAACTTTCTTCCAAAGAAATACACTTTAAGTTTGGTATATGTCCATGACACTGAAACTAACGGCAAACATCACAAATGGAATAGATCTGCTTCGCCTCGGGCCAAAAAAAGCTCGCCAACTCAAGAGTATTGTTGACACGTGTTTTTTTTTATTCTAGCAGGATTGTTCATTAAGAGTACGTCACTCCTGATTAGATGGCCAATAGTCTTATTAGGATGTTCTAAGACGTTTGAGAAAGGATATGAGCAGAAGACGTCCACAGGATTGCCTTACGAAGGACTGGGTACGTTACCAATTAACATATACGCCATACGTTATTAAAGAACTTTTGTCTAAAGAGAAGATGAGAAGGTTATCCCCCATACGCTGTACTTACCATATTGAGCTCTGTGTGACTTCTTCCTTTTCCCATACATTAAAATTAAGGGGCAAAGATTGAAATAGTGACCCCCTAACAAAGAATGAATTTCGGGATGCATTTCAAAAATTGCAGAAATGTAGGGTGCAGAATAAGACTAAGTATGACGTAATTATTTTAATTGACATATTTCATGAACGTTTAGATACCATCTTCTGTACGGATACAGATGAGCTGTTTAACAGGACTGTGAAGAAAAACCCTTGGTTCACAAATGGATCGACATTCTCTCACAAATAATTTCTAAGTACGAAAGAAATATACATATGACTATTAACAAACTGTATACAGTTTGCAGCAGACTGTTGCCTCAAACGTGACTGAGGTGACAAACAGTCGTGGGATATCTCCTAGTAACGTGTTGGACATCTTGTTGCCCGGTGTACTGCAGCAAGTCGACGTGGCATGGATTCAACAAATCGTTGGAAGTGTGTGTGTGTGTGTGTGTGTGTGTGTGTGTGTGTGTGTGTGTGTGTGTGTGTGTGTGAATTCCTACGGGACCAAACTGCTCAGGTCATCGGTTCCTAGACTTACACACTACTTAAACTAACTTACGCTAAGGACAACACACACCCATGCCCGAGGGAGGACTCAAACCTCCGGCGGAAGGGATTGTGCAATCCGTGATATGGCGTCTCAAACCGCGCTCCCATTATGCGAAGCACCGTTGGAAGCCCCCAGCAGAAACAATGAGTCATGCTGTCTCTCTATAGCCGTTCATTATTGCAGAAGTGTTGTCGGTAAAGGATATTGTGCGCGAACTGATCCCTATCCATTATGACCCCGAAATATTCTATGGGAGTCACACCGGGCGACGCAGTTTGTGTGATCCATCGTCAGTGTGAGGCTGCAAGGGTTCCAGTAAACTGGCAATTGCACATGCGAAACAAGCAACTTGACTCGCAGGAGAACGTCCATATGGTGACCGTAGCTTTGTTAGTCACATGGAGAGAAGTCGGCTACAGCATACAATATGAACTGGAACGCAGTTTGTGTGTTCCATTTTCAATGTGAGAGTGTGAGAGTTACAGTAAACTGGCAGTGGTACATCGGAAGCAAGAAACTTGACTCCCAGGAGACCATCCATACGGTGACAGTAGCCTCGTTTGTCGTTTGGCGACAGACCGGCTAGAGGCTGTAATATTGAATCGACACGTAATCTGTGCACTCCATCGTTAATGTGAGGGAGCGATAGTTACAGTAAACTGGCAGTGGTGTAACAGAAACAAACAACTTGACTCTTAGGAGACCGTCCGTACGGTGACCGTAGCCTGATTAGTTGTTTTGAGAAAAGTCGAATAGAGCCTGTAAGATTGAATCGCGACGTAATTTGTGTGTTCCATCGTCAATGCGAGTGTGCAAGGGTTACAGTAAACTGGCAGTCGGTCATCAGAAAGAAGCAACCTGACTTCCAGGAGAACGTCCATACCGTGACCGTAGCTGCATTAGTCGCTTGGTGATAAGTCGAATAGAGCCTGTAATGTTGAATCACGATACAATTTGAGTGTTCCATCGTCAATTTGATGGTGCGAGTGTTACAGCAAACAGGCAGTTCTGAATCGGAAACAAGCAACTTGACTTACAGGAAAACGTCAGTACGGTGACCGTATCTGCGTTAGCCACTTGGAGAGGGTTCGACTGGAGCCTTTAATACTAAATAGTGACGTAATCTGTATGTTCTATCGTCAATGTGAGAGAATGATAGTTACAGTAAACTTGCATTTGTGCATCGGAAACAAGCAACTAGATTCCCACGACAACGTCCATACGGTGAATGAAGCCTTGATAGTCGCTTGGAGAGAAGTAGGTTACAGCCTGTCTTATTGATCCACGACCCAATTTGTGTATTCCATCGTCAATGTGAGGGTTCAAGGGTTACAGTAAACTGGCAGTGATGAATTGGAAACCATCAACTTGACTCCCAATAGAACGGCCGTACGGTGACTGTAGCCTTGTTAGTCACTTGGAGAGAAGTCGGCTAGAGTCTCTAATATTCAATAGGAACGCAATTTGTGTGTTTCGTTTTCATTGCGAGTGTGCTATCGTTACAGGAAACTGGCAGTGGTGCATCCAAACATGAAAGTAAGTCCCAGGAGACTGTCCACACTGAGACCGAAGCCTTTTTTGTCGCTTGGAGAGAAGTAGGCTACAGCCTGTAATATTGAGACGCAACGTAATTTGTGTGTTCGACGTCAATGCGAAGGGGCAAGAGTTACAGTACACTGGCACTGGTACATGTGAAACAAGCAACGACTCCCAAGAAACCGTCCATACCGTGACTGTGTCATCGTTAATAGTTTGAAGAGAAGTTGCCTAGAGCATATAGTATTGAATCAGAACGAAATTTTCGTGTTCCATTTTCAATGTGAGGGTGCGAGGGTTACAGTAAACTGGCAGTGGTGTATCGGAAATAAGCAACTTGACTTCTAGGAGAACGTCCATGTGGTGAGGTAGCTGCATTTGCTTTTGGAAAGAAGTCGGCTAGAGCCTGTAATAGCGAATCGCGACGCAATTTGCGTGTTTCATCGTCAATGTGAGGGTGCAAGGTGTATAGTAAACTGGCAGTAGTGCATCAGAAACAAACAACTGGACTTTTAGGAGACCGTCCTTATAGATACCGTAGCCTTGTTAGTCACTTGGGAGAAGTTGCTTAGAGCCCGTAGTATTGAATCGCGACGTAATTCGTGTGTTCCATCGCAAATGTGAGCGTGCACGGGTTACAGTAAACTGGCAGTGGCGCATCGGAAACAAGGAACTTGTCTCCCAGGATAATGTCGATATGGTGACCACAGCCTTGTTAGTCGCTTGGAGAGAATTTGGCTGGAGCCTGTAATATTTATCTGCGACTCAGTTTGTGTGTTGTATCGTCAATGTGAGGGCGCAATGGTTACAGTAAACTGGCAGTGATGCATCGAAAACAAGGAACTTGTTTTCCCGCAGAACGTCCATACGATAACGTTGCTCCCTTTGTCTTTTGGAGAAAAGTCGGCTAGAGCCTGTACTATTGAATTGTGACGTAGTTTGTGTGTTCCATCGTCAGTGTGAGGATGCAAGGATTGCAGTAAACTGCCACTGGCGCATGGGAAACAAGAACTTGACTCCCAGGAGAACGTCCATGTGGTGACCGTTGCCTTGATAGTCACATGGAGAGAAGTCGGCTAGAGCATATAATATGAATCTGAACGCAATTTGTGTGTTCCATTTTCAATGTGAGAGTGCGAGAATTACAGTAAATTGGGGGTGCTGCATCCAAAACAAGCAACATGACTCCCAGGAGAATGTCCATACGTTGACCGTAGCCGCATTACTCGCTTGGAGAGGGATCGGCTACAGCCTTTACTATTGAATCGTGACGTAATTTGGTCAGATGGTTACTGAAAACAGACGGTGGTACATCGGTAACAAGCAACTTGACTGCCACTAACATCTCCATACGGTGACGAAGCTGCATTTGCGCTTGGAAAGAAGTCACCTGGAGCCTGTAATACTGATTTGCGACGCAATTTGTGTTTTCCATAGTCAATGTGAGGGTGCGAGAGTTATAGCAAACTGGCAGTGGTGCATCGGGAACAAGCAACTAGATTCCCAGGAGAACGTTCATACGGTGACTGTAGCAGCTTTAGTCGCTTGGAAAAAGTCGCCTGGGCCTGTAATACTAAAACACGAAACAATATGTCTGATCCATCGTCAACGTGACAGTAGGAGAGTTACGGAAACGTTTTAATGGTGCACCGGAAACATGCAACCAGAATCACAGGAGAACATTCACACGTTGACTGTAGCTTCGGCAGTAGCTTGGATAAAAGTCGGCGAAGCCTATAATATTGAATCGTGAAGCAATTTTGTGTGTTGCACCATCAATGTGAGTGTGTGAGGGTTACAGTAAACTGACAGTGGTGCATGGGAAACAAGCAACTTGAAACCCAACAGAACGTCGATACGGTGACCGTAACCTCGTTTATCTCTTGGAGAATGGGTGGCTGGAGCCTGTGATATTGAATCGGAACGCAATTTATTTGTTCCATGGTCAATGTGAGGATGCAAGGGTTACAGTAAACTGGCAGTGATGCATCGGAAACAAGCAACTTAGCTTCCAGAAGAACGTCCACACGGTGACGTGGCTGCATTTGCCTTTTGAAGTGAAGTCGGCTTGAGCCCGTAACATTAAATTGTGACGCAATTAGTGTGTTCCATAATCAGTATGAGGGTGCAAGAGTTACAGTAAACTGGCAGTGGTGCATCGGAAATAAGCAACTTGACACCCAAAAGAACGGCAATACGGTGACTGTATCCATGTTAGTCACTTGGAGAGCAGTCGGTTAAAGCCTCTAATACTCAATCGGAATTCATTGTGAGTGTGCTATCATTACAGTAAGCTGGCAGTGGTGCATTCGAAATAAGAAACTTGAGTCCCAGGAAACTGTGCACACGGTGACCGAAGCCTTGTTTGTCGCTTGCAGAGAAGACGACTACAGCCTGTAATTTCGTTCCACTTCGCGATTCGAGTGTTCCATCGTCAATGTGAGGGTGCAAGGGTTACTGTAAGCTGGCAGTGATGCATCTGAAACATGCAGCTTGACTTCCTGGAGAACGACCATATGGTGACGTTGCTCCATTTGTCTTTTGGAGATAAGTCGGCAAGAGCCCGCAATAACAAATTGCGACGCAATTTGTGTGTTGCGCGTCAATGTGAGGGTGCAAGGGTTACAGTAAACTGGTAGTGGTGCATCGGAAATAAGCAATTTGCCTTCTCGGACAACGTCCCTATGGTGACGTAGCTGCATATCTCGTTTGGAAAGAAGTCAGCTAGAGCCTGTAACAGCGAATCGCGACGCAATTTGTGTATTCCATTGTCAATGTGAGGGTGCAAGGGGTATAATAAACAGACAGTGGTGCATAAGAAAAAACAACTGGCCTCTCAGCAGACCGTCCTTGTAGAGACCGCAGCCTTGTTAGTCGATGGAGAGAAGTTGCTTCGAGCCTGTAGTATTGAATCGCGACGTAATTCGTGTGCTCCATCATCAATGTGAGCGTGCTACGGTTATAGTAAACTGAGAGTGATGCATCGGAGAAAAGAATCTTGACTACCTGCAGACAGTCCTTTCGGTGACCGTAGCCTCGGTAGTCGCTTGGAGAGAAGTCGGCTAGAGCATGTAATATAGAAATGCGATGCCATTTGTGTGTTTCATCGTCAATGTGAGTGTGCAAGCATTACTGTAAGCTGGCAGTGATGCATAGGAAACAAGCGACTTGACTTCCAGGAGAACGTCCATGCGGCGACATAGCTGTATTTGTCTTTTGGAGAGAAGTCGGCTAGAGCCTGTAACATTGAATTGCGACGCAATTTGTGCGTTCCATCGTCAATGTGATGGTGCAAGTGTTACGGTAAATCTGCAGAGATGCAATGGAAACAAGCAACTTGATCCCAGGAGAACGTCTATACTGTGACATAGCTGTATTTGTCTTCTGGAGAGAAGTCGGGTAGAGCCTGAACAGTTGAATTGCGACGCAATTTGTGTGTTTCATCGTCAATGTGAAACTGCAAGGGTTACAGTAAACTCGCAGTGATGCATAGGAAAAAAAGAACTTGACTTCCAGGAGAACGTCCATACGGTGACATAGCCGTATTTATCTTTCGGAGAGAATACGGCTCGAGCCTGTAACATCGAATTGCGGCGCAATTAGTGTATTGCTTCCTCAATGCGAGGCTTCAAATGTTACAGTTAACTGGCAGTAGTGCATCAGAAACAAGCAACTTTTCTTCCAGGAGAACATCCATACGCTGACATAGCTGTATTTGTATTTTGGAGAGAAGACAGCTTGAGCCTGTAACATTGAACTGCTACGCAATTTGTGCGTTCCATCGTCAATGTGAGGGTGCAGGTGTTACGGTAAACCTGCAGAGATGCAACGGAAACAAGCAACCTGACTCCCTGGAGAACGACCATACAAGGATGTAGTTGTGTTTGTCTTTTGGAGATAAGTCGACTAGAGCCTGAAAAATTGAATTGCGACGCAATTTGTGTGTTTCATCGTCAGTGTGAGTGTGCAAGCGTTACAGTAAGCTAGCAGTGATGCATAGGAAACAAGCGATTTGACTTCCAGGAGAACGTCCGTGCGGCGACATAGCTGTATTTGTCTTTTGGAGAGAAGTCGGCTACAGCCCGTAACATTGAATTGCGCCGCAATTTGTGTGTTCCATCGTCAGTGTGAGGCTGCAAGGGTTACAGTAAAGTGGCAGTTGTGCATGGGAAACGAGCAATTTGACTTCCAGCGTTACGTCCATACGGTGACATAGCTGCATTTGTGTTTTGGAGAGAAGTCGGCTAGAGCCTGTATCATTAAATTGCGACGCAATTTGTCTCTTCCATCATCAATGTGAGCGTGCAAGACTTGCAGTAGACTGGCAATGATGCATGAGAAGGAAACACTAGATTTCCAGGAGAACGACATTACAGTGACTGCAGTACCGTCAAACGTTTGAAGATAAGTCGCCTAGAGCACATAATATATAATCAGCACGCAATTTGTGTGTTGCATTATCTATGTGAGGGTGCGAGAGTTACAGTAAACTGGCAGTGGTGCATCGAAAACAAGCAACTTGACTCCCAGTAGAACGTCCATATGTTGAGTGATGCCTTATTAGTCACTTGGAGAGAAGTCGGCTACAGCCTATAGTATTGATCTATTGATCCGCGACGCAAATTTTGTGTTCCAAAGTCAATGTGAGGGTGCAGGTGTTACAGTAAACTCGCAGTGATGCATCGGAAACAAGCAACTTGACACCAAGGAGAATCTCCATACCGTGTTGTTGCTGCATTTATCTTTGGAGAGAAGTCGACTAGAACATGTAATATTGAATTATGACGCAATGTGTGTGTTCAATCGTCAATGTGAGACTGCAAGGGTTACAGTAAACTAGTAGTGATGCATCGGAAACAAGCAACTTGCTTTGCAGGACAACGTCCATACACTGACATAGCTGCATTTGGCTTCTGGAGAAAAGTCTGCTAGAGCATGTAACATTGAAATGCGACGAAATTCGTGTATTACATCGTCAATGTGAGTGTGCGATTGTTACATTAAACTGGCAGTGTTGCATCTGAAACAAGCAATTTGACTTCCAGGATAATGTCTATTCTGTGACGTAGCTGCGTTTGTCTTTCGGAGAGAAGTCGGCTAGAGCCTGTAATACCGAATTGCGATCGTCAATGTCATTGTGCAATTGTTACAGTAATCTTTCAGTGATGCATGGTGTTGTGGTATCGGTTGCTGGACCGACACCGTGATGTTGACTGCTGCAAAAGAAAGCTAAACTAACGCTGTGGCCGATAGTGCACGAACGGCAATAAACATACGGGCGTGAAGTCTGGAACATAAAAACTTATGAATGAATAAGACGAAAAGTATGTAGATGCTTTTTACTTATCTTTTCTTTATTCCTTGGAATACATCGCTCTTGAATACTAGTAAGCTATAGGCACTGATACAATTGGCTCCTTGCTAGTTCGTAGCCATTAACTTAGATGGCTATTCTGTCTCTCGGCTAATGAGAGAGAAAGGCTTCGTACAACTGGGCGATAGCTAGGTTCGCGTACAACTGGGCGGTAGCTTGGTTCTCGTACAACTGGGGGCGAGTCCACTCTCGTATCACGAGACCTGCCTTGGTGGTGGCGCTGGGTCTGCGATCACAGTGGCGACACGCGGGTCCGACATGTACTACATGGACCGCGGCCGATTTAAACTACCACCTAGCAAGTGTGGTGTCTGGCGGTGACACCACACATGGGAATCAAACAAGTTGACTCCCAGGAGAACGTCCATACAGAGACCATAGCCACGTTAGTCGCTTGCAGGGGGGTCGGCAGGAGTCTGTAGATTGAATGGCGACGTTATTTGTTTGTTTCATCGTCAAGGTGCCAGTTTGATGTAACACTCGCACACTCACATTGACGATGTAATACACGAATTTCGTGCATTTCAATGTTACATGCTCTAGCACACTTTTCTCCAAAAGCCAAATGCAGCTATGTCAGCGTATGGACGTTCTCCTGCAAATCAAGTTGCTTGTTTCCGATGCATCACTGCGAGTTTACTGTAACACCTGCACCCTCACATTGACGATGGAACACAAAATTTGCGTCGCGGATCAATAGATCAATACTACAGGCTGTAGCCGACTTCTCTCCAAGTGACTAATAAGGCATCACTCAACATATGGACGTTCTACTGGGAGTCAAGTTGCTTGTTTTCGATGCACCACTGCCTGTTTACTGTAACACCTGCTCACTCACATAGACGATGGAACACAAAAACTGCTTCTAGATTCAATGTAACAGACACCAACCGACTTTTCTGAATGCGACTAGAAAGGCCACAATCACTGTACGAACGTACTGCTGGGAGTCAAGTTTCTGGTTTCTGACGCCCCACTGCCAGTTAGCTATAACACTCGCACGCTCACATTGATGATGGAACAGGTAATGGTGCATATGAAACAAGCAATCTGATTCCATGCAATAACAGTATCCACATTAGTCGCTAGGAAAGTCCGCTGGAGCCTGTAATATTGAATCGCGACGAAATTTGTGTATTCCACCATCAATCTGAAATTACGAGGTTACAGGAAATTATCAGTGGTGCATCAGAATCAAGCAACTTGACTCCCAGGAGAGCATCTACATGATGACTGTTGCTTTGATAGTCGCTTGGAGGGCAGTCCGCTGGATGCTGTAATAATGAATCACTACGAAATTTGTGTGTTCCATCGTCAATGTGAGGGTTACAGTAAACTTATGTTGGTGCATTGGAACCAAGGTACTTGACTCCAAGGAGAACGTCCACAAGGTGACCGTTGCTGCGTTAGTCGCTTGGAGACAAGTCGGCTGGAGCCTGAAATATTTAATAGGGACGCAATTTCTGTGTTCCATCGTCGTTGTAAGGGTGCGGTGGTTGCAGTAAAGTGGCAGTGGTGCATGGGAACCAAGAAACTTGACTCCCAGGAGGAAGTCCATATGGTGAGCGTAGCCGCGTTAGTCGCTTGGAGATAAGTCGGATGGAGCTTGTAGTATTGAATTGGGACCCAATTTTGGTGTTGTATCATCAACGTGAGTGTTTGTGGGTTACAGTAAACTGGCAGTGGTGCATCGGAAACAAGATACCTGACTCCCGGGAGTTCGTCCATGCGGTGACCGCAGCAGTGTAAGTCGTTTGGAGAGAAGTCGGTTGGAGCATGTAATATTGAATCGCGACGGTAATTGTGCATTCCGTCGTCAATTTGAGGGTGCGAGGGTTACAGTAAAGTGGTAGTGGTGCATCGGAATCAAGAAACTTGACTCCCAGGAGGACCTCCCTACGGTATCTATAACCTCATTAGTCACTTGGAGGGAAGTCGGCTGGAGCCTGTAATACTGAATCGGGACGTAATTTGTGTGTTTCATCGTCAATGTGAGGGTGTGAGTGTGGCGTCAAACTGGCAGTGGTGCATCGGAAACAAGAAACTTGCCTCCAAAGACAATGTCCCTACGGTGACAGTAGCCTTGTTAGTCGCTTGGTTACTAGGTGGAGCAGGTAGTGTGTAATTCCCACATTTGTCGGAGTAACAGGCATGTGACGTGGCCTTGAAGTGTTAGTTTTTGTTCTTAGACTCATTTTCAGGTTAGGACTTAATGATGTGGGACGAGTCATTATACATCCACATCACAGATTAATTTGTACATATTTTTACATTCTGAACATTCCTAATTTTTCAAATTTATTTATTTGTTTTGCACAAAGAAAGAAGGACTTACATTTTTGAGTTAGTAATTCTTACCTGCAAACTTTTACACGTAACAAAAATAGAAAATCTTCTACGGAATGGTATGAATTATTAAGTAGAAACTTTCTCAGTTTGTTATCAAATTTTACTTTGCTGTCTGTCAGAGATTTTATATCACTGGGTATGTTTGTTGCAGTGGTGTGCTGAAGACAGCCTTTAAGTGGAGCAATGATTGTCATTTTTCCTACTGATATTGTAATTATGCACCTCATTGTTCCTCTTGAACTGCACTGGAATAAATATACTGTGAAGCAGTTGTCAGAACGCTAAACTTCTTAAACAGATATCTACAAGATGATCGTGGGTGTGAACCACGTATAATTCTCACAGCATGCTTTTACGCAATGAAGTCTTTCTTTCTTAAAGATGAGTTACCACAGAACATTATTCCAGATGACATTATTAAATGAAAATATGCAAAATATGTGAACTTAGTGTTTTGTCTCTCCCCAAGATTTGCAATGATTTTAACGGCACTAACTTGTTTTACGAGCTCCAAAATGTGTTTTTCCCAATTTCAATTTTCATCAATATGGATCCTTACGAATTTGTTATATCCTCACCATGTGTTATACTTATGACTGGTGTAGTACTCCTAGAACTGAATATGGTGGGCGTTTTTAAAATTGAGGGTGAGGCCATTTGCAGAAAACTAATCAACGATACTTTTAAGAACCTTGTTTATTATTTCTTCTGTTTCTTGTATATATGCTTGGATTGATTGCAAGACTGGTGTTATCTGCAAAAAGAACTAATTCTGCTTGTTGTATACCACGAGGAAGATCGTTTACACACAGAGGATGGAGAAAAATTTTCTCACGAAATTTTAACCCTGGCTAGCTGATGCCAGTAGAAACCAAAGTTACTAATGTTATGTAGGTCAACAACGCACTATTTTTAAACTACGGAAACTTGGCGCCATGCGCTCGATTGGCCGAGGGATTGTCCAGTTGCTGGATGCTCTGTACAACGCAAGACCGCAAATGCTTTGTCTGCCGGAGATGGCGTTGTATCTATGGCGGCCCGCACGCTCGGTGGTAGAGCGCCAGCCTTCCATTCTGGGGGCCTGGGGTCGATTCCGCTGGGGTCCCGACACATCCACTGTCAACAGCTGTTAGTTCGCGTACAGAAAGTCTTTGACAAATTATGTCTTTTTGTAGCTAGAACATTGTTTACTTAAAGCAGGTGCTCAAACTGGCGAACCTCTGACGGGGCACAAACTTGGTAACGTCGAATGGTGTTTTACCCAACTCTTTCAGAGATTACTGGCATTTCCGTGATGTGACTGATGGCATGTTGAATACGATCCATTAATTCCTCTTCATTTCTAGGTGGTTCGCGTCTAGGTGGTTGAGCTAGATCCGTTGAAGAATCCCCACAGAAGAGAGGCGTGAGGTCTGGTGATCACGAAGACCATGTCTTGCGAGCACCTCTGTCAATTATCCGGCAGTCGAAGAGTTCATTTAAATATCCGCGCACAGTGCGACTGTTATGTGCAGACGCCCCATCATGCTGCAACCACACGTGTAGCCGTATGTCCAGGGGAACATCTTCCAGCAGGCCAGGGACAGTTTCTTGCAAAAAGTGAAGGTATTTTGCTCCAGTAAGTCGAGAAGGTAGACGGGCTGGCGCAATCAGATGGTCACCCACAGTGGCTGCCCAAATGTTGAGCGAAAATCGTTCCTGGTGTCTGTGGACGTACGAGACGTGAGGATTTCCTCTTACCCAGTAATGAACCTTTCAAGTGTTGTAAAGACCATCCCGATGGAAGGTGCACTCGTTAATAAACAACAAAATGGCGAGGAAGACGGGATCTCGTGCAGCATGTCTCACAAACCCCGTCAAAACCCTAGACTGTGTTCATAGTCCGCCACAGAATTTAGGTCTTGAGCAGGGTTGAAACTAAATGGATGCTGCCATCATCCCTCAAAACCTCCCAGACTAACTGATGAGCGACCCCCATGTTATGTCCAACTGCTCGAGTGCTTGTTGTAGGTGCTTCCTCGAAGCGCTTGAGAAGAGTCTCTTCCTAAGCGCCATCGTGTCGTGTTCGAGATCTTCCAGCATCACCATGATATCCCCCTAACGAACCTGTTTTGTCAAGTCGCTAGCGAATTGGTATAAACGTTTGTAGGTGTGGGTGGAATCTTGCTGGGTACCATTCCTCATACATCCATCGAACTTCGTGCGCATTACCATTGGCTAGTCGATAAACGAAAACCATATCTCGTTGTTCCTCAAATGAATACTATGCCGCCATGCTTACTGTATAACTTAATCGCAGACGACTTTCACGTGCTCCAAAGTGAAGCTTATGTGTGAATGCCTCTGAGGTTAGGGGGAGACAAACAGCAAGACATATTCGACACGTGTGTGTATCGTGTTGGAGCAGTGATGGGGCGAGGGACGTTTGTATGTATGAACCGACAACCAAAGCACTGCCCTGTACCGACGAATGGCAATGGGGCAGTCCCATGGTCAATAGGAGCGCGTATCGTAATGTTTCTATAGTTTAAAATTGGTGCATTGTCGAACTACACAAAATTAGTGATTTTACTTCCTACTGGCATCACCTAACCAGGGTTAAAATTCCGTGACGCAATTGTTCTCCACCCAGTATAAGGAACAGTAGTGGACCTAAGAGTGAACCTTGGGGAAACCCATATGTGATTTCTCCCTCGTCAGAATTATGCTCTTGGTCTATATTGCTTGAATTACTGAGTACAACTTTCTGCATTCTTTTGCTTAGATATGACACTATCCATTAGTTGGCTAAACCATCAATCCCATATAATTTTAATTTGTCTGGGAGAATATTGTGATTCACACAGTCAAACGTTTAGAGAGGTCGCAGAAAAAATCAATCGTTGTTATTTTATTATTTAATTATTGTAAAACCTGGTTAGTGAACATGTAAATGTCACTCTCAGCAACCCTTCTGAAAACCAGATTGCGATTTGCTAAGGATACTATTGTTGCTATGGTGAGATTACTATTCTAGAATAAATCACCTTCTCTAAAATTTTGGAATGTGTCATCAAAGAGACAGGTCGGTAACTATTGATATCTCTCTCATCACCTTTCTTATAGAGGGATTTAACAACGGCATATTTCAGTCTCACTGGAAAAATGCCTTGAGTTAGTGATGTATTACATATATCAGATAAGACTGGGCTTATTACATGGGAACACATTTTTAATACTCCATTGGAAGCAGCATCAAAACCAGATGAGCTTGTATTTTTGAGAGAATGTATAATTTTCGTAAGTTCAGAAATATGATTGAATTACCGTATAGGAAAGCTACACTTTCAACATACTGCTATGATTTTGCTCTTCAACTGTTTGTTCCTACATTTTCTACCATATTTAAGAAATGATTATTGAATGCATTTGCTACCCGTGACTCATCGTCTATAGCCCTTCCATTCAGTTCAGTAGTGCTGTTGTGTTGTTCTGTGGCTGGTAGTTCTATCCCTCACTTCACTACATTCCATATTGCCTTAAGTCTGTTGTCGGAAGTACTGATTTCTGACATTATGTACATGTTCTTTGATTTTTTGATAACCTTTCATAGTAATTTTGAGTATTTTTGCAGTGTGCAACTTGTGAGAAGATAGTTTCCCTTTACTTTTCACAAGATTCTTTAATTCCTCCAGTGATCCATGGTTATTTGCCTGGCTGTTTAGTGTCCTTTCTGATTAGCTTATGCAGAGAGTTATTTTCAAATAATTATACGAATTTATCATGGAATAGATTAAATTTTATGTTAGCATTTGGTCCATTATAAATTACATCCCAAATGTTTGCTTGCTAGTGCGAATTAAGCCGATGTGTCTTTGATGTGTTGTAGGAGAGACACATTCTTGACACAGAGTCCATCGTAATTAACACAGCAGTCATCATTTGCTGATGTGTTGGCAGCAGTTCTTCTGCTATCGTGACACATGTGTTATGTCATGGAGGAATGGAGTTGTCAGGGCGAACAATGCAGAGAGAGCCAGCCCTCACTCTCTCTCTCTCTCTCTCTCTCTCTCTCTATCTCTCTCCCTGCTGTCACTATTACAAACTACTTAAACAGATTCCTTCAAGGTGTGTGATGGATTATTGTATTCGAACGTTTCACAATGAGATCACTTAGCAACTTCCAACTAACTTTAAACTATTCTAAATTTTTCTCGCTTACTTGTTCAACACGAAATATTTTAAAAATATTAAGTCATTTGCAAAGTATTCAGAAGTTTGAAGTTGTTTTATGCATGGAAGTTCGATACTTTATAGAATCATGGGTTTACTGGTGAATTCCTTATAGTGAAACCGTTTTAGTGGGAAATAAATACTCTCCAAGGGCTTCTGTAAACTGCGTCGCCCCTGATCGAAATGGGATGGGTGGAACAGTCTATAGCTGTTCATTGTAAAGTGGCTGGATAGACAGAGTGAGCACTGGCCTGTTCGCACTTCAGTTTACTTACGGACTGTGCCATACGTTGCACGGATGGTATACTGGAGGCTGAATGCAGCTGACCCATATGTCTACCAAAAATGACTCCCACTGACAGCCATTTCTAATGCTCAGAGTCAGTCTTGAGCGACCTTCCATCAGGTGCCAATGTGCCTCACACCAGAGACAGCAGCAACATGTTGCACAGTGGGACTTTAATTCAATGTTCTCTGTACCCTATCCAGACATTTGATTACCATGCAGGAATTTTCTTAGCTGTTTCGTTGCTGTTGTGTTAACACATTTTTTCCCCACGGTAAGAAACTTTACAAAAAAGTCACGTTTGAAAGTATTCATCTGGTTCGTTTTAAGTAATATCAATACGAGTCTGTGATGTCCATGCGCTGCTTTTCTGACTTCAAGCTCATCTGCTGTGCTAACTCTGGACATACAAAGGCCCTGGAGGCCCTCCATCCTGTTGAATTGTAAATTTTATTATTTTTAGGCTCATCCAGAGTGCTAATTTCGGGCATACAATGGTGCTTTGAGTCATCATCGAATATCATGGCCCACGATTTGCTTTGCTCTCAGTCCAGGAAACCTTGGAATCCCATTGCGAAACACATCGCAAATATAAGGACTTTCAACTTCAACAGATTGAAGCAGTATTGATCAAAGTATCGAAAATAGATCTTTGATCATCACTTTGCCCACAAAAGGGGCGGACCTGGTTCCTAGCGCTATTGCAACAGACAGTTTCGATCTTACAGCTTTGAGAGATTGCAAGTGCCCTCCGAGCCTTGAAGTGCAAACATCTCGGTATGCTAATTACTTCGGCCGCGTACATAACATTAGCGACTATGTAAATGATTAGAGTCGCAATTCTGTGCAAGAAGTAAAGGGGGCACCAGAGTACATTAGCATCGCACCATTATGGTATTGTTATCAGGCCTCGTAGGGTATATAAGGGGCATGAACAGCGTCGAGCGATCATTGTGAAAGATATGGAAAAGCCGCGTGTTCTTGGGAGACAGCGTTATCAGAGTTTGAAGGAAGTTGAAAAGGGATCTCGTTGTGCATCTCTTTTGGTCCCCTGCATAAATATTAAGCCATGCTACATCTATAGGTGTCCATATTTGCGAAATTGTCGTCGGTTCACGAACTGACTTCTCTTTTGTTTCTCATAAATGTTCGATGGGACTCACCTCTGGCGACCTGGATGGTCAAGTCACTTGCTCGAACTCTCCAGAATGTTTTTCAAATCAACCGTGAACAACTGTGGGCTGGCGCATGGCGCATCGTCATCCATAGAAATTCCATCGTCGCTTGGGAACATGAAGTCCGTGAATTGCTGCAAGTGGTCTCCAAGTACCTGAACATAACCATATCCAGTCAACGATAGGTTTAGTTGGTCTAGAGCACCCAGTACATTCCATGTAAACGCAACCTACACCAATACGGAGACAATGCCAGCTTGCACAGTGTCATGTTGACCACTTGTGTCCATGGCTTCGCAGGGTCTGCATCACACCCGAAACCTATCATCAGCTCTTACCAACTGAAATCGGGACTCATCGAACTAGGCCTCGATTTTCTAGTAGTCTAGAGTCCTACCAATATGGTCACGAACCTAGGAAAGGCGATGCGCGCGGCCCCTCCCGCCGGAGGTTCGAGTCCTCCCTCGGGCATCGGTGTGTGTGTTAGCATAAGTTAGTTTAAGTAGTGTGTAAGTCTAGGGACCGACGAACTCAGCAGTTCGGTCCCTTAAGCATTCACACTCATTTCATTTTCAAAGGCGATGCAGACGATGTCGTGCTGTTAGCAGAGACACTCGCGTCGGTCGTCTGCGACCACAGTTTATTAACACCAGATTCCGCCGCACTATCCAAACGGATATATTCGTCGTATGTCCCACATTAATTTCTGCAGTTACTTCAAGCAGAGTTGCATGTCTGTTAGCACAGGAAACTCTGCACAAAAGCTGTGCACTCGGTCGTTAAGTGAAGGCCATCGGCCATTGCATTGTCTGTGGTGAGAGGTAATGCCTGAAATCTGGTTTTCTCGACACACTCTGGAAACTGCGGATATCGGAATATTTAATTCCCTGACAGCTTCCGAATGCCCCGTGCGTCTAGCTCGAACTACCATTCCCCATTCAAAGTATGTTAGTTCCTGCAGTGCGACACTAATGGCGTCGGATATCTTTTCAGATGACTCACCTGACTACAAATGACAGCTCAGCCAATGCACTGCCCTTGTATAACTTACGCACGCGATACAACCGCCATATGTATACGTACAGTCGTGGACAAAACAAGCGAGACCCCTCGCCTTTTCGCTGTGCTTTAAAGTCAGCTGCACAGCATAATAGGCAAAGCGACGAAGTGCTACCAACATACTTTGCACAGGCGTGAAATTGAAAAACCATCCGAACTTTGTCAGACTGTTTTCAGTCATGTGTAAGACTATATTAATGCTGATTAGTGTCTCAAACACAACACGTAAATATAAGATATAAAGGAAAGAAGAAACGCTAATTAGTATGAACTGCACCAATAAAAATGAATTTCAGCTTATCTTGATAACATAACCGTTTCAGTAAGACAAAGTTCCCCAGATCGTCACGAATTAGCAAAATATTAGCGCATTCGGCCGCGAAGCGGTCTGTATCAACATTCAGACCAGTCATACTGGATTATCGTTGCTGACCTACCATGAAAGTGTGAAAATTTAGCAATGCGTGAAGATTTATAAAGAAATTCAGTTAAAAATCATTCAGGGCCACACTTAAGTCAATTAAATTATTGACAGAACAAATATGAAATTCTACAAGAGTTTCATATTGACATTCACAGGGCACCGGTACAGAATAGAGGTAGCAAAAAACATATTGGGGACGCGAGAATTTCTTAAAATTGCTTTACTTATAGTCTATCTACCTCCATCGAGATTAGAAACGAAAAAAATAACACTAAGCTATGAAACAACTGTAGCAAAACAGAGCATCCTCGTTGTCCATGTGATGGATGAGACGACTAATTCGCAACATAAATGTCAATGTAAGCAGGAATTTCTGTTGGAACATGCTTCCTGGACCAAATAACATACATTTCCTACGTCTTCAGCGCGAATCATGTAGCAAATGTAATTTGAAGGTCATAAAAATATCGAGTGGATTTACTAACATAATTATGAACCACTCAAGAACGTAAATCGATGGTCACATTGTTGTCAAACATATTCTAGGGTGTTGCAATTGTCCATTAGACTAGCAGCAGAAAGAAAATGTTCGCTCAGCTGATGTGCTGAGATAGCTATCAATGGCGAAGCTCGCGCTTCAAAGACGGCACAGCGTCGTCTGCCACCACTTCGTGGGAAACGAAATACCTCAAGTATAAGCCAATGTGTTGTATTCGCATATCTGTGACTATGACTTAGCGCTGAAGTGTGGTTATGGATAGCACGTATGATCAGATTGCGAATCTAACATGACAAATAAAGACGATGGGAAATGAATTAGACGTCCTTCCTCTTCCGTAACATCAAATATATTTTAGTTCAACGGCGTCATATCGTGGACAACGCGGCTGCTTGCGCCGTCAGTTCGAATCCTTCCCCGGTCATGGATGTGTGTTAGGTTAGGTAGGTTTAAGTAGTTCTAGGTCTAGGGGACTGATGACCTAAGCAGTTGATCGCATAGTTCTTAGAGCTATTTTTTGACCTCTCCCGTAAATTTTCTTTACATAAACGGTCGTATCTTTAGATTGCGTTGACATAAAAGCTCACTTTTTTGCACAACCAAGGGACCGTATACTGCAGAAAGTGCGATACATTTCCGCATATTATGTCTACCTGTACTCAAGGTAAACGGGTTTTAAGGGTTGGGTATACATATAGACGGTCAAGAAAGTGAGACTAGTAGGTTTCCGTTTTTACCGATTTAGGTGACGAAATCCTAGCAACGAAAATGCTACGATAGTTACTGAAGATGAGGGCCGCATAAATAATTGCCCCTACTCTTTATTCGAAGTGTTCTAGTTGCAGTGGATACATCAGCATATTAATCATAGCCACGCTTTAGATCCAATTCACGTTTACAGCAATGCAAATAAAATCCATTTGCCTAGACACCTGATAATTCTGATCCCAGTTTTAATGCCATCTAGTTTTGGAAGTGCGAGCATTCCCATTGATAGCTAGCTTAAGAAACACTTCCGCTAATGAACGTTTTCTGGCAGTGGTGAATCTAATAGAGAATTCGAAACATTGTTGAATACGTTTGGCAGCTATGACGCCGTTTATTTCCTGGGGTGGTGCAGAATTATCCTATTAAATTTACTCGGTAATAACAGTATTTTTTTATTTCGATAAACATGCCGAATGATTGTCACATAAGCGGTGACATAAAGGTAGACGATTCATGTTTTTTGAGTCCAGAAAGCTCTATGCGAAAGAAACTGCAGATCATTTTGCCAGTTTCATTGCGAAATTGCCGGCTTATTCGGGTCTGGGGTAATAATAGAGAGCCGTTTGCCTGGGTTGTCTGCTAGCGTAGTTGAAGGTGCTTGCTACTGCAAGGGAGGCCTGGTTTGTTTTCTGTTCTAATCTCTATGGAGGCAGATAGACTATCAGTAAAGCATTTTAAGAAATTCTCGCGCCCCCAATACGTTTTTTGCTACCTTTATTCTGTACCGGCGCCCTGTAGATGTCAGTATGAAACTCTTGTAGAATTTCGTACTTGTTACTATTTTTTCCGCTTCTGTCAATATTTGAATTGACTTAAGTGTGGCACTGAATGATTTTTAACTGAATTGCGTTATGAATCTTCACTCATTGCTAAATTTACACACTTTCATGGTAGGTCAGCAACGGTAATCCAATATGACTAGTCTGAACGTTGACACAGACCGTTTAGCGGCAGAATGCGCGTAATATTATGCAAATTCGTAACGATCTGGGGTACTTTGTCTTACTAAAACAGTTATGTTATCTCGATAAGCTGAAATTCATTTTTATTAATACAGTTCATACTAATTAGCGTTTCTTCTTTTATTTATATCTTGTATTTACGTATTGTGTTTAACACACTAATCAGCATTTATATAGTCTTACACATGATTGAAAACAGTCTAACAAAGTTCGGATAGTTTTCCAATTTCACGCCTGTGCATAGTATGTTGGTAGCACTTCGTCGCCTTGCCTGTTATGCTGAGTAGTAGACTTTAAAGCTGTGCGGATCAGCATAACGAAAAGGCGAGGGGCTCGCACGTTTGGTCCACGGCTGTACATATCACTCTGTCCCATGACTTCTACCACCTCAGGGTACGAGCGGTTCTAGGCGCTTCAGTCTGGAACCGCGCGACTGCTACAGTCACAGGTTCGAATCCTGCCTCGGGCATGGATGTGTGTGATGTCCTTAGGTTTAAGTAGTTCTAAGTTCTAGGGGACTGATGACCTCAAATGTCAAGCCCCATAGCGCTCAGAGCCATTTGAACCAATTTGAACCTCAGGTTATAACAGTGGTGTTAATCGGTCTTGCCCTGTACGTGTCTGGCCATTATACAGCATTCCACAGCCACAAGAAATCGACTACATTGAGCCGATGCCTTCAACAAATATTGTGAGATTTATAAAACTTTATCTGACGGCCGATCCGCGATGCACGCATTGAACGGAACCCCGAAGAATCCTTAAGAGTCGCGTTTTCCTCTCTGGTTCATTCCTTTACATAACTCTCCAACCAGCAATTTTATATCTACACTCCTGGAAATGGAAAAAAGAACACATTGACACCGGTGTGTCAGACCCACCATACTTGCTCCGGACACTGCGAGAGGGCTGTACAAGCAATGATCACACGCACGGCACAGCGGACACACCAGGAACCGCGGTGTTGGCCGTCAAATGGCGCTAGCTGCGCAGCATTTGTGCACCGCCGCCGTCAGTGTCAGCCAGTTTGCCGTGGCATACGGAGCTCCATCGCAGTCTTTAACACTAGTAGCATGCCGCGACAGCGTGGACGTGAACCGTATGTGCAGTTGACGGACTATGAGCGAGGGCGTATAGTGGGCATGCGGGAGGCCGGGTGGACGTACCGCCGAATTGCTCAACACGTGGGGCGTGAGGTCTCCACAGTACATCGATGTTGTCGCCAGTGGTCGGCGGAAGGTGCACGTGCCTGTCGACCTGGGACCGGACCGCAGCGACGCACGGATGCACGCCAAGACCGTAGGATCCTACGCAGTGCCGTAGGGGACCGCACCGCCACTTCCCAGCAAATTAGGGACACTGGGGTATCGGCGAGGACCATTCGCAACCGTCTCCATGAAGCTGGGCTACGGTCCCGCACACCGTTAGGCCGTCTTCCGCTCACGCCCCAACATCGTGCAGCCCGCCTCCAGTGGTGTCGCGACAGGCGTGAATGGAGGGACGAATGGAGACGTGTCGTCTTCAGCGATGAGAGTCGCTTCTGCCTTGGTGCCAATGATGGTCGTATGCGTGTTTGGCGCCGTGCAGGTGAGCGCCACAATCAAGACTGCATACGACCGAGGCACACAGGGCCAACACCCGGCATCATGGTGTGGGGAGCGATCTCCTACACTGGCCGTACACCACTGGTGATCGTCGAGGGGACACTGAATAGTGCACGGTACATCCAAACCGTCATCGAACCCATCGTTCTACCATTACTAGACCGGCAAGGGACCTTGCTGTTCCAACAGGACAATGCACGTCCGCATGTATCCCGTGCCACCCAACGTGCTCTAGAAGGTGTAAGTCAACTACCCTGGCCAGCAAGATCTCCGGATCTGTCCCCCATTGAGCATGTTTGGGACTGGATGAAGCGTCGTCTCACGCGGTCTGCACGTCCAGCACGAACGCTGGTCCAACTGAGGCGCCAGGTGGAAATGGCATGGCAAGCCGTTCCACAGGACTACATCCAGCATCTCTACGATCGTCTCCATGGGAGAATAGCAACCTGCATTGCTGCGAAAGGTGGATATACACTGTACTAGTGCCGACATTGTGCATGCTCTGTTGCCTGTGTCTATGTGCCTGTGGTTCTGTCAGTGTGATCATGTGATGTATCTGACCCCAGGAATGTGTCATTAAAGTTTCCCCTTCCTGGGACAATGAATTCACGGTGTTCTTATTTCAATTTCCAGGAGTGTACATTTATACTCTGCACGGCACTTTACGGTGTGTAGCGGATAGTACTTTATATACCACTGTCACTATCCCCTTTCTTGTTCGAGTCACGACTCGTTCGCGGGAAGAACGATTGCTTGTAATCCTTAATGTGGGATTGAATCTCTATAATTTTACCTTCGCGATCTTTTCGTGGGATACACATAGGAGGGAGTAATATTTTAAGAGACTTTTCTAGGAGCGTAAGCCCTCGAAACTTTTAACAGTAAACCACACCCTGATGCAGAGCAACTTTCTTGCAGAGAGACGGATGAGCATCTTTGTGAATCATTTCTGCTTACTAAATCAACCTGTAAGGCAACACACTGCTCTTCTCTGGATCATCCCTATTTATCACATCAATCCTATCTGGTACAGATCCCACACTGACACGCAGTGTTCAGGTTATAACCAAATCGTCTGTTGCTACCTTTCCACTATAATGCCACATCTAACCACCAACATATTCGCGTGACGCAAACCTATAAATCCCACTTGAATTCGTACCTAAAAGTTTAGACCCACTTTTTCCTTTAATGATACTGTTTCAATTTCTAAATACGGAAACACGCTAGCTTACACGTCTTTACGCTTATTGGTCTATTCAATTATAGGATCGTACAAAGTGAGGAATTTTTCTCTGCCTTGTAGGAAGTTAACGGAAGCTGTGGCCTCTCATTGGAAACTTTGCTGGGGTGCCCGACGGTTTTTTGACGCTAAGGTCAGCCAAGCGGCCTATGTATTTTTACAGTTAACAAAACTAAACCTCCTCGCCTTTTACGCTCCTATATATTTCTTGAACTAGCGAACGGTGTTGTTAATCGATTTTCCTAATTTGTATAAGGTGCTTTACTTTATCGAACTTCAGCACCCAAGTGCAGACTTGACTGGATGGTTCGATCCACGATAGAACAATGCCCCAACCATCAAAGGAAATAGTTCATTGGCTACTATTCGCACCGTTTCTGAGCGTTGGTGGTACAAAGTACTTGCTTGCTTATCTACCGGGTGGTCAAAAAGTCGGTATAAATTTGAAAACTTAGTAAACCACGGAATAATGTAGATAGAGAGGTAAAAATTGACACACGTGCTTGGAGTAACATGGGGTTTTATTAGAACAAAAAAAAAAAAAAAACGAAGTTCACGAAATGTCCGACAGATGGCGCTGGACAGCAAAACGTCAGTGACTGCGCATGACAATCGTGTATAAAAGAAGCTGTAATGAGAGAGAGAGAGAGTCAGGTGCGCCAGCAGTCGCAGCATGTTGACGTTACCTGAAAAGGCGCTTTTAGTGAAGCTGTATTATCAGAATGGGGAATGTGCTAGTTCAGCGTACGATCCTATCGCCATAGGAAGGGGATTCGAACGGGTAGAGGTCCGTTGACAAATGAAGCTGAGGCGAGAATGATTTCGAAGTTCGAAGCCACGGGTTGTTTCGACGATAGACCCCAAAGTGGCCGACCGAGCACAAGGCGTAATGCTGCTGAGACAGTTCAGGAAGAAATGGAGACTGTAGCTGGTTCTTCGTCTATGCACGGGGAAGTTAGCGCTCGTGCAGTCGCACGTCGCACCGGCATTCCATACACTACTATCCATCGGCATCATGGTTACCTGGCGATTTAGTGAAGCGGAGGGAATTTGCGATGTGGACGTTTCAAAAGATGGCGGAAGATGATTATTGGTTGAGTAACGTGTTGTGGACCGACGAAGCTCATATCACGCTCCGAGGGTCTGTCAACGCGCACAACTGCAGAATTTGGGCTACCGAAAATCCTAGAGAACTGTCGTGGAAACTCCATTGCACGACGAGAAAGTCACAGTATGGGTTGGATTTACCAGATCTACCGTTATCGGGCCTTTTTTCTTGGAGGAAATGCGTGATTCTGGTTTTGTAACTGCTACCGTGACGGGTGAGGGGTACGCCGATATGTTACAGAATCGCATCATCACGAGCCTGGCTGATAAGCACCTGCTGGAACGTACGATGTTTATGCAGGATGGCACTCCACCCCACATTGCTAGACGCGTGGAAGATATCTTGCGCTCGTCGTTTGGTGATGATCGTGTGCTCAGCCTCCACTTTCCTCGTGCTTGGCCTCCCAGGTCCCCAGACCTCAGTCTGTGCGATTATTGGCTTTGGGGTTACCTCGTCGCAAGTGTATCGTGACCGACCGACATCTCTAGGGATGCTGAAAGACAACATGCGACACCAATGCCTCACCATAACTCCGGACATGCTTTACAGTGCTGTTAACAACATTATTCCTTGACTACAGCTATTGTTGAGGAATGTTGGTGGACATATTGAGCATATCCTGTAAAGAGCATCATCTTTGCTTTGTCTTACTATGTTATGGTAATTATTGCTATTCTGATCAGATGAAGCGTCATCTGTCGGACATTTTTTGAACTTTTGTATTTTTTTGGTTCTAATAAAACCCCATGTCATTCCAAGCATGTGTGTCAATTTGTACTTCTCTATCTACATTATTCCGTGATTTATTCAGTTTTCAAATTTATAATAACTTTTTGATCGCCTGGTACATTAACTGAGGGTTGTTCCAATGTATCTGAGTTCGGCATCCACCTTGTTTTTACTTTTGTGTGGTCGTTCCACTTTAAATACCAACGTAGGCATACTTCTAAATATTTTATCGATGCGACTGCCTCCAGTGATTGTTCTGCAAGCATGTGATAATACAATAATGGGTCTTTCCGTTACGTAATCGCTGTACGTCACATCTGCTTATGTTGAGGGTCAACTGTTACTCTATGCACCAAACGTGAACTTCTGACGTTCCCCACAAAGTCATTTATAAAGGGTTTCCCAGAAATGTTGCCGCACAGTTCGAAGGGTTGTAAGGGTGTCCAGAAACGTCATCCAATGACGCTACAGAGCGTTACAGGTACTAGCGTCTGCCACTAGACCGCCCCTTCTGCAGCAAACGTGACTTTGTACGCTGAAGGACCGCAGGCGGAACGTCTCGCAATGTTGTTTGTTATTCAATGATCGCGACTGATGGCCACGAACCCCAGTGGAGAAGACGAAGCTAGCTGTTGCTTAGATAGGCCTTATCTTCTATGAATGTGATACTCTGTTGTCTTCCTGGATGACGTTTCCTAGCGGCTGTATATTTTTCTCCTGTATACTGAAAAATATCGGAGTTTTTAGAGAGTTCTAGAAGAAGTGCGGATGGAAACTCGTGTCAGAAAGTATCATCCACCAAGGCAACAGAGCATCGCATTCATAGGAGACAAACCCTTTCTACACAGCAGCGAGTTCCATCTTCGCCGCTGGTGATCGTGGCAATCAGTCGCGATTAATCGATAACAACATCGCGAGACGTTCCGCCTATAGTCTGTCAGCGTACAAAGTCTCGTTTGCTGCTGAAGGGAGGCCTAGGGGCAGACAACGACGCCTGTAACTTTGACGGTGGGTAGCTTCGTTGGACGACTTTTCCGGACACGGATTTCTATCCCTGATTTGTTCATCAAGACGTCCTCTACAGCTTCTCGAAGTTTGTCATAACATTTCTGGTACAGCCTGTTTACAGTGGGTAAGCAGATACTGTGATCATTAGAACCTTAATATGTACCCACTACTGTGAGTTACTTGTTTTTTCTCCGCGTCTAACGATCTTCCCGCAAACACGTCACATAACTTACTATGTGATGTTTTCTGCATGGTCGAACTGCACCATTAAGTGGACTATGCCCGCCAGTATAGAGTAACCGTTTTGCATCCACGTGTCCACACTTCACACCTGACCTGCTTTAATGGCTTGCTCTTCCCATATGTACTTGCAGATACTAACCAACCAAAAAACATACTACTCTCAACAGTTAACAATTATTACTCTGCAAATTAAGTAAACACTGTTGTAATGTTGTTCAGTACACTGTCTTCGATCACCAATAACAATATCTGCACTTATAACCTAACTCACTGCGTATAGTGACAAGTGATGGTCCAGTAACACTCCCTTGGGGTACGCCCAAAGATTTATCTCTGTTGAAGACTATATGCTGTATTATATTTCCTAGGAACTCTTCAATCCAGCCTGATATTCTGGACTCTCGTATTTTGTTAATTAGGTGGCAGTGCGGAACGGCAAATCTTGTAGTTATTGGAACAACCGAATGAAAACAATCGATTCACTCGGTTGTTGGGAAACAATCGACTCATTCGGTTGTTGCTATATGTATCGGTTAAATTATTCATTCATACTTTGGAGTGAAACTAGTCTGTGCTAGCAACGGAATGAAAACAATTGATTCAGTCGGTTGGACTACTCGTGCATTGTTCTGAGTGAAACCAATCTGTAGGAGCGACCGAGTGAAAACAGTCGTTCAGCTGGTAGGACTACTCATTCACTCTTTTGGATGAAACCAGTCTGTGGGAGCAGCCGAATGAAAACAACTGTCAGACCGTTTTACTTTCACCGGTCAGTTGGATTATTATTCATTAACTTTTTTCTAGTGGAAGCACTCAGTGGTAGCAACCGAATACAGATTCGACACCATTATAGCTTTGCGTATTGACTGAATAATTCATTCTTTCTTTTCAAGTGAAAACAAGCAGTAGTTTTTCCGTCGGTTGAACCATGTGTTCATTCTTTTAACTGAAAGCGCTCTTTAGTGTTTCAGATGACCGAGCTATCTATTCATCTTTCTGAGTGAAACTAAACTGCAATAAATTAATCAGTTGAACTAAAGCAGTACTACATTATACTGACTGAGGGTGGTCCTAAGTGAAGACATATCTCAGGGGCATGTCAAAGTTAAAATAAGAAGATTATACATGTTCATTAAATTATGTACTCAAGGAAGTAATTTTTCTTTTCATCATTTAAAACTGATACATGTATTGCTGTGGATTAAATTATTCCAGGTGCCATTAACGCGTAACTAATGAACCTGAACATCGCTGGGGTAAGCCTGCCATCACTTAAATTTCCGTCACAAGACAAAAACTTCCGAAACCACTGGAAATCTGGGTCAAATAGGATTATTTTCCCGGGCACAACAGTCTATAGACGATAAGTTGGTCGATGGCCACGATGTTGCTCGGGGAGCGGGAACATGAGGGGGGAAATGTTTTCTCGCACGAGTTTCAGTGCCGCCAACGCCAGCGCGAGCACGCCTCCATCCGACCAACAGATATAAATTACGCATAAGAGTGACAAGGATTAGTGAAAGTGCATTATAGAGACGTTCATGTTCAGATGCAGCACTAATTTGCAGTAAGGAATATGAAAGTAACTAAAATCAATTTCATACAGCTCAATGAGTGGAAGGCAAATGGCATTTAAGACAATCAGTTGTCTGGCGACGGGGTCGGCGTTGCTGTGTATGCGATCGCCCATTCTCGTTATCGGCGGCTTCTCGTTATCGCCGGCTTGTCATTGTCTCAATAAAGGATGGACAATACAAGGTGTTCCAAAATGGTCTTTACAACTTTGATCACATGTATTTCAGACATGGGGATAGGTAGGAAGCCGTGGTTTGCGGCATAATGTTCATTCGAGGGTTGACTGAAAAGTAATGCCCCCACCTTCGTAACTCTTCAACAGTTGGCTGCATTGGTATGCGGCAGGTACTGGCTTGTTCCGTAGCCTCTTCTCTACAGCGCCAGTTGGCGGGTGTGTTGTTACAGTGTAAAGTATGGAACCCTGTGCAGATGGTCGGTCAATGCGACTTAAGCAACGTGCGGTCACTGAATTCTTGACTGCAGAAGGTGTCACCCTAAAGGAGATTCGTCAGAGAATGAAAGCAGTTTATGGTGAATGTGTTGATGTGAGTACTGTGCGTCGTTGGGCGAGTATGTTTAAAGATGTTTAGGCCGAAACATCTGACCTGCGAGACAAACAAAGAGTTGGACGTCCTGTGACAGATACCACCGAGTTTCACAAGCAAAAATGTTGACAGATTGATTCAGGACGATGGTCGTATCGCTCAGAGAGAAATTTGCAAGCACATTTCACAAGAACGTAAGGGTCACATCATTAAATATCTTCAACATTTCGCGGCCCTGTCAGCAACTGTGTAAATATTAATTTTAATTTTAATAATTAACAGCCTCAGTTGCACCGTTTACCTAGAATTTACCTAGGTTTCAGTCGGGATCACTAGTGGCTGCTGCATCGCGGTCGCGAAGTGGGGCCGAGGCAGTTCCAGATAAGTTTTATAGTCGGACGATGATTTATGGATTTGTAGTTTTAGTTTGACGATGTCCACTATGGGCAAAAGGTAGTTACTGTTATTCTCAAGAAGGTTGGGCTATCCCGACTGAAACCTAGGTAAATTCCAGGTAAACGGTGCAACTGAGGCTGTTAATTATTAAAATTAAAATTACCATATTACTTTGCTTGGCTATCGGAAGATCTGTGCACGATGGGTACCCCAGATGCTGACTCCTGAAATGAAAGAGCACAGACATGAAATTTGCCAGGAACTCCTTTTGCGTTACTTCCATCTGTTGCCGATAATGAAAGACGATCTGCAAAAAATGGTTCAAATCGCTCTGAGAACTATGGGACTTAACTTCTGAGGTCATCAGTCCGCTAGAACTTAGAACTACTTAAACCTAACTAACCTAAGAACATCACACACATCCATGCCCGAGGCAGGATTCGAACCAACGATGGTAGCGGTCGTGCGGTTCCAGACTGTAGCGCCTAGAACCGCTTGGCCACACCGGCCGGCGACGATTTGAAGGGATATCATTATGCTTCTGATGAAGTCGTTGAGAGAGCTGTGAGACTGTGGTTGCGGAAACAGAGTGTCGACTTCTTCTGTGACGGCTTCAGAAAACTTGTTCATCGTTGGTACAAATGTATCCAATTGGCTGGTGATTATATGGAAAAGTGAATATTGGTAATTACAGGTCCCATTCTAAGGATTATTTCTGTGTTTGATTTATTAAAATATTCCCATTCGAACCTAATTAATGAAGGTGGAGGCATTACTTTTTCATTCAACCCTTGTACACACCTAAGGTTCTAGTAGCCGCAACAAAGTTCAGTGTGTTAAGGTGATCATATTTTCTAGAGTCAAATTCGGGACACATAAAAAATTTTGATATTGCACGGAAGTCTTAATTGAACCTATTAAATGCAAACTTTTAATTTGTTACAAAAAATATATTAATTTACATTTTATTTGTATCTTCTAAGATGAAGGAGTGCGAATACAGTATTCATCAGTGCTGTAAATTTTCTTCGGCAGGTCTGTATTCTTCAATAGAGTTATGAAAACAATCAACTCAAGTTTCATAATAACTGACTCTAGTTATTAACATTGCTTTCGCAGTTTCTACTACAAACTGTATTTTGTCACTACTTCATACAGTTCTTATTTAGGAAAATACCCTTTCAGTAACAACATACTATACAGGTGAGATGAACATACAATTCGGGATAAATCATTTCATAATTTTTGAATCCATGACAAATAGGTGTCCCGAATAGCTTTCGAATAAATTTGGGACAGAGATAGGAATATCGTGACTGTCGCGAAAGAAGGGGAAACCGAGGGACTGATGGTCACCTCAAATGTGTGCGCCGTCTGGAGCACAAATGTTATCTAAGCGATATTCCAGTTCCATGTCCGGCCTAGGATGTCCTCATTGAAATTTGCTATTGCTGCTCTATAAGCGTATAGGAGAGCGTCTAAGCGTGTTATCACTGTGTTTCCAATGGACTGAAACGAAGAAACCATATATGGTTCGGTCTTCCCTAAATGATTTTTAACTAATGTTTATTACACTCTATTTCCAATCAATCGAATTTCGTCAGGTTCACGTTTATCCCGGACAGTTATATAAAAATCCTTCCAGCACACCTATGGATGCCCCCATAATTAGTACCAATCCGTGCAAATCCGGACGTATTGCAGCCATAATTGAGGATGCAAAGATGAGTGCAATGGTTCACTTAATAATATATGAAGAAGAAAGATATCTTGCCTCGTTTCAGCGACAGTTTGCATTCCGTTTTATAGGCAGTGTGTAATGATGTCCACAAATGCAATATTAGTTGAATGTTCAGCTATTTATTTGTGTGAAAGGTAAATATTTTGTACAGAAAATTAACTCACCAGCTACATACTCGCCCCCATCGTTTCCAGTTTTACAGGTAGTATCATAGCTGTTAAAAATTCACAAACACAAATTTTCAGGGCTATCTGTTTGACGTTAGGAATCTGTATGGGGCTAGGAGAGATTATTTAATATTTCTTAGTCCATTTTAAAACCGTTTTACATTAAAAAGTTTTTCTATTTAAAAATTGTTTTCAGATTTTTAGCCTTGTGTGTGTGAAATTATTCAACTGATTTAAAACATTTTGATGAGATTACAGCAGAGAGATGTGGCAAACTTCAGGTTTATTTCAGTTTCTCTTCAGCTGAGTCAACCAATATTTTGCTTCCTCATAAGCATATCTCGCGAAAAGACCGCGAATGTAAAAATGAGAGAGAATCGAATTGACAGGGAAGCTTAGCAGCAGTCGTTCTTAACTGCGAAACATTCCCGACTGGAACAAGAAAGCAGGGAAATGACAGTGGTACACCAAATACCTACTCTCCGCCATACGCCAGGAAAGAAAACGAGTTAATATTGCACTGTCATCCAGTTCTGGGTTGAGCTGAAAGTGTCGAGTCTTTAGCTTAGAGGGCACGTAGTTTAAAATCAAATGCAAAATTTATATGAGACAGACAGACCGAAAAACAAAGTATCCTCCACCAACTGCGACATAATCGCGTGTACAAACAGTGATCCAATACCGTAAAATGCTTTTTTATTCCAGTCTCTGATCACAAATGAATTCTTTAGACGATGACCGGTTTCAGTCTGTAATGACCATCTTCAGATCATTTTTACACCATGTCCTAAAGTTATACGGCCACAATGGCATCGTCAAAACATGTAATCAGCGTAGCATTGTCACATAGATTTAAACTATGGTGTAGAATAGGCCACATCGTCCACATAGTTGGCTAGTTGGCAATAATCACTATGTGGACGATGTGGCCTATTCTACATCATAGTTTAAATCTATGTGACGATGCTATGCTGATTATATTTATATGTTTTGACGATGCCATTATGGCCGTATCACTTTAGGACATTGTGTAAAAAAGATCTGAAGATGGTCATTACAGACTGAAACCGGTCATCGTCTAAAGAATTCATTTGTGATCAGAGACTGGAATAAAAAAGCATTTTAAAGTACCCTTCGCCACACACCAGACTCGAAAACAAGTTAATATTACGGTGTTGTCGAGTTCTGAGTTATGGTGAAAGTTCCAAGTCTCTAGCTTATCGGGAAGCTAGTTTAAAATCAATTGCAAAATTTGTACCGAAAAAAAAGACAAGAAACAGACCTAATAAAAACGTGTTGAAAAGAGATTGTCCATTTACATACACACAAATCTACAGAGCAGCACCAGATATCAAGTATTTAAAACTAACAAAAAATTGATATTAATGCCACAAGTACGAAAATTCGTATTTCAGCGAGAAAACATATAACATTTTGAATATCTTTATTTTTACAACTATACGTTTCATCAAATCTCCTTGAAATAAGATACTTCATTTGTCTCTAATAGAGTTGTCAACCCTGGTCTTGGTTCACGTATAACCGAAAAGACTGGAAAAGGTGAAAGCGAAATCACTCAAATACGGTGAGCGAGTGAAAACATTCACGTAACGGCCGCAACCGACGGAGGCTTGTTTCTGTACGTCTATATTTTTAGAGATGGTTGCGGGACTCGGCTGTTCGATAGAGGATCAAGTTAAACACCTTACAGCCATCACGTTTCCAACCTCATTTTATTTGGCAACCAGTTTCAGCGTTTTACTATGCCATCTTGAGGCCCCTGACAGACATGTAGGAAGAATGTACCTCGGTTGTGATCAAAACAGGGGCCAGCAGCACTGGTATGAGTAGAGTTTTGCTGTAGTGATCACTTCAACCATCACCTACCGACTCGGCACTAACCAAACATAACTGGGGATGCTAACGATATGTAGACGTTTCATACACAGCACTGACCGAACATTACTGGGTGCTTCCACCCAGGACGCGGTTCTGGGTCACATAGACAGTTATCATAACCGCAGAGATCAGCTTACATTAGATAAGCTTCGCACGACATTGCGTGAAGCCGAATTTTTCAAGACTGCAATTCATCGTTGCGACTGGAGCACCACAGTCATAAATACAAATGCTTAACGCAGTGTTGTGGCAGAGCGCAATGATTGGGGCATAACCCTGATGTACAGAAGAACATCGCCGGAACGGATCTCGTCAGACGTAGCGAGAGCTTTTTGTCATTTCCAAACCGAAATAAAAAAGTTTGGTTATTATTTTTAATTCAATTAATTAGTTTAAATGTATATTTTTTATTTCTACTACTTTGCCGCATCATTTTCATAATCGTGTTGACTTTTTATTTGCATTTATTTTTCTTCCTATCTCCCTTTTTTCGTTTTTGATCTTCCTATGTCGCCTATAATCTGCAATCAAGTGCCAACCAGGACTGCTCGTCGGTTTGTAACGCTGCAGCTCTTGTAGCCAATGTAACCACCGACAGCAAGGAATTACAGTTTGCTTTTAACGGGGAAACTTAATTTTTTCTGACTTGAGTTTGGTGTTAGAGGTTAGTTTTAATAGCCGTGAACATAGCAATAGTGATTTTGGTTCTGCTGCAGATTGGTTAGCGTTTTTTTTCCTCGGATGCACTGCACCTCGCCGCAGACTGGTAGCGTTTTTTTTCCTCGGATACACAGCACCTCGCCGCATTTGAACACTGCACATCAAGACGTGGTTAGCGTAGGACATGAGTTTCAGTTTAGGGCTACAAAACGCGTCGTCTACCGTAGTTCAACTTTTGTCACTTAAAATCAGCTGTTGACGGAGCAGCGCTCATTTGCGACATACCTCACGGCTGTCACTTCGACTTTCGTCTGCGAAATAACGGGAGCGCGCGCGCGTTGGTGTGTCTGTGTGTAACCGAGCGACAGCCAACAGCCGATGTGAAAACACTGTACCGGCAAGTGACAGACGTTAACTCTCGAGTATTTTGAACTGGACAGTAGTTTTATGCTCGCGCATTATGACATTTCTGGAGACCGAAAATCTCTTCTGTAGGAAACAACATTGATTTCGAAAACAACGGTCGTGTGAAACCCAGTTCGCTCTATTCGCCCACGAGACCCTGAAAGCAGTAGATAACGGATCACAGGTTGTAGTGATGGGACAATCGACTGTTTTTAACAAACGATTGGTCAGCCTTTTAGCCGGCCGGGGTGGCCGAGCGGTTCTAGGCGCTACAGTCTGGAACCGCGCGACCGCTACGGTCGCAGGTTCGAAACCTGCCTCGGGCATGGATGTGAGTGATGTCCTTTGGTTAGTTAGGTTTAAGTAGTTCTAAGTTCTAGGGGACTGATGACCTCAGAAGTTAAGTCCCATAGTACTCAGAGCCATTTGAACCATTTGGTCAGCCTTTTGTTTTTTTCGTTGAGTCCGTTTTTCAGTCGAATGGAACAATCGAATGAAACTAGTCTCCGCGGCCATGTCAGTTATGTGAATGTTTTCACTCACTCGCTGTATTTGAGTGGCTTTACTCAGAAGCACGAAAACAGGAAGAAGGTGTGCTCAACTGAAAAGAACAGTATAATAGAAACAGTGAACGGTTGAAGCTTAACAAATGCAATATTTAGCAAGAATCAACTGCTGCGGCGTCTTGGTGAAGTGGTTACGATGTTGCACGACGAGCTCTCTCGCGCCATTTCTCTCTTTTTTATTCCCATAACATTATGAACTGTCCGTCCGGTCATTCAAATGTGTGTTCTCTTCCTGTAGTCTTGGCAGTTGTCATACTATTCATTGGTTATAGAATGTAAGCCATGTGGTAAGAATAAGTTACTGTCGCAAGTAAAATTGATGCATAGTGAGAGCAGGTGAGATACCACATAGACGTCTCACAGAATGAAAACAACAAATAAGTGAATGTGAACTATGTTACAACAAAGGAATTCAAAAGTCTAAATTTTCAAAACGGAACGCAACTTCAAAATGTAAAAATCACGTGTTTTGACGGAGTGCAGAGAAACTATATTTTTATCATTTCCTTGGGAGTGTTCACATTCACATTCGTACGAACCCATAAATCTGGCAAGGAGCCATATCTCACTCACTTACCAGGCATACAAAGTAGGTGCCTAGTTAGAGATTCCTATCATATGGCACATGTACTGTCACTGATGCCGTCTATGACACATGAAACGTAATCTCCGGTGGAGAATGCGGTCGACTTGTCGCCTTCTTATCAAAAATCTGCGGTTCCCATTCGAAAGCCACTTCCTTTTGGCTGCTGACAGAGTAGTTGTGCAGAATCAATTGTCACTATAAGTCCCTTTCTTACACCTCGGTGTTGCAAATGGACGTTACACAACGACACCGACACGAATTTGAGTACAGCGGACAGCGGAAAAAAAATATTGGCGCGAGGGAGGTTTGAACGCGGCTCGCCTGCTTGGCAGTTTATTTTAATCGCATTTTGTTCGTCGCATCTGTTAAGAGCGGATGTCGCATGACACCCGTTGAAGTTCGTCGTTGATCCATTCACTCATTTTTGTTTTTATTAGAGAGGGCAGCTAACCCTCTGACCGAACTTAACCACGACGTTGTCAGGCTGATCTAAATTTAAAAAATGGTTCAAATGGCTCTGAGCACTATGGGACTTAACTTCTGAGGTCATCAGTCCCCTAGAACTTAGAACTACTTAAACCTAACTAACCTAGGGACTTCACACACATCCGTCCCCGAGGCAGGATTCGAACCTGCGACCGTAGCGGTCGCGCGGTTCCAGACTGTAGCACCTAGAACCGCTCGGTCACTTCGGCCGGCGATCTAAATTTACTTCTTGTTCTTGGACCGTTCATTGTTTCTATTTTTCTGCTTTTTTTTCACAGTTCAGTACACCGTCCTCCTGTTGTCATGCTTAATCTGTGTTAAGGTTCGACGGGATGTCTACTGGCCCCTTTTACCACAAAATCTGAGGGGTGTGCCATGGGGAGTTTCCCTCGTCAGTGTGAGATAAACGACAGAACCAAGTCTCAGCATGTCATAGCCGTCAAGTTTACAGTCTCATTTTATTTGACAACCAGTTTCAGCGTTTTACTACTCCATCTTCAGACTCCTAACCGACGAGTAGGAATAATCTACCTCAACTGTGATCAAAACAGGGGCCAGCAACACTTGTATTAGTAGATTTTTGCTATATATCGTTACCATCGTTGTGTGTGTGTGAGTGTGTGTGTGTGTGTGTGTGTGTGTGTGTGTGTGTGTGTGTTGTTTTTGGCGTGGTTATCATGTATGATATACGAAAGAAAATTACCAGACCTATGGTTCAGGATCCATACTCATTAAGAAAGAAAGCTGGACAAGGAACTGGAAGTTAAGTGACCAATTGTTGTAGCAGTGTGGCAACGACGAACTGTTCGGGTGTGACCTTGAGCGCTCTGATTGGAGGAAACCAGCTCCAACGTGTGAAGTTGTAAGTAGGCTGTTTAGGTTTTTATGTTGGTAACGCCACGTAGCGCTCTGTATGAAAATCACTGACTGTGCTGTGTGCAGTCTGTGGCTGGTTTTCATTGTTGGAATATTTGCTATTGTAGTTTTGGGCAGTTGGATGTGAACAGCGCGTAGCGTTGCGCAGTTGGAGGTGAGCCGCCAGCAGTGGTGGATGTGGGGAGAGAGATGGCAGAGTTTTGAGAGTGGACGATCCGGACGTGTGTCCATCAGAAAAAGAAAATTTGTAAGACTGGATGTCATGAACTGATATATATATATATATATATATATATATATATATATATATATATATTATGAGTTTTGAACACTATTTAGGTAAATATATTGTTTGTTCTCTATCAAACTCTTTCATTTGCTAACTATGCCTATCAGTAGTTAGTGCCTTCAGTGGATAGAATATTTTATTTAGCTGGCAGTATTGGCGCTCGCTGTATTGCGGTAGTTCGAGTAACGAAGATTTTTGTGAGGTAAGTGATTCATGAAAAGCATAGATTATTGTTGGTCAGGGCCATTCTTTTGTAGGGATTATTGAAAGTCAGATTGCGTTGCGCTAAAAATATTGTGTGTCAGTTTAGTGTTGATCAGAATAAGTAAAGAGAGAAATGTCTGAGTACGTTCAGTTTTGCTCATCTATTTGAAAAACAAATAACGTAAGAGGTTTACCAGCACAGTCTTTCTTAATTTTTCTAAGGGGATGTTTCAAAGTGTCAACTATCAAGAAATTTTAATCGGACTGTAGTTCTAAAATTCTATAACATACCGAGGTCTTCTGGGTACTTATCATTGTGCTGCATTATCAAACAAAGAAGTATTCATTGAGGACAACGCTATGCTTAAGTTGTATAAAACGTTTTTTCTGTTATTCAGGGAGCATTCAGTTAGATTGTGGGAAGTTGTCGGCAGCTACTGTCCACGGCCTCTCTCCTCGCTAGAGGTGGCGACCTGGGGCCACCAGCCAGACGGTTTCGCGGCCTTCTTCCTGAAGACAGTGGGGGAGGCCAAGGCGGATGTGGTGGTAACGACAGCGCTCATTACGGCAGAGTCCCGCGTCAATGCCGGCCAGGCACGGTGCCGGCTCCTTGTTGCAGAAGGCAAGCGCGACGTCCATTCCCTGCGAGCCCTGTGGCAGCTGCCAACCTACACGGTACCTGACAGGGTCATCATCGTCATCGCAGCGCACCTGCCCCCGTGTCCAGCTGGTGAGTGCCTTCCACAGGGATTCAGTACTTTCAGTGGCATGTTGTAGTTAAACGAATATTGTGACTCGTCACCAAGGAGCTCTGTGGTGGCCACGTCTGATACTGAGGCCATGTTATGTACTTATGCTGGGTGTCTCAGTATGAGCACTCTGGGCAAAACTGACCCTATGACTTACCTTAGCAGATTGATTAAGGAAAGCCAAATCTACGTTTATAGCATTTGTAGACTTGGGGAAAAGGAGGAGAAAGGAAAGGGGAGAGATTATTGTGTTCGTGTGGCATCAGCAGCGACAAATTAAAATATGTGCCTGACCATGATCTCCTGATTGCTAGGCAGTAGGATTAACCACTGCGCCACCAACTGCGAGGACTATCTGAGAACGCCTCTCAGCCGACCCACATTCCCACCCGTCCGGAACAACAGACACCAAGCATTCATATAGCTTCTGACGTATTGACCGGAATACTCTCTTTGAAATTCTGAAGGTATAAGGGGTAAAATCAGGGAACGAAAGGCTATCAACAACTTCTACAGCAACCAGACGGCAGTTATAAGATCCAAATGACAAGAAAGGGAAGCAGAGGTGGATAAACAAGTGAGATAGCGTTGTAGCCTATCCACTATGTTACTCAATCTGTATGTCGAACAAACAGTAAAGTAAACCAAAAACAAATGTGGAGTAGCAATTAGAGTTAAGGGAGAAGGAATAAAAACTGCTGATGACATTATAGTCCTGTCAGAGACAGAAAAGGACTTGCAAGAGTAGTTGAACGAAATAGACAGCGTCTTGAAAGGAGGATATAAAGTGAACACCAACAAAATCGAAACAAGATAACGGAATGTAGTCAGATTAAGTCACATGATGCTCAGTGAATTAGATTAGGTTCAAATGGCTCTGAGTACTATGGGACTTAACATCTGAGGTCATCAGTCCCCAGAACCTAGAACCACTTAAACTTGACTAACCTCGGGACATCACACACATCCATGGCCGAGGGATGATTCGAATTTGCGACAGTAGCGGTCGCGCTGTTCCAGGCTGAAGCGCCTAGAACCGCTCGGCCACAGCGGCCGGCAAATAGATTAGGAAACGAGACACTTACAGCAGCTGAAGAGTTTTGCCATTTGGGCAACAAAGTAAGTGACGGTGGCCGAAGCAGAGAATATCAAATGTAGACCGGCAATGGTGAGAAAAGGATTTCTGAAGAACAGATAATTGTGAGACGCCCTGCTAAGTCCGCAGCAGAGGACAGATAGTTTAAATTGTGCTCTATGATCGCCAAACGGAAGGAACACAAGATATTTTTTGAAATGTTTTAAAGCTCTTTTAAAGTTGAATAATGATAATGTTGTCATCGATGTTTCATTTCTTACATTTAAGAACACCTTTGATATATTTCACTGAAGCGCCAAAGAAACTAGTATAGGCATCCGTATTCAAATGAGTAGCCTAGAAACAAAAGCTGTAAACTGCATGATAAGCGAAACTGAGATAATCGCGAAAAACTCGTCCCACCCAAGTTATTAAAGTTAACGACTTCATTTCTTTTTTAAAAACAAGTAAAAAAATTTAATCAATCGCTATTGATGACTGCAATCTGCGATCATGCTTTATACGTTAAAATCTTAAGTGAAATATTGACTTAGCGGTTTTTGCACCCGATTTATGCAGTTAGAAGGTTTTGCAAACAATAGACTGAATCAGGAAACAAACATTCAGTGATATGTTAGGAATGACAGAAGAATGGAATGTAATTATTGTGAATACAAACAAAATACGTTTTATTTGAAGATGTCTGAAAATTACACAAAGCTGGCATACAAAAGTACGAACGTGACAGTATTTTACCAGTGAAAACTGATTTATTTAACAGAAATGAATGTTCATCATTGTTGTTGTTGTGGTCTTCAGTCCTGAGACTGGCTTGATGCAGCTCTCCATGCTACTCTATCCTGTGCAAGCCTCTTCATCTCCCAGTACCTACTGCAGCCTACACCCTTCTGAATCTGCTCAGTGTATTCATCTCTTGGTCTCCCTCTACGATTTTTACCCTCCACGCTGCCCTCCAATGCTAAATTTGTGATCCCTTGATGCCTCAGAACATGTCCTCCCAACCGATCCCTTCTTCTTGTCAAGTTGTGCCACAAACTCCTCTTCTCCCCAATTCTATTCAATACCTCCTCATTAGTTATGTGATATACCCATCTAATCTTCAGCATTCTTCTGTGGCACCACATTTCGAAAGCTTCCATCCTCTTCCTGTCTAAACTATTTATCGTCCATGTTCCACTTCCATACATGGCTACACTCCATACGAATACTTTCAGAAACGACTTCCTGGCACTTAAATCAATACTCGATGTTAACAAATTTCTCTTCTTCAGAAACGCTTTCCTTGCTATTGCCAGTCTACATTTTATATCCTCTCTACTTCGACCGTCATCAGTTATTTTTCTCCCCAAATAGCAAAACTCCTTTACTACTTTAAGTGTCTCATTTCCTAATCTAATTCCCTCAGCATCACCCGACTTAATTCGACAACATTCCATTATCCTCGTTTTGCTTTTGTTGATGTTCACCTTATACCCTCCTTTCAAGACATTGTCCATTCCGTTTAACTGCTCTTCCAAGTCCTTTGCTGTCTCTAACAGAATTACAACGTCATCGGCGAACCTCAAAGTTTTTATTTCTTCTCCGTGGGTATTAATACCTACTCCGAACTTTTCTTTCGTTTCCTTTACTGCTTGCTCAATATACAGATTGAATAACATCGGGGATAGGCTACAACCCTGTCTCACTCCCTTCCCAACCACTGCTTCCCTTTCATGCCCCTCGACTCTTATAGCTGCCATCTGCTTTCTGCAGAAATTGTAAATAGCATTTCGCTCCCTGTATTTTACCCCTGCCACCTTCAGAATTTGAAAGAGAGTATTCCAGTCAACATTGTCAAAAGCTTTCTCTAAGTCTACAAATGCTAGAAACGTAGGTTTGCCTTTCCTTAATCTTTCTTCTAAGATAAGTCGTAGGGTCAGTATTTCCTCACGTGTGCCAACATTTCTACGGAATCCAAACTGATCTTCCCCGAGGTCGGCTTCTACCAGTTTTCCCATTCGTCTGTAAAGAATCAGAGTTAGTGTTTTGCAGCTGTGACTTGTTAAACTGATAGTTCGGCAATTTTCACATCAGTCAACACCTGCTTTCTTTGGGATTTGAATAATAATATTCTTCTTGAAGTCTGAGGGTATTTCGCCTGTCTCATACATCTTGCTCACCAGATGGTAGAGTTTTTTCAGGACTGGCTCACCCAAGGCCGTCAGTAGTTCTAATGGAATGGAATGTTGTCTTCTCCTGGGGCCTTGTTTCGACTTAGGTCTTTCAGTGCTCTGTCAAACTCTTCACGCAGTATCGTATCTCCCATTTCATCTTCCTCTACATCCTCTTCCATTTCCATAATATTGTCCTCAAGAACATCGCCCCTGTATAGACCCTCTATATACTCCTTCCACCTTTCTGCTTTCCTTTATTTGCTTAGAACAGGGTTTCCATCTGAGCCCTTGATATTCATGCAAGTGGTTCTCTTTTCTCCAAAGGTCTCTTTAATTTTCCTGTAGGCAGTATCTATTTACCCCGTAGTGAGATAAGCCTCTACATCAATACATTTGTCCTCTAGCCATCCCTGCTTAGCCATTTTGCACTTCCTGTCGATCTCATTTTTGAGACGTTTGTATTCTTTTTTGCCTGCTTCATTTACTGCATTTTTATATTTTCTCCTTTCATCAATTAAATTCAGTATCTCTTCTGTTACCCAAGGATTTCTACTAGCCCTCGTCTTTATACCTACTTGATCCTCTGCTGCCTTCACTATTTCATTCCTCAATGCTACCCATTCTTCTTCTACTGTATTTATTTACCCCATTCCTGTCAGTTGTTCCCTTAAGCTCTCCCTGAAACTCTGTACAACATCTGGTTCTTTCAGTTTATTCAGGTCCCATCTCCTTAACTTCCCACCTTTATGCAGTTTCTTCAGTTTTAATCTACAGTTCATAACCAATACATTATGGTCAGAGTCCACATCTGCCCCTGGAAATGTCTTACAATTTAAAATATGGTTCCTAAATCTCTGTCTTACCATTATATAATCTATCTGAAACCTTGTAGTATCTCCAGGGTTCTTCCATGTATACAACCTTCTTTCATGATTCTTGAACCAAGTGTTAGCTATGATTAAGTTATGCTCTATGCAAATTCTACCAGGCGGCTTCCTCTTTCATTTCTTAGCCCCAATCCATATTCACCTACTACGTTTCTTTCTATTCCTTTTCCTACTGTCGAATTCCAGTCACCCATGACTATTAAATTTTCATCTCCCTTCACTATCTGAATAATTTCTTTTATCTCATCATACATTTCATCAACTTCTTCATCATCTGCAGAGCTAGTTGACATATAAACTTGTACTACTGTAGTAGGCGTGGGCTTCGTGTCTACCTTGGCCACAATAATTCGTTCACTATGCTGTTTGTAGTAGCTTACCCGCACTCCTGTTTTTTTTTTTTTATTCATTATTAAACCTACTCCTGCATTACCCCTATTTGATTTTGTATTTATAACCCTGTATTCACCTGACCAAAAGTCTTGTTCCTCCTGCCACCGAACTTCACTAATTCCCACTATATCTAACTTTAACCTATCCATTTCCCTTTTTAAATTTTCTAACCTACCTGCCAGATTAAGGGATCTGACATTCCACGCTCCGATCCGTTGAATGCAAGTTTTCTTTCTCCTGACAACGATGTCCTCTTGAGTAGTCCCCGCCCGGAGATCCGAATGGGGGACTATTTTACTTCCGGAATATTTTTCCTAAGAGGACGCCATTATCATTTAACCATACAGTAAAGCATTAGGTCTTTTTTAAACACACCATCGTGTTTTCGACATCACAAGATATTGTAGAAAGTAAATAAACTCCAAATTGCGTATTAGTAAAAACATCGTTGAAATTTTAGAAAATAATAAAACTGGTGGAAAGTTGCATCTTATTAAAAACAACGACAAAAAATTCTAGAAAATGAAATTAGATAAAAACTACTACAAATGACACCGACCTCAACGCCCTCCATCAACTCAAAATCGTTTCCGGCTTCTTCCTCGTTCTGAGGGTTGGCAGCGGCAGGAGCGACTCTTAGGTTTGCCTTCCTGCTCGCCTGACACCTCGGTGTGGAATTTGAGTTTGTTGTTGGTCACCCAACCTGCACCAAAATGGAGCTCCAAAAGTTTTTTAACGTCTCCGAATTTGACTTTTGAAAGTTCTACAACTGCTGTGATTGGTGTTGGGCCGTTATCTTTGCTGCAATGTTTTCCCCTCTGTAGGGTGCTCTTTCCCTCTCCAGCTTCAAAATTGTAGAAGGGCTCTGCACGAATTAGACAAATTTGATTTTCTTTTGAAGAAAATGATTTTTTTGGCTTTTTGAATCTGGAAATGCCAGTTACCAGTCACTTGCACTACGCCTGCCGCGTATGTCATAATTAGTGTCAACAAAGTTTTCACTGCATAAAACTGCTTTAATAACACTTTTCGTGTTCTTATCTTTCTGCTTTGGAAACATTTCTTTTCCACTGAGCAGGACGGCCCTTCCTTTTCCGGGAGTCTCGTTCTGGTCCAAATACAAATCCTGCAGATCAGACTAACTGTGCTTAACAGTGAATGTTTCGACAAACCATCGGCAGCGAGAACTTCACTGTTGCGTACTCGTTTGGTACAGAGCAGCCAACCTAACTCTGAATAAGGAAAATATTCGTTCCAATCACAACAAACCGAATTATAGATTTGAATGTCTAGTCCGGTAAGTCTGATGTCAGTTAGCGTGGTCTGAATCCGTACGTGTTGAACTTGGCTGGTTTTGGAAACGCTGGACATTTAGCGCGCTTTGCACCCGAATAGAACGTGAAGTTAGCAACTTTCGCAATCGAACACGATTTTCGACAGCCATATTCAACAGTCTATAGTGCGGTTAGCACCCTGAAACGTATCCATCGGGTTGGCGCTGAAAAAACCTATAAGTCAGTGTGCTCATCTCAAAATCGACGAAAAATGCATTTAGCGGCTTTTGTATCTGGGCTACTCAAGTACAGAGGTGTGAAAAAGGCAGAATACGGCGCAGCGGTCGGCAACACTTGTATAAGACAAGTGTATGGTGCAGTTGTTAGATCGACTTCTGCTGCTACAATGACAGGTTATCACGATTTAAGTGCGTTTGAACGTGGTGTTGTAGTTGGCACACAAGCGGTAGGACACAGCATCTCCGAGTTACTGATGAAGTGGGGATGTTTCTCGTACGACCCTTTCACAAGTGTACCGTGAATATCACGAATCCGGTAGAACATCAAATCCCCGACATCGCCGCGGTCGGAAAATGATTCTGCAAGGATGAGACCAACAACGACCGAAGACAATCGTTAAATGTGACACAAGTGCAAACCTTCCGAAAATTGCTGCAGATTTCAATGCTGGGCAATCAACAAGTGTCAGCGTGCAAACCGTTCAACGAAACATCATCGATATGGAATTTCGGAGCAGAAGGTCCACTCGTGTACCCTCGATGACTGCACGACACAAAGCTTTACGCCTCGCCTGGACCTGTCAGCACTGACATTGGGCTGGATGATTGGAAATATGTTGACAGATCAGACAAGTCCCGTTTCAAATTGTATCGAACGGATGAACTTGTAAGGGTAAACAGACAACCTCATGAATCCATAGTCCCTGCATGTCAGCAGTGGACTGTTCAAGCTGCTGGAGGCTATGTAATGGTGTGGGGCGTGTGTAGTTGAAGTGATACGGAACCCCTGACACGTCTAAATACAACTCTGACACGTACATAAGCATCCTATCCGATCACCTGCTTCCATTCATGTCCATTGTGTATTCCGTCGGACTTGGGCAACTTCAGCAGGGGAATCCCCGACACCCCACACGTCAAGAATTGCTACAGAGTGGTTGCAAGAAAACTCTTCTGAGTTTAAACACTTCCGCTGGCCACAAAGCTCCCCAGACGTGAAAATTATTGAGCATATCTGGGATGCCTTGCAACATGCTGATCAGAAGAGATCTCCACCACCTCGAACTCTTACGAATTTATGGACAGCCCTGCAGGATTCATGGTGACAGTTCCCTGCAGCAGTACTTCAGACATTAGTCGAGTCCACGCCACGTTGTTTTGCAGCACTTCTGCATGCTCGCGGGGGCCCTACACAATATTAGACAGGTGTACAAGTTTCTTTGGCTCTTCGATGTGTTTCCAGCGCAACAAACTTTGTGTTGCGGTTGGCAGGAGAGCCAACACCGTGTTACTAGAGGAAGCCGAAAGGCACGCGTTTTAGCTCACGCAGGCTGGCGCGGGGTCTGGAACAGGACAAGGAAATTAGAATTTAGAAAAAACGGACGTAGCTGGTGGAATACCTAACTTTAATCCATTAATGGTGAACGTCGCTCTTGACGGTACATGATTCAAAGTATCACTAGTAACTGGTAATGGCGCCTTGTTAAGTCGTAGCAAATGACGTAGCTGAAGGCTATGCTAACTATCGTCTCGGCAAATGAGAGTGTATTTTGTCAGTGAACCATCGCTAGCAAAGTCGGTTGTACAACTGGGGCGAGTGCTAGGAAGTCTCTCTAGACCTGCCGAGTGGCGACGCTCGGTCTGCAATCACTGATAATGGCGACACGCGGGTCCGATTTAAAGGCTACCACCTAGCAAGTGTGGTGCCTGGCGGTGACACCACACTTTGCACCAGTCAGGATCACCATAAAATAATTTAGAAAAAATTGATAATTGCTTTACAAATTAAAAAGTATTTTAATGCTATTAAATTCCACACCGTAATTTTATGCTGTTCTTAGGAGCATTATTCATAACATCAGTCCACTCTCGACAAAGAGAGGGGCTTTTCAGCGTTGTGGGTGTTGCACCAATCAGGTTTCTTAAAAACAAATTTTTAAAGGCTTCAAATGGCTCTGAGCACTATGGGACTTAACATCTGTGGTCATCAGTCCCCGAGAACTTAGAACTACTTAAAACTAACTAACCTAGGACATCACACACATCCATGCCCGAGGCAGGATTCGAACCTGCGAGCGTTGCAAAATTTTTAAAGCCTCACCAAGTTAGTGCATGGCTACTTATGATAGTGAACTTTAAGTTTCACACTCGACAGGTTACACTGTAACTGTAATAGATGGTAGGTTGCACAGTTTTTTGTTATAACTAATTTCCTATGAATCTTGAAGTTCTCTAAACTTAAATTTTAAATCGTTTGTAATTTGCATCAGTTGTAGTGTTAAAATAGTTTCTTGTCATAGATCTGAAAACGGGCAGCTGACTCAGCACCGGCCATATGGAAATAAAGGAAAGCTACCTGGAGAGTGCATATGGACTCTTTTTTTATGGGTATCGTGATAACTTAACGAAGACGAATACGTGTAGTTTTGATAAATTGTGACTCAGCTTCAAGTGAGAGGCAGTTCCTCCGTATCTTTCTTTCTCTGGAACGAAGGGAAAATTCATTCGCTTTCTTTAAACCTGGCTAGCAGGGACATGCCACATTGGCAGAAGCGCGTTCTCCCAACGTTCTTAATTTGAATCTTTTGTTTGGGCCTGTGGAATCGTGTGTAGCGCCTTCCCGTACATCCTAGAACATTTTCTCAGTTCTGAAAGAACTGAGGCCAATGATTGCACGCTCTTTCTCAGCCCTTGTGGTTGGCTTAGTGCATCAGTGGACGTGGTCGGAGGCCCCTCCATAAAGAATGCGCTCTGAAAGTAGCGAACGGAGGAGTTTTGTGAATTTTCGGAGAGAGCTGTCTCAGGCTCCAAAAAATCGGCGATTACACACGTTCTGTTAGAACGCGGTGTTAGATGGTATCTCACGTTGAAATTTCGAATTTGATATCGCGTTGAAATCTGATGGCATCAACGCCATTAGGAGTAGTGGGTGATCTACTTAATCGGTTTTAACCATTGCGTTTGAAGTTTAACTATATTCGCGTGGAGTTTAAGATCTTACACTTAGGGTATTGTGTTAGTTCGAAACCACACAGGTGGTGGGACTATGAAATCAGTGGCGAGTCCTGAGCAGCATCTTTCCTGTACGTGATTTGCGTAGATCGCAATGCGAGGTACTAATTCGCAATATTTTGAAAACAAGGCTGATTAAATGCAGTGAATGGTTTTAGCATGGTGTCGGATTTCATGTGGTCGCAGGCGGCCACCAGTATGTTAGCAGTACGCTTAGCTAGAGGGAGAAATCACACTGGAGGGATTAAAGAATGCTAACTTCCGCTGCTATAAATGTGTAACTCTCGACTTTACTAAAATCTGTCGGAGTGGAATTACGGTTTGTCCTCTTGCTAAATTCTGTTTGTTCGGATTCCTTACTTGTATGCATATCCGTAATTCTGTTACGAACCAGATATTTATTCGATATGTAATATAAAGCTTTTCATGCTGAAGCCTCACAACATTCATTCCACCTGTTGGTTCATGTTGTGTCTAGACAAGACAACCTAGACACAATGAGAGGAAGCCGAAAGGCACGCGCTTAAACTCACGCAGGCTGGCGTGAGGTGTGAAACAGGATACGTAATGAATGCTATAAAGAAAAGTACGTAGCTTCTGGAATACTTAACTTTAATCCACATTTGTAGAACATCGCTCTTGTTGATACATGCTTCAATATTAATTATCAATTGAATACGGCGCCTTGCTAGGTCGTAGCAAATGTAGCTGAAGGCTATGCTAAGTATCGTCTCGGCAAATGAGAGCGTAGTTGTCAGTGAACCATTGCTATGAACGTCGGCTGTACAACTGGGGCGAGTGCCAGTACGTCTCTCTAGACCTGCCGTGTGGTGGCGCTCGGTCTGCTATCACTGACAGTGGCGACACGCGGGTCAGACGTATACTAATGGACCGCGGCCGATTTAAAGGCTACCACCTAGCTAGTGTGGTGTCTGGCAGTGACACCACAGTTCATAAGGGACTGAAGGTAATCAGTCTCGTGGTAATGTTGCATCTGATGATTGATTTCTGTAATAAATGATAAGGTTTCTGAATGCAAGCGTATTGGTATGCAGTTCCCATCCCCTCGGTGAATATCCACACGATGTCTGTAACCTAACAGGGAGATTGTGAAATAAAAGGAGAGAGAGAGAGAGAGAGAGAGAGAGAGAGAGAGAGAGAGAGAAACAATGAATTCGTCACTGCACGGTCGTACTGGATATTAGCGTTTTCTTACGTTAACTTATTTATTTATGAGTCAGTTCATTTAGAAAAGTGTAGCACTTAAAATGTTTCAGTCAAGATTCAGTGCAACCCTTGCATGTGCAGTGAACGGTTCAGTCGCCCAAGAGATGAGTCACAGCAAGCGCAACCTTGCCCTTTGTGGTAACATAAATAGAAGTCCACCCACTTCTCCTAGCAGTCACCGTGTGAGATCATTTCACGTATGAACAAACAGTTACGAACAATTGTATATCCCCCTTCATAACGAAGATGTAATTGTTGGGTAGCTTCAAATGAAGTGGTACACATCTGAGCGTTTACTGTTCTCAGTTTTTGGGGTCATGTTGTTCCACATACGATGATTAACAGGAGTCGCAAGTGAGACCATTCTGGATTGTTCCGATGATTAGCGTAGACAGCCTCATGCGTAGGTAAAATATAAATCTGGATGCTCTGCACTGCTTTACCTTTTTTTAAAAAAAAAAAAAAAATTTCCACCATTTGACTGTTAATTGTTCATTTAATTTATAGAATCATGAGTTCTGCTTAGTAGCCATTCTCAAGCGAATGCTGACATGTTAAAATGTGTCTGACCTGACTGTGACATGTCACCGTCGAAAAAACATGTATGTACTAGTTCCCTGTAATACGACAACTGGTGCATAATGCCATAAAAATGTGTTTACGACGATGTCATGTCACAGACAGCTCAGACACATTTTAACATGTCAACATTCACTTGAGAGTGGCTACAAAGCTGAACTCATCATTGTGTAAAATAAGTGAACAATTAACAGTATAATGGTGGAAATTTCTTTTAATAAATGCTATATGACAGTGGTACCCAACGAAGGAAAGATCGACTGGTTTACCATTTTTGCGACATGGCACTGACTTTCTTATTCGTTTCCTAACCTCTTTGTGGATTTCTCAATTTGATGTCGAAATGATATCCCTCTTGTCAAAACAGAATCAGATATTACGATCCATCGTGTAAGCGATGAGTTTCTGGACTCGTTGAACGTCATTTTTTTCTGCAGTGGAGAATTATATCACACGAGTTAAATTCTTAGCCAACTATAACGACCACAACTGTATCTTGACCGAAAGGTGTTTTGCTTGCTTTGACTATAATTGTAGCCGTTAGCTGGCATTTGTTCAAGGACAGTTCGGAACAACAGAATTAATTTGTGGTGTTGATCGAACGAAGTTTGTAATGCACTGACAATTTCTCGTTGACCTCTGGTACTGAATGGCCAACGTTGGTTGAATTGTTCATCAGTGTTTCCCATGAAATGAAGTTGAAGAAATTTGTGACCTGCATTCGGCAGTGGTGGTAGTGTACCTGCACTTTGAAAGTTGTCATCAAATTCTCGAGCACATTACGTGTTGCACTTTCCACCGAATCATGTCATTTGGAAACATTAATTGTACTTGCTTATATTGGCTTTTCCAAGAAATGTTTCAGTTAGCTTGTGAACCTGATACTTACGTTGATAGCAGTTCATATGGTGAATGTAATTTGACTGTAATTCTGGCAGTTTTACTTTTCCCCCTGTGCAGCGTATTCTTGGCGTTTCATTCTTAAATTTGAGGGCACTGCAATATACACAAAACTCATCTATTTTTTCAGTAACCACACTTATGTTAATACTGTAATATTATTATTGGTACAGTAATGGATGTACAAAGAGTTAAATTAGAGTGCAGCGATCGCCTGGATCGAGCAGTGTGTAGTCGAGTGGTTTGCAGTCACGCTTCCTGTTGCTTATCTGTTTCACATGAATGGGATTGAGTAGTGTGTGCTTGAACAGTTGTCTGCCTTCTTTCCCATTGACCGTCTGTTTCTGAAGCTCTTGATGACTCATTCTTTTGTGCTTGAGATGTAGATCAACCAGTCGCTTGTCGCTTGGGCTCTCAAAGGCTTTTGATTGTGTGAATCATGAAATTATTCTAGATAAGCTTACGTATTGTGGTATGAGTCGGACAGTGCACAAATTGTCCGATTCATACTTAACTGGAAGAATGAAGACGGTAGAAAGTAATAGTACAGATAGTCTGCGAAAATCAGAAGAGTCCTCTAACTGAGGAGGTATCAAAAATGGTGTCCCAAAGGGTTCAGTCTTGAGTCCCTTATTTGTTCTTAATATATTTTAACGACTTACCACTCTACATTCATGAAGACGCAAAACCAGCTGTTTTTGCTGATGATACAAATATAGTAATCACACCAACAAGCAAGAATCAGCTGAGGAAATTGTAAATAATGCCTTTCAGAAAATTATTAAGTGGTTCTCTGCAAATGGATTCTATCTAAATTTAGAGAAAACACAGTTTATACAATTCTGTACAGTAAATGGCATAACACCATTGATAAATATAGACTATGAACAGAAGTCTGTTGGTAAGGCAGACTACTCAAAATTCCTGGGTGTGTGCATTGATGAGAAATTGAATTGGAAGAAACACATCGATGATCTGCTGACAGATACTTATGCTATTAGGGTTATTGCAAATTTTGGTGCTATGCATATCAGTAACGTAGCCTACTATGCCTATTTTCATTCACTGCTTTAATATGGCATCATATTTTGGGACAATTTGTCATTAAGAAAGAAAGTATGTATTGCACAAAAGTATGCAATCAGAATTGTAACTGGAGTCCACCCAAGATCACCTTGCAGACATTTATTTAAGGAAGTCGGGATATTCACAGTACCTTCACAATACATATATTCACTTATGAAATTTGTCATTGATAACCCATCCCAATTCTAAAATAACAGTGAAGTGCATAGCTACAACACTAGAAGAAAAGATGATCTTCACCACTCTGGATTAAATCTCACTTTGGCACAGAAAGAGGTGAATTATGCTGCCACAAAAATCTTTGGTCATTTGCCAAATAGTATTAGAAGTCTGACAGATAGCAAACCAACTTTTAAAAGCAAATTAAAAGAATTTCTGAATGACGGCTCCTTCTAATCAATAGATGAAGTCTTTGATATGAAGTAGCAGCTGTAAAAAAAAAAAAATAAATAAATAAATAAAAATAAAAAATTAATTAATATTTTGTGTAATGAAAACTTATGTTAAAGTGACACGTTCTACATTATTACGAAATGTCGTATTCATGGTCTATTTTGGAACAGGAATTTATGTATGTATGTAAATGATTTGAGAGCGAAAGTAATGCTTTGAGATGACTGTTAGAAACTCACCTGGAAAAAGGATAGATAATACGTGTGATATCTGTTATCTAATGTCAATCGGAATCTGGAATTTCACGGTCAACGCCACTTGTTATGTCATACACGATAGAGAGAATGTGGTTCTTCGCATTTGATTGAATTCCGTTATGTCATATGTGCACAGTCAAGCACCGAAAACACATGAGCTGCAGTGGAGCTATACGAAATACACACTTTTGTTGAAACGCTTGGTGCGTCTCCAATTGTAAAATGGGTGTGCTAACTACCTTCACGAGCGAGTGTACAACAATTCAAAGTTTCATTGTAGTCAGATGAGAGGTATAGGAACGCATACCGCACAAATAAAGATAGGTTTATAGGCGTCCTCTAACACGCTTTTTACTTAAACCATTAATTAACATGTACAGTGTATAGCAATGAAAACATGACTGTTTACTTGCACTACGAATGTTCAGTTCACGATCTTAAATCATATAACGTATCTTGTTTCCAGTGGATACCAAATTAGACATCGTGATAGTTAACTACAACTTTTTACGCCTTTTTGAAACAGTAAGACAAACAGATTGAGCCCACTAATCTTTCCACACAGTCACGAGTTAATGACCACTACGAATATCTGCTCAGAGATTAGCTGCAAGTAGGTGGTGTGCTATCAAAAATATGGGATATTATAGCAGTACAGGTTGCTCTCTCAAAGACGAGATATGGCTAAGTATTCAGAATGATTCCATAATTTCCTAGAATTAACATTGTAGAGAGGTTCCAGAAATTTATTTCTGTCCCTCACATTTCATAAATGTAATAGTTATCTGGATACCCTAGAAATGACATGACAATAATATTACAGTTTTTGATCACTCACTGCAACTATTCCACGTAGAGACACTGGATTTAATCGAGCTGTAGAAGTCGTCCATGACTTAGCGAGCTTATGCTATGGCATTTGTTGTGGTAGTCAATAATTTCGACTGCATTAGTCTTCTGTCTGTCAGCTCTAATTGATTTCTCCTCAGAACTATTTGGGGGAACTTCACTGCCGCTTAACAGCACAGGTCTTTAGCTATTCCAATAGAACTAGAGCACTAAGGAGCTTTATGTTAAGGGAAATGGTCCGCAGCCCAAAAGTTCGTTTCAGCTGTATTACACATGGACCTATTGGGTATAATATACAGGGTGTTACAAAAAGGTACGGCCAAACTTTCAGGAAACATTCCTCACACACAAAGAAAGAAAATATGTTATGTGGACATGTGTCAGGAAACGCTTACTTTCCATGTTAGAGCTCATTTTATTACTTCTCTACAAATCACATTAATCATGGAATGGAAATACACAGCAACAGAATGTACCAGCGTGACTTCAAAAACTTTGTTACAGGAAATGTTCAAAATGTCACAGCCGTCCACAATACGAGCACGAAGAGTCTCTACATTTGGTACCGTGTTTGCGTAGACAAGAGCTTTCAAATGCCCCCATAAATGAAAGTCAAGAGGGTTGAGGTCAGGAGAGCGTGGAGGCCATGGAATTGGTCCGCCTCTACCAATCCATCGGTCACTAAATCTGTTGTTGAGAAGCGTACGAACACTTTGACTGAAATGCGCGGGAGCTCCATCGTGCATGAACCACATGTTGTGTCGTACTTGTAAAGGCACATGTTCTAGCAGCACAGATAGAGTATCCCGTATGAAATCATGATAACGTGCTCCATTGAGCGTAGGTGGAAGAACATGGGGCCCAATCAAGACATCACCAACAATGCCTCCCCAAACGTTCACACAAAATCTGTGTTAATGACGTGATTGCACAACTGCGTGCGGATTCTCGTCAGCCCACACATGTTGATTGTGAAAATTTACAATTTGATCACGTTGGAATGAAGCCTCATCCGTAAAGAGAACATGTGCACTGAAATGAGGATGACACATTGTTGGATGAACCATTCGCAGAAGTGTACCCGTGGAGGCCAATCAACTGCTGATAGTGCCTGCACACGCTGTACATGGTACGGAAACAACTGGTTGTACTGTACTGTACTTTACTGCTAGTACTGTAGAGCAATGAGTCGTATGTCAACACAAGCACCGAAGTCAACATTACTTGCCTTCAATTGGGCCAACTAGCGGTGAATCGAGGACGTACAGTACATACTGACGAGACTAAAATGAGCTCTAACATGGAAATTAAGCGTTTCTGGACACATGTCCACATAACATTTTTTCTTTATTTGTGTGTGAGGAATGTTTCCTGAAAGTTTGGCAGTACCTTTTTGTAACACCCTGTATGTCCTTGCTATTCCTCTCTAAAAACTTAATTAGTCTACACGTCCAGTTACAGAGTGGCGTAAGATATATTGTGGACTTCGAACCACGGTGCAACATACAAGGGTTGGACAAAAATATGGGAATACAGCTGAATGTATGCCCGAACATAAATGCAGATGCTATTCAAGCCTGCTGGTGGCGCTGTTGTATTTGACTGCTAACGACACCTATGCAATGTCCTCAGTACGTTGCAAGTGTCAGTCGCGGTCAGAAGAGTATTCTATGTACTTGTGAGTGCATCATGTCAGAGCTAAGTGAATTCGAACGTGGGAAAATTGTTGGTGCTTCTGTAACCAAGTTAGCCAAAGTGTTTGATGTTTCAAGAGGCACGCTAAGGAAGATTTACGAGATGTGATTGAAAAGTTTTAAGAATGGGCTTGTAATTGTACAATGGTGGTACTTACATGCTACTGTGATGCATTTCCTTCAAAATAGTTCCCTTCTTAGTGAACACTCCGACTCCAACGATGTTTCCACTTTTGGAAACATTCCTGGATTTTTTTTCCTGAAGTGTGTTAAGGACACTCTCCGTACTTGCCTGGATGTCGTCAGTCGAGTCGAATCGCTTCCCTTTCGGTGAAAATTTCAGTTTAGGAAACAGGTAGAAGTCCGCAGGGGCCAAATCAGGGAAATATGGCGGCTGTGGAAGCACAGTAATTTTGTATTTCGTCAAAATTTCAACTACGGAGAAAGCATGACGAGCCGGAGCAGTGTCATGGCGTAGCACCCAACTCCTGTCTTTCCACAATGCAGGCCTTTTCTTCCACACCTTTTTGCACAAACGCTCGAGAACACATTTGTAGTATTCCCGGTTAATTGTCTGCCCTCCAGGGGTAAATTCATATGCACAGTACCGGTAGAATCGAAAAAAAATCACAAGCATTGACTTCACCTTCGACCGACTTTGCCATGTTTTTTTCGGTCATGGTGAACCTTGGGTCTTCCCCCGCGAAGACTGCATTTTGGTTTCAGGATGATATCTATATACCCACGATTCGTCACCTGTAATTAACAAATCTGGGTCATTTTTAGTCCGATTAATCAGATCTTGGCACTCTTCAAGTCGGTATTGTCTTTGGTCACTTGGCAACACTTCCAGAACGAATTTTGCGCACACTCGATGCATGTTCAGATTTTCAGTTAAAATTGACTGAGTTAAAATTAAGTTCATCAGCCATCTCCTTAATTGTAAGTCTACGATCAGAGGGCACTAAGTTGGGAAGTTTCACAACATTTTCATTCGTTTTTCATGTGGAAGGACGGCAGGACTGTGGTTCATCTTCAAATGACTCGTGGCCATTTTTAAATCTGTTGAACCAGACAAAAACATTTTACTGGCTCATACAATTATCTCCAAAAGCTGTTTTTAATTGTTCGTCAGTCTCAGAAGCTGATTTCCCGGTTTTAAAACAAAATTTCACACAAATTCGTTGCTCCTACTTTACGTCCATTTTGACGCGGAAGAATCCGGCAATAAGCCCTAACAGACCCGCACTCAACCAGCTGCCACAACGAACAGAATAAAGGAAACGCTGTTTCCTGTCAGAGGGCGTTCAAGGGCAAGGCAATGACTCACTACCCACCCTCGGTGTACCTGCCCGCCAAACCAGTAAGCAGTAGAGGATCCATTCTTAAAACTTTTCAATCACACCTTGTATAACACATGCAAAAAAGCGGAGAAACGGAACCCACTAAGCCGCAAAATGAACGTACATGTGCGTAGAGTGGTGGTGACAGACTATCACTGAAGAGGATTGTAATGAAAAGTAAGAGGACGGCAGCTGCCAAAGTCATTGCAGAGCTGAATATCGCACTCGCGATCCTTGTCAGCACCAAAACAGCGTGAAGGGTGCTCCAAAAGTGAGTAGCTGTTGGACATGCTGGAATTCCAATACTGCAACTTCTGGCCATGTTTCCATCCCAAGAGTGAAACATGGTAGAGGTTCGGTGATGATTTGGACAGCCGTATAGAGGTATTCCATGGGCCCCGTGGCGTCATGGCATCACTGCCAAGGATTATGTGACCACTTTGGTTGATCAGGTCCATCGCACGGCACAATATTTTTTCCTCAATGGTGATGCTGTGTTCCAAGACGGCAGGGGCCTGTCCACACAGATCTTGCCGTCCAGATGAATCATCGCATCTCACCTGCCCACCACAGTCGTCAGATCTCAATATTACTGAGCCTTTGTATACTTTGGAGGGAAGGGTGCATGATCATTGTCCATCTCCATCATCGTCACCTCAACTTTTTACAATTTTGCAGGCAGTATGATATAAGATTCTCTTGAAAACCATACAAGATCTGTATTAATCCATTCCTTGACGACGGGGAACTGTTTTGAATGCCATTGGTTTCCCTACACTATATTAAGCATGGTAATGTGTTGTGTTAATGATCTTTCCATATTTTCTTCTACGCCCTGTACTATGTACCATGTTCAGATTTATAAGATTATTATGATTAAATTATTGATAAGGGAGATAAAATTCTGTTTAGGGATGAAACTTAGAATCTTTACGTTTGTAGTCTGATCCTAACCACTCAGTAACTTAAAATTGAGGCAAGTTTTATTACACGACATTTGAGTAAAGCTGCTTCTTCTCCAAGCAGCTAGTCATGGAGGAGTCTTTACGTAACTACAGAGATACTTGAGCAACTTCGTTACTTAAATTACAATTACATTTTTGGGAGACTAAAATTAATGCTTGTCGGGGCTCCAAATCCAGGCATTGCATTCAACTCTCTATGAAATCGGGTAAACCAGAAGCATCAGTTGTAAACGTCAGTTTGTAAAGTTACACAACGCACTTAGATACACCACTGTCAAGTACACTGGGATATTATTTGCAACTCCGCTGTGTTTCAAAATTCGATTATTATTATTCTCAATGAAAAACATTTGCTTAACAGTAGAAGTGTTTTTCTTGGCTACATTTTTACTTGCCCTAGATAATGTTAACATCCTTAACATACCTGATTCTTTTACAGGAAGCAAGAACGCTTATCACATTATTGCAAGAAACTTCTGGCTTGCATACCATACGCCACATGTGATCATAGTGCAGCTTCACCCATCTCCATGCGAGAACTGGACCGAACCACATGTTTGGATACATTATCCTTACAGGTAAGAACCAAGGGCGTTTTTTTTAGTGTCTCGTATTGCTGCAGGATATTACGTCAGCCTAAGGATAAAAGGACATGCACGGCATAACGACCCTAGATACAATACACACGACAATTAAAGTCAAAAATTTCAGTTTAAAAATATTAACTATGGGCAGTTCTGGTTCTTTCAAAATTATACATTGTGTTTTGGAGCAGGAAAACGTTATGATAATACTTTGTTGCTTGTCTGGTTGAATCAGAGCTGTCGAAGATTGTTAGACGTACTTAAATAATATCTACCCTCGCTGCAGAAGTTCTGAGGTTGTACAGGGCGTTCCGGAAAGAATCATCGATTTTAAAAAATCATAACTATTATATTATTTGAGCTTTGTGCGTGAACAACGCACTGTTGGAAAGAGCAAACTGTAAGAGTTGTACACGGTTCCCGCTAGATAGTAGCAGAGTGCGCCAAATGATGTCGGGACAACAGAAAGCGCCATGTCTCGCGCAATGTTGGTCAGTAATATCTGTTCAGAGTGACTTTCTTACTAAGTATAGTGCAGATCCTCTTACAGCACTGATCATTAAACAATGGCATGAACAATTCCGAGAAACAGGTTGTTTGTGTAAAGGCAAAGGCCAGGGACACAGAGGTCAAACGCATCCGCCATAGCTAGGGTGACCACACTTCCGGATTAATGCGGACATGTTCTCCTTTTTAGCTCCTTGTCCGGGGTCCAGGCGGATTTTTACAGTGTCCGGCTTTTTCGCATAGTTGATTGTAATACAGCTAAATTAACAATTCACCCCGTTCTATTGCTCTTTTCTTAAATACTTTAACTATTGGCACAACCTTCATGATAAACATGCACGAAGGTGGTGTTAGTAGGTGGCACCAGGATCGTCGATGTTATCATTGATCAACCTATAAGTGAATGCAAGTATCAATTATTTAAAATTTTCGTAAGAAATATTGTTCTGGGAATCATCAACTGACCACCACTAACAATTAACTACTAGTTTTACCGGTAATTCCCGGCAGTCACGTGACTTGTCCAAAGCTGATGGGTGGTATCCTCACCTGCAGTTGACCCGTTTGATGTGTCCTCTTTTTTCTTCCTTTGTCCTCCTTTTTGAAGCAGTTTGTCCTCCTTTTTAAACAATTGCATCTTGTCACCCTAGCAATAGCTCCACAAGGAGTGCGCAGAAATCCATTCGACTTGCAGCTCGATAGCTCAACACGCCCCCGATGTCTGTTTGGCGTGTGTTGTGTCGACGTTTACACATGGAACCATACAAAATACAGCTACTGCAGTCTCTTCGTGAAGGAGAGAAACAGTAATGTGTGGAGTTATGTAATTTTGTTCTTGACATACTGGAGGATGACAATAGTGTTTAGTGACAAGGAAACACTCCATTTAAATGGAAGGGTGAACTATGATGATGTGAGAATAGCGGGTAGGGAACAACCACATTAAATTGCACAACATGGGAGGGGCTCTCCAAAATTTAATATGTTTTGTGCAGTTTCACAGGAAAATGTGTATGGTCCGTATTTCTTTTGCTGAGAACGCTGTTATAGGAAACACATATCTCAGCATGCTTTAGAACTTTCTTTTCCCACAATTGAAGACTGATATGAACGACTTTATTTACCAACACACGGGCACCTGGAAGTCCGGGAATTTTTAAATCAGAGGAGTACTGAGTGATGGATTGGTCACACTGGACCAAATGATTCAGCGTTACGTTACTGGCCTCCAAGGTCACCAGATCTGACTGTAAGTGGTCATTTCTTGTGGGGGTTTGTAAAAGACTGTTTATGTGCTTCCGTTACTAACAACAATGAATGAACTGAGGCATCACATAACAGCAGCTGTGGAGGCTGTAACTCAAGACATGCTCGTTGCAGAGTGGGAACAATTTGAATACCGCATTGACATATGACGTGCATCTCAAGAGGGCATATTGAACATCTATGAAAAGGTATGAAGAAAACTTTTTGAGTTTTCCGTTCATCAAAAAACAAAGTTCATTGTATATGTTTATTAGTTTCAGAAATATAGAGGTGGTACATTGGATGATTCTTTTTGCTACACCACGTACTTTGGACATTTGGTTGTGAGGATTTTGCTTAACAAAAAGCTTTGATACATCTTATTTTCTTATTTATAGATGTTCATTTATTTGTACAAACCAAACTGAACTCAACTGTTTTTCCACTGACTCATACTGCCACTCCCACATTGACTCTCACATCTAATAATAATGTGCTGTTGCATCTGATGTTGCCAATATACAGGATGTCAACACGGATTCCCTATTTCAAACGTGGCCACTCGGGGTAGCCATGCGGATTGAGGCACCTTGCAGCGTTCACGCTGCTCACCCCGTTGGAGGTTGGAGTCTTCCTTCGGGCATGGGTGTGTGTGTTCTCAGTAGCATAAGTTACTTTAAGTTAGATTAAGTAGTGTGTAAGCCTAGGAACCAATGACTTCTGCAGTTTAGCCCCGTGGAAATTTACCACAAATATCCAAATTTCCATTACAATGGATTAAAACTCTGGCTACAAAAGTACACTTTGTGCCTTATCCTGAACTGACGCCGTTTCTGCTTCTATGGACAACAATTCAACAACGGAAGTGCACCAGATGTTGAAAAAATTTACACGGCAATTTTAAGTCCTTCTCCACCCAACAGACAAATCAGACCTGAAACGAAGACAGATTTACTATTTTTCAATTGCCTCACAAAATAGAGAATTTCGTTGTAGATGCCATGTATTTCGACAATGTAAACAATATTAGAGATTATTAAAAGCAGTATTTTGAACAACTTACAAAAATATAAAATAAAATAAAACATGAACACAGTCATTTAATCATCACAGTACAAAAAGCAGAAAGCATAAATGTATGTTTCACATTTTTTTGTAAAAATAGCCTTTCAGTATTAAATTTTACATGGCAAATATTTTTAACATTTAATTTTACAGTATCTATTTTTTCATTAGAATTAAATAAATGTTTAATTAGCCTACAATTGTGGTGTCCCATTCATCAATTTTAATTACCAGTAATTTATGCAAAGTACACCATTCAATTTATATTTAAAATTGGTAACTAACACATTTAATTTCATGAACAATTAGAGTTGAACAAAATTCTATTAAAGTATTTCCTACATTGTTTCAAATGCCAGTAAACTTCAATTAGTGTAAACCGGAAATCAAGCTCTGGCTATAAATATATGTAATCACACAATAAAAGTACAGTGAATCAGCTGTTTATTAATCAGATATATCATATACTACAATAGATGAATTTTGGTCTGTTGTGTTAGACTGGAAGCAACTACTTGTCGATAATTGAGGTAAGCTGTCCGATGAAAGCCATCACTGCATTGATGCTAGAGGAGAGGTCAATCCAGAGATGACTCATTCTTACAAATCCTTCAGTCCTCCTTCTTAAACATTCACAAAAACTTATAAACTCAGTTGGATGTCTTCTGATTTGGCCATATGCATGGGACTCACATTCTTGTTAAGTTTTCACATTGTTGATGTCTGTGGAATATAACAATGTTTTATATGTCTTCATTCCCAGAAGTCAAGTGGTTAAGGTCACATGGACGAGGAGGACATACTACTTTACCTCATCGACCAACGTATCGCTCATTAAACATTTGTTTTATGTAATCTTGCATAGGTGGAGAAATAGGGTGAGGAGGGTTTGCCCTATCCTAAGAGGCAATTGGAAGTGCTTTATCTGTCAATAATATCACAGCCAGAAGTTAAGTACATACACTGTATGATCAAAAGTATCCAGACACCTGGCTGAGAATGATTTACAAGCTCGTGGCACCCTCCGTCGGTAATGCTCGAATTCAGTATGGTGTTGGACCACCCTTAGCCTTGATGACAGCTTCCACTCTCGTAACATATGTTCAATCAAGTGCTGGAAGCTTTTTTGTTGCATGGCAGTCCATTCTTCACAGAGTGCTGCACTGAGGAGAGGTATTGATGCCAATCAGCGAGGCCTGGCACGAAGTCGGCGTTCGGAAACATCCCAAAGGTGTTCTATAGGATTCAGGTCACGACTCTGTGCAGGCCATTCCCTTACAGGCATGTTACTGTCATGTAACCACTCTGCCACAGGCCGTGCATTATGAACATGGAACATGGGCTTGATCATATTAGAAGATGCAATCGCCATCCCCGAATTACTCTTCACCAGTGGAAAGCAAGAAGGTACTCAAAACATCAATGTAGGCCAGGGCTATGATGATGCTATGCCAAATAACAAGGGGTGCAAGCCCCCTCCATGGAAAACACTATCGCACCATAACACCACTGCCTTCAAATTTTACTGTTGGCACTATACGTGCTGCCATCCGATCGCCACATTGTGTACTGTGATTTGTCACTCCACACAACAGTCCACTCCACACAACAGTCGTCTGATGTTTATGCTCCTTACACCAAGCAAGGCATCATCTGGCATAAGCGTGATGTGTGGCTTATGAGCAGCTGCTCAACCATGAAATCCAAGTTTTCTCACCTCCTGCCGAGCTACTATAGTACTTGCAGTGGATCATGACGCAGTTTGGAATTCCTGTGTGTTGGTCTAAATAGATGTTTGCTTATTACAAGCCGGTTGCTGTGACCGAGCAGTTTTAGGCGCTTCAGCCCATAACTGCACTGCTGCTATGGTCGCATGTTCGAATCCTGCCTCGGGCATGAATGTGTGTGACATCCTTACGTTAGTTAGGTTTAAGTAGTTCTAAGTCTATGGGACTGATGACCTCAGATGTTAAGTCCCATAGTGCTTAGAGCCATTGGAACCATTTTTGAGCCTATCACACATTAGGACCCTCTTCAACTGTTGGTGGTCTCTGTCAGTCAACAGACGAGGTAGGGCAGTACACTTTTGTGCTGTACGTGTCCCTTCACGTTCTCACTTCACTATCACATCGGAAACAGACGTATCAGACAAATGACAGCCAATCACCTGACCACGTTCGAAGTCCATGAGTTCCGCAGAGCACTCCCTTCTGCTCTCTCATGATGTCTAATGACTACTGAGGTTGGTGATATGGAGTAACCGGCAGTAGGTGGCAGCACCTAATATGAAAAACGTATGTTTTTGGGTCTTTGTGGATACTTTTTATTACATGGTTTATGACTACTGAGGTCGCTGATATGGAGTAACTGGCAGTAGGTGCCAGCACCTAAAATGAAAAACGTATGTTTTTGGGGCTGTCCGGATACTTTTTATTACATGGTTTATATAACCACAACCATTAAAGCATGAGGAATGGACATAAAGAAGAGAATAGCCGACACCACCCAGTATGGACTTATCTCAATAAAAGTAAAGTGGCCTATATCACAAACATTTGTTTCTCCACATTATATCACTTCATCCTTGTTTTAATTAGTACTATAGTAAGAAAATTGGAATTCCTTTTTAAAAAGTATTCAGAATACTTCACTGCTTTCGTTTCAGTTTCCAGGTATTTGTACACAGATAATTTGCACCAGACTTTCAAACTTCATTGTGAACTGTAGATAGGAATACCTTACATGAAAATTACTTTTAATTTCGTTTGCGGTTGTCAGTGGCACAACCCATCCTAAATTCTCTGTTGTTATTAAGCACAAGTCCAGTATGAGATAAGGACTCTGTCTGCATGAATTGTCTTAATCATAAGATTTCAAGAACCTTGAATATATGAGATTCTTAAAAACAAATAACCCAAGCTCCCATCACTTTGTGTTGACTATCAGGGAGAATTAAAACTCAACAAACGGCAAGAGCACAGAGGGGTTATTTATGTAACAAACATAGGTAAATATATAAAAGTAAATACTTAGACAGTAAGGTGCTTGTTCCACAGATCACACTCACAATAGATATAATGAAGTCAAACATGTATACAGAACAAACATGGTGTGGACAGCCATTAATTATGACTTCAGGTCATGGCTGGTAATGATTGAGGGAATACTGATGGCACAAAACCATGCTATGAGCATCCTTCACCTTAATGTCCTACCTTTCAAGTGACAGTGCCGTAGTGCCATTTTTCTACACGACAGTGGTTCACTAAACATGGCGTGTGTGTCTACGAACTTTTTGCATGATGTTGACATACTCCCATGGCCCTGTTAGAGCATGTGTAGGACCATCCCGGAAATCAACTTCATTTCAGTGGCAGTATCCAGGATATCAAGGACCAATTGCATCATTTATGGGACAACTTGCCTCAAAAGAGAATATAACGGGTTTCTCACACCCTTCCCAACCAAATCTGTGCATGCATCTATGGCAGAGGCTGTGCCACCTCATACTGATAAGTGGGCTCGTATTGTCAAGTTAATTGTAAATTTGACTTTGTAATGTAATCACTGAAATCACATCATATACCTCTCAACCTATGAAGTTTCATTTTCCACTGGTTGTTTCATGTTTTTATGCAAGTGAACAATACTTGTTCAGCTGCATGCTGACTAACTATTTGTATTCAAGAATTCCTCTGTGGTATAGAATGAGTTGTTAAGTGGAAACATCTTTAATACATACTTCAAAACGCTTCTGATATCTGTCAGACAATTTACTTACATGGTTAGAATGTCTAGGGGTTTTATAGCTGTGAATATCACACCTTTCTGTTCCCAAGTTTGATTTATTGAGGGGTAATGCATATAATTTTTCCTTGTAGTGTTATATTTGGGAATATCTCATTCACAATCAAATTCTGATGGGTTGTTGATAATAATATCGTAAGTGAATAACTGTTCTATGAGGTTGTGATTAACACTCCCAGCCAATAAAATTAGATGTCTGCAAGATATATGTACCCTGACCCAACACATAACTCTAATTGCCTTTTTGTGCAATAGATATTTTTTGACTGTGTGATGAGTTATTGCAGAATATTATCCAACAAGGATTTAATGGATGAAGATATGCAAAATATCTTAACTTACTCAATTCTGTGTTCCCAAAGTTAGGTACTACTGTTTTCAAAAAAAATTTAAACGTTTTAGCATTTCTACCATATGGTTGTCCTACTTCCAGTTTTCATCACTATGCACATCTAAGAGTTGAACTTCCTACCCTGTTTATTATTTTTCGTTGATCTACTAACCAAGTAGAAGATGGGATACATTTGACAGTACAAAAGTGGATGAGCTGTGTTTGTTTATTGTTTAAAGCTAGCTGATTTGCTTTAAACCAGTCAGTAACTTTTTCAAAAATTTGGGTTGGGTTAGGTTGTTTGTGGGAAGAGACCAAACTGCAAGGTCATCAGTGTCATTGGATCAGAGAAGGACAGGGAAGGAAGTCGGCCATGCCCTTTCAAAGGAACCATCCTTGCACTTCCCTGGAGTGATGTAGGGAAATCACAGAAAACCTAAATTAGGATGTCCTGATGTGAGATTGAACCATCATCCTCCCACATGTGAGTCCAGTGTGCTATCCGCTGCGCCACCTCACTTGGTCAAAAATTTCATTTACTGTTTTCTCCATTGATGTTTCTTAGCTCTGATCATAACAAATCTTGTATAATCTGGAAACAGGACTAATTCTGGCTTATGATTAAAGTGAAACAGAAGATTAGAAGCATACAATAATAATAGTCACGGGACAATGATAGAACCCTGTGGAACAGCCATAGTAATTTCTCCAGTACGGAAGATGTGGTGTATCTCTTTGCGTTACTGTAACAGCCTAGGGTAGCTTCCTGCATTTTGTTTTTTGAATAAAATCTAAACCATGTATGTACTGAACTACATATTGCACAATACTTAGTTCTCTAAGAGAATACTGTAGTTGACAGAACCAGATGGCTTCGATAAGTCACAGAATATTCCAACTAAAAATATTTTGTCGTTTTAAGACTTTATTAATTGGTCAGCAAATGTGTAAATAGCTGACTTAGTAGAATGTGATGCTATTGAAATCCAAAGTGTAAATGGCTAAATATATTATTACCACACAGGTGCATGACAATTTTAGAAAATGATGTGAGGAGTGACAATGGACGGTAGCTATTGACATTAGTGGAATCATATTTCATTGTGTTTCTGAAAACCCTCTGAATTAATGATGCATTATGGAAGAGACTAAGAACATCACATACTACAAGGCTACAACATTTTAGTGTCTTATTGGAAATATTAGCCACTGCTAACAGTCATGATGAACTTCCTTACTTCAACTGCAAAAATGAGACTAATTTTTATTTCACTAAATATCCTCTGCATTGAGTATTTGAGCTACTGTCTTGCTTTTATCTTCTGAACTGTTTGCACCAATTCTCTCACATATTTTTGAAACTTAATTACAAGAAATATCTGCTACACATGAACTGTCTTTTACAATTCTTTTATTCTCATTAACACAACTAGTGTCATCTTTGTCATCTTCTATGGATTCTTTCTCTGTCTCCCTTTAACAATATTCCATACTGCGTTTATTTATTTTATAGTATAGTCAGACATTTTCAGACAAGATTTGGATACTCCTGGATTTTTATGAATTTTCTTTATATGTTATAGTATTGTTCATAATATGAGACTGTTTATGGAATTTTACTTCTTCTGACTATTTTGTAAAAGTATATTTTTTTGTTGTGAAGAGACTCTGATACCCATAGTGACCCAATGTTTCTTTAATGGCTTCCCATTAGTAGATTTAATTACTTTTTTCCAAGGGCTACTTTTCAGAAGTGGATACAAAATCATTAAGAAATATATTGAATCGAGAGTTATTATTAGGCTCTTAGTAAAGTTTAGCACAGTCATCATTATTAAGCTTGCTTTAAAATTGTCGCTAGTTGTGCCATTAGTCAACCTTACTGTTTTCTTAGAGTGTTTCTTAACTGGAACAGAAGACGGTACTGCCAGAAGGTTGTTTTCAGAATGGCAAAAGGAGACAAAAAACATTTGTGTTGGTAAAAAATAAGACTCTCATGTGCATCTACAACTTTTTATTAAATGTCTTATTGTGTTACATATTAGTTCTCAATTTGCGATCTGTTACAAAAAAGAAATTACAGTAAGATGAGCACACCTAAATTTGAGCTATAGGGTACTTAAAAAGGGAAATAAATTAAAATGTTTTATCTTACTGTTTGTAAAATTGTCCAAAGCTTTGAAAGGTTTTCATTGTACATCCCTCCTCTCTCTCTCTTTCCTTGCTGTTGGCGTCCATAGGGAAATCACATCCACGAATCCGCCAAGATTCCAAATACTTTGAAGATTCAAAATGGGTCAGTGGTGGGCCATTCAACTTCACAAGAAGTAAGAGAAACAGTTTTTGTTAACAGAGAGGCTGTACCATCAGGAATAATCAGATTCATTTGGGAAAATGCACTTTCACATTCGCTAGATGATGCAGGAATTGTTTTCCTGGTATATGTGAATGGAAGCAAATTTGGGGGGGTACTTCATTTTGTTCTCACAATTTCCATCAAAATTCTCCCAACTGTCAAAGGCAGTCTCATGGAATACTTTTATTATATCTCATTTGTTCAACTGAAAGCAAACTGCAAGTGACTCATCATCTTTTTCCCGAAATCCATGGTCTTTGGACCAAGTGCTTGTGACAGCTATATGGACTGAATTGACCAAAGGTGCATCTTCTCCACTCACCATTCTCTTTTCAGTCGCTTGTGAAAGGTTGCCATGAAAGTTTACATGATTAATGGCCAGCTGTTTAGTTCATGTACATAATATACAGGGTGATTCAAAAAGAATACCACAACTTTAAAAATGTGTATTTAATGAAAGAAACATAATATAACCTTCTGTTATACATCATTACAAAGAGTATTTAAAAAGGTTTTTTTTCACTCAAAAACAAGTTCAGAGATGTTCAATATGGCCCCCTCCAGACACTCGAGCAATATCAACCCGATACTCCAACTCGTTCCACACTCTCTGTAGCATATCAGGCATAACAGTTTGGATAGCTGCTGTTATTTCTCGTTTCAAATCATCTATGGTGGCTGGGAGAGGTGGCCGAAACACCATATCCTTAACATACCCCCATAAGAAAAAATCGCAGGGGGTAAGATCAGGGCTTCTTGGAGGCCAGTGATGAACTGCTCTGTCACGGGCTGCCTGGTGGCCGATCCATCGCCTCGAGTAATTGACGTTCAGGTAGTTACGGACAGATAAGTGCCAATGTGGTGGCGCTCCATCCTGCTGAAATATGAATTGTTGTGCTTCTTGTTCGAGCTGAGGGAACAGCCAATTCTCTAACATCTCCAGATACTGTAGTCCAGTTACAATAGCACCTTCGAAGAAAAAGGGACCAAAAACTTTATTGGCTGAAATGGCACAGAAAACGTTCACCTTAGGTGAGTCACGTTCATACTGAGTTGTTTCCCGCGGATTCTCAGTGCCCCATATACAGACATTGTGACGGTTGACTTTCCCGTTAGTGTGGAAAGTTGCTTCATCACTAAACACAATCTTTGAAACGAAAGATTCATCTGTTTCCATTTGAGCAAGGATAAAACCACAGAAATCGATTCTTTTAATCTTATCAGCTGCAGACAGTGCTTGAACCAATTTCAGATGATAAGGTTTCATAACTAACCTTTTTCGTAGGACTCTCCATACAGTTGATTGTGGAATTTGCAGCTCTCTGCTAGCTCTGCGAGTCGATTTTCCTGGGCTGCGAACAAATGCTTGCTGGATGCGTGCTACATTTTCATCACTCCTTCTCGGCCGTCCAGAACTTTTCCCTTTGCACAAGCACCCATTCTCTGTAAACTGTTTATACCAACGTTTAATACACCACCTGTCAGGAGGTTTAACACCATACTTCGTTCGAAATGCATGCTGAACAACTGTCGTCGATTCACTTCTGCCGTACTCAATAACACAAAAAGCTTTCTGTTGAGCAGTCGCCATCTTAGCATCAACTGACGCTGACGCCTAGTCAACAGCGCCTCAAGCGAACAAATGTACAACTAAATGAAACTTTATAGCTCCCTTAATTCACCGACAGATAGTGCTTTGCTCAGCCTTTTGTTGTTGCAGAGTTTTAAATTCCTAAAGTTGTGGAATTCTTTTTGAATCACCCTGTACAATCTAGTCTCACGCCGAGGATGCATAGTTATACATGGCTTCAGAGTAACAAAAGTTCCTCTCATACCACATCTCAAAACCTTTGGTCCTGATTTATTTGTGTCATATGTACCGATATGGAGTACCGGTGGACACCGTCACAAACCAGATACTGGTTGTCACCCTTCTACACTACAAAAATCATCAGACACAGTGCAAGGATCTAAAACCTATAAAAAGGCAAGGAAATTATATCATTTGTTGTGGAAGCAGGAAATTTGGACCCAATATAATTAGTTGTAGAGTTGACTGATTTAGTATACAGTACCAGGTCAAACTTGTATATGAAACTGCACTATAGTGACCAGACACAGTGAAAGGATCTCAAATGTATGACAAGTCAAGGAAATGGTCTCTTTTGTTATGGAAGCAGAGAATTTGGTCCCAATAAAATTAGTCACAGTTGATTGATTAAGTATACAATACAAGGTCAGATTTATTTATCAGCGCTGTGCAATAGTCACCTCAAGTATAAATAGCACACTTAGTACAATATAATGACTGGAAGTTAGTATGAGAACGCTGTAGTACACCAAACCTGTTGCCATGAAGCTGCAGCGTAGAAAGTATATATAGCGTGTATTCCTTTTACAGAAGCAACATTACATGGAGTTTCATCGCCACAGACCATGTCCTCATATCCACAAGCCTTAGACACTGGTTTCATTAACCTGCAACAGTTGTTTGTTACACACTGGGAACAACATCAGTTCATCAGTTTAACAAGTAATATCCGAGCACCCCTAATGGGGTCAGGAGTGTCAGACTGCTACCGAAAGTATTAGAGAAACACCAGGCTATTACTTTAGAGCCTTATAAGGATGACTTTAGTGTCCCTTTTAAAACACCACTGACACATTGCAAAGATTGACCACTATTAAATTCAGCACCTTGTTTCCAAATCACAAATAGTACTTAGTATTTCACAAGAGAGAGACCGGGACAACAGCAGTTCCAAGAGACATCTTCAGTAAACTCTCGGTGGAGGCACAGTACAATCATACCTTAAATAAAACACCAGCTGCGCGCATGCTTACATTGCTACAAAATGCATCTATCACTTTTCCTTTCAAGCACTGACACTCTTGCAGTACCACTGTTTTGAGCAATTCTCCAAACACACTGCCTGTTAGTGGGCAATTCTCTTGGCTTGCCATTCACGTCAGGCCCACCATGCTTCAGATTGCCCCACCCCAATCAACAACCATCTCTTTTGCGGCCAACCACAGCACCCGAAAACCTCCAGAGATTTTCAGCCTGAAGATAAGTCATTGCCTTTGATGTGACTATCAGTAAGTACCAACATGGTATACATTCAAAGATTAGAAGAGATTAGATTCAGTTTTCTTTCCTTAGACCCAAAAAATGATATGATTCTCTTGGGTGTGGAACATGTCAGAAAATATAACATAAAAAAAAACATTTGAATATAATACTTTCTATCCTGATCATTTGTCAGGAGATTGTCAAAATAGGTGAATGCAACATAGTAAACTGGAACAGCTAATATTTACAGAATTAACACGCTGTCAGAATGAACTGTTATGCACTGTTAATAAATTTATCATACAAAAAATACCTAATCTTGACTATTGTCACCAAGTGCTGTCAAAAATGATATATAAAAGATATTTTTACTTAAGCTTGCCTAACAGTCTCTATTAAGATATTCATCTATGAAGTGAAAAGAGTTGCCTATTGAAAAGTCTTTCAGACTCTGTTTAAACCATGCTTTATCTGGAACAAAGTTTTTAATGGTGGCTTCCTCACCATATTTCTACTTATCACTAGTGTGATACCTCTAGCTGTGCAGAAGTGAGTATGTTGTCTTTTTAAAACTGAGGCTGAGACTGTTCACAGAAAATCAGTGAATGATATTTTTAACAACATTGTTTACCATTTGTTCTGTGTCTGTGTGTATGCTTGGATTGATTACAATACTAGTATCATATGGAAAAAAAACTAATTCTGCTTGTTGTATGTTAGTCAGAAATTGTTTACATTTATTGGTGCCCAAAATTAAAGCAATAAACTACTGTTTCCCTATCCTGTGCCTAACTCATGATATAATCATACAAAATATCAACAGATGTCAGTATGATCATCTTCTGCATGGAAGATGGCATTCTGATCAACAGACAGTCATGCTGATGATGACCCCAGGGCACCTATCAAATGGGACAGTGTTTGCTGGGTAATCCCATATCCACAGTTGCTATGTACACAGTCGCAGATGGTGCAGTATGGCACAGAGAAGATACCTACAGGCTCTCTGCAGTGGAGGTCCATAGGAAGAATGGAAGCAGGACAGTCGCACACTGGTGTGGCCCAGTGGCTTATTGTGAATCATTCTGTACTTTTTCAGATATGGCGACAGTTTATGGAGATTGAAACTGTATCCCAAAGATGAGGGCAGAGCTGACCACGTGTAGTATTAGAAAGAAAGAATCTTTATTTGCCTGTAAGGGCATGATGGTACTGCCTCAGTACTGCATGGCAACTGGCGTCTGACTCAGCAGTATCCACTGGATGTGTTGTAGCATGACAAGCAGTGTACAGAAGGCTTTGGCAGAGTGGCCTTTATTGTCAGAGACCTGCTGTATATGTACCTCTGATGCATTTTCACAGAAGGGAAAGTCTAGAGAGAAGCCGTCAACAAGCCAGCTAGACAGTCTAATGGTGGATCAATGTTTTCTTCACATATAAGCCCCAATATGGTCTGGGCAGTGATTCTCAATGGGTTCACATGTGCAAGGAATGTGGATCACGATTTTGGGACCAGACCATTGTGGAAAGAGACTGATATCGAGGATGATCCCTAAAGTGTGATCAGAGATTATGTTAACCATTCAGACACCTCTTCATGAAACTGTATTGTTAAATCAACAAGGTTTAACTGCTGTCAGGTATTGACGAGATCTTGGGACCTCCTGTGTAGTTGTTGATAGGTGCTGGATGATAATACTCGATCTCATAGAGCGTGCGTGGTTGAGTGTTTCTTGGAAATGGAAGATATCGCCCCTATGGCACGATCTGCTTGCTCTCCCAATTTGAATCCCATAGAGCATGTTGGATGCACTAGGAACACAGGTTGCATCATGTCGGCATCCACCAACCACTTTCCAAGACTTGCAAGCAGTGCTGCAGGAAGAATGGGTATTATTGCCACAAAATGAGATTGGTATTACCATTCACAGCTTGCTCTGCCATTTGTCAGGCCTGTATTGCTGCCAGAGGTGGTCATATCCCAAACTGAGGGAATTAATCAGTTGTGCAGAGGTGTGTGTAAATATATTAAGTTTGAAAAAACTGAAAAATTATTTTGTCTACCATTATGCATCTTGCAGTTGTCTAAGTTCTGAGTTATTTATTGATTATACAGTTTTGTGCAATATAAAAGCAACCTTGCAAAATTTATGTTTGTTGCTTTAATTTTGGACACCAGTGTATAGCCGGCCAGAGTGGCCATGCGGCTCTGGATGCTACAGTCTGGAGCCGAGCGACTGCTACGGTCGCAGGTTCGAATTCTGCCTCGGGCATGGATTTGTCCTTAGGTTCATTAGGTTTAATTAGTTCTAAGTTCCAGGCAACTGATGACCTCAGAAGTTCAGTCGCGTTGTGCTCAGAGCCATTTGAACCATTTGAAACAGCATATATGAGGAACAATAATGGACCTAAGACTGAGCCTTGGGGAACCCCATTTGTGATTTCTCCCCAGGCAGAGTTATGTCTCCAGACTACATTTTCTTCATTACTAAGTACAACTTGCTGCATTATTTTATTAGGTTGACATTATCTGTTGGTAAGTTGTATCATCAGTCTCATAAAACTTCAATTTATCTAGGAGAATACAGTGATTGATATGATCAAATGCCACACACACAAGAAATACCAAACAGCACTTTTTTATTATTTAATTCTTGTCAAAATTGGTGACTTAACATGTAAATGGCATTCTCAGCACACCAACTGTTCTGAAACTCAAACGGTGATTTGCTGAGAATATAATTGTTACAATACATCGGCTTCTCATCAGTTATGGAAAATGATATCAGCAGTGAAACAGATCAGTAATTTCTGAAATCTCTCTTATTACTTTTGTTAGATGTGGTCTAAGAATGGCAGATTTCACTCTCTGTAGAGAAATGCCTTGAAATAGTGATGCATTAGATATTTGAGATAAGACCACACCAATTGTATGGGAATAAGTCTTTAGTACTCTATTGGAAACACCCTCAAAACCAGATGAGCTCTTATTTTTTAGAGAATGTGTATTTTTATTAATTTCTGAAGGAGTAGTTGGGGGTACATTTATATCTCTGAATTTCAAGAGAGCTATTTTTTCATCATACTGCCACAATTTTTCTTGTGAAGTGCTTGTCTCTATACTTTCTACTATATTTAAGAAATGATTATTAAATATATTTTCTACCTGTGTTTCATCATTTATAGTCCTTCCATTCAGTTCAATGGTGATGTTATCCTGTTCTGGTCTGGTTGTCCTGTCTCATTTCACTACATTCCATATAGCCCTAAGTCTGTTTTCAGAACTATGTATTTCTGACATATCTGTGTTCCTTGATTTTATGATAACCTTTCTTAGTTATTTTGAGTAATTTCTATAGTTTACAACAACTGCAGGATCTTTACTTGTTCTTTCCAAGAGATGCAAATCCCTTTTTCTTTCACAAGATACATTAATCCCTTTAGTGATCCATGGTTTCTTACATGATGGTTTAATGTTCTGTCTGATCAGCTTATGCAGGAAGCAATTTTGAAATAATTATATGAAATTATCAAGGAATAGTTTAAATTTTACATTAGCAATTGGTTCAATATAAATTTCATCCCAGGTCATCCTTTCTAAAGTATTCTAAAAACCATTTGTCCTGGAGTCATTAATTGTTGTAACTGATTTCCACTGAGAGTGTCCACTGTCCATACTATAAGGCACTGTATTATTTATCCCAACTAACTGTTCATCATGATGAGAGTGAGCATTTGTTACTTGGTAAACAGTTATTTTCTTACTTTGAGCCTCACCACAGAAAATATTATCAATTAGGGTACTACTATCTTTATCCACTCAAGATAGAAAGTTAATTAATGAGATCAAATTCTATGATCCAAATAAGGTTTTTAGATCATTTTTCTTATCAGGATCCTTTAGAAAATCTACATTGAAGTCACCACAGACTATGAACAGCAAGTTGCTGTCTGACAGATAGCCCAGTAAGGAATCCAGATTCCTCAGAAGCAGTTCAAAATTCTACACACAATTACAACCAAAAGTGAACTATTTTTCAGTGTTAATTCAGAAGCACACATGTCTGCTTGCTGATCACTACAAAATCTATTTGTATCAGTGTTTTGGCAACAATAGCAGAGAACCCCATGGAAATCTTTTCTCTTTTATTTGGATGATAAATCAACAGAAAAAATTGTCATATCTTCTGAAGCACACTTAATGCACATTTGTGCACAAATTGACAGATCTTGCGATGTGCAAGATACATGTCATGTGGAAATAAATGTCTTTCTGGGTCTGTGGCAGGAACTTAACAAAGCTTGCCATCTTTATTTAAAAACTTTTGGATATAGATGGGACTGATGTATTTGCAGTTACTGTGCCATATACTGTAGAAGATTCCTGTTTTTACTTCTCTTAATTTGCTTCAGTGATAAAAACCTTAGAGATAAGAGAAACATGTCATAACTGATGAACAGCTCTTTCCATTCTGAGAGTGATATTCCTTCTGAGAATATCTGCCAAAAATGTGTGAGAGAGATGTCATATTCTTTTGCTTTGGTGGACTTTTAATCTTACCCTCTCACCCATCACATCTGTTTTCCATCTGTTCATAAAGATTAATTCCTTTCAAAAGCTTCAAAAGGTGTAAGATGTAGAAATAACTTTTTTACTTTTCTTCATTTTCTCATTGTCGTCTGCAATTCGTCACATCTAAGGGTAGATTCTCCAGGTTTAAATGCTTTAACTTTTTGGGTTCCAGATGATACGTTAAATATTAAGTAATGCTGTTGTGTTATTGTTGTTCCTATAACTTTTTTATTTTATTCCATTCTTCTATGTCACACAGCCTTACAATCTTCACTTTAAAACAGAAATTTACATTGTTATTGCCAAGTATAAAAAGGAACATGACTGATTCCATCAGAGGCATGCCCATTACTACTACTACTACTACTACTACTTACTTACTTACTCATTCTGCAGCACTAACAATATTCTGAAGAGTTTACAAAACAAAACAGTTTACAAACTTTCTTGACAAAAGAAGAATCTTCACCAAGTTATATCATTATTTTGTAAATGACTCCAGAAATAAATTTAATAAATATCATCAGATTGTCAATTTTAAGTATACCAGATATTTTGTAATTGCAAATATTTCTAAAAGCAGAGTGATTTTAACTGTACATACAGAGTTAGTATATATCATTGTAACAAATTTATTTCATTTTATGCATTTTATCCTTAAATATAATGCACCATATACAAAATCATATGAAATTCTTTTAGTGAAACAGCTGAGATAATTTTAACCTATACAAGATTTGAAAATATTCCTGCTATCAACTAAGGTAATATTAGAGGAGCATGTCCTATTACTGACTGTACAACATTTCATTTTATGAACTCTGAATTACACTAAGTGATCAAATGCATTACCCTTTGTAATGCTGAATTGACCACTAGATGTCACAAGGGCCAAGTCCACCAATATAGAAGGAGTCAGGGAGTAACGTGTTGTCAGTAGGGAAGCACTAACAAGAGAATGGGTCTGTTGAAGAGCTCTGTGAAGTGGGCTTGTCATTAGATATTGCTTCAGTAACTGACTCATCAGGGACATTTCATTCCATCTAAAGCTGCACCAGTCAATTGTTGGTGATGTGACTGTGAAGTGAAAATGCAAATGAAGAACCTAAGTAAAAACCAAGACCAGCCAGACACAATGAACTGAAGGACAGGGACTATCAAGCATTATGGAAGGTGGTTTGTAAGAAATTGCATGAAATCAGTGGAAGAAATCACTTGTGAGTTCCAAACTGCCACCAGCATTCCAATTGGCACAATGACTATACATAGGGAGTTAAAAATAATGAGTGCAATGGTTGACCACTGTGACATAAGCCACATATTTCTGCAGTCAGTGCTAAACAGTGCTTGAGGTAGTGTATAGAGTGATTCCACTGGGCAGTGGATGATTTTAAATGAGTGATTTTAATTATGAATTATGCTCTACCCTATGGCAATCAGAAGGAAAGGTTTGGATTTGGCGAAAATGCCTGGAGAACGTTACCTGCCACCATGTGTAGTGCAAATGGTGAAGTACGGAGAAGGAGGTGTTGCATTTTTGAGATATTTTTCATGGTTAGAGTGTGGTCTCTTTCATTGCACTTAAGAAAAATCTAAATCCAGAAGGATATGAACACATTTTGCAGCACTGCATAAAGTAGAACCACAGGAATGTATCAGTATGACAATGCAGCCTGTCATAAAACAGCCATATGAAACAGTGGTTTGTTGACAATGACATTCCTGAAATACATTGGTGTCACAAGAGTACTGGCTGAGCCCAATATTGAATACATGTGGCATGACCTAGAAAGTAAACTTCACTCTAGGCCCCCACATCCAATAACGCTACTTTCTCTGGTTTCACCTCTTGAGCAAGAATGGGCTGCTCTTTCTCCATAGAGATTCAGGCATATTATTCAGTGTGGACACAGAAGAACACTAAACATCATAAAGATGAAAAGTGCATACATTCTACATTCATTTCCATTAGTAGTCTCCATATGCTTTTGATCAGATATTGTACATGTAGACACAGAGATAGATGGGCCTTTCAGCAAATGAAAAACAAAACTGAAAAATATATATTACTTATCTAATAGGTAATGGCAGGAATGTAACTACTGATAAGTTTTACACTAGCCTGCCTATTGTAAGAATTCTTAAATAAAAAGGCTGACATTAATTGAGAAATTACACAAGAACAAACCAGCCTACTCAAATATCAGTTATTGTGATCATACCATAGAATGTCAAATGTTATCTTCTTGATGGCAGAAATAGTAAGGTTTATATTTGCTTGTTTGAGCTGGCCAAGCTGGTAATTACATGGTATAAGCCATTAGGAAGTCACCATGAGAGAAGTTGCCTGCATATCTGCTCAGCAGTCTGCAGTTCAAAATACTGTCTGACTTATTATGAGAGTTGTTAAAATGAGCATCTGCATCTGGAGTCACAAAAGATTTAACTTGTTGCATGATATATAAATCTGAATCCGGTGGCATACAGAATATGCAGTCTTACATGGACTTTCCTGAGTACTCATTTCAGAATGGATGTAATAATGCAGTTAACGTTCATTACTTTAACATCACCTAATTTAATTTGACTGTGTTCCATTACCCTTGCCTCACTTTTGTTTTAAGGTACTATACACTGCAGGGCTGCTCTTCCAACTCGTTTTGAACTTTAATTCCCTTTGCAGATGTTTCCTTTACTGCTTTCTCCATGTAGGTCTACAGATCAAGTAACATTATGGATAGAGTAAAATGCTATCTTATTCTCTTCCCAGCTAGTCTTTTCCTTTTGTGTCCTTCACTCTTATGATTGCCACCTGATTTCCATACAAGTTTTAAGTAACTCGCTGTATTTTATTCCTCCTAATTTCAGAACTTCAAAAAGCATACTATAGTCAACATTGTCAGTAGCTTTCTCTAAATCTACAGATATTTAATGCAGGTTTACCTGTCTTCAACCTATCTTCTAAGATAAGTTCTGAGGACAACATTGACAAGCATGTTTCTACTTTTTTCCAGAAGTCAAACAGATATTCCCTGAGATCAGTTTTTACAAGTTTTTCATTCTTCTGTAAATAATTTTTGTTAGTATTTTGCTACCATGTCTTATTAAACTAACAGCTCTCTAGTATTCACCTCTATCACCACCTGTCTTCTTTGGAATAGTGATAATTGTTTAGGTCTCAAAGTATTTTGCCAATCTTATAATCTTTCACAATAGCTGGAATAGTTCTGTCATGGCTGTCTCTCAAAAGGACCTCAGTAATTCTGATGAAATGATGTCTACTCAATGGGCCCTGTTTTGACTTAGGCTTTCCATTACTCTGTCAAATTTTTTCACAAAACAATATGTTTCATTTCATCTTCATTTACTTCCTGTTCCAGTTCAATAATACTCTCTTCAAGTACATTTCCCTTGTTCAGCCTTTCTCTGTATTACTTCCAGCTTTCAGTTCCTTCCTTTCTTGCTTGTTATTAGTACGTCATATGAACTCTTTTATTCTTACAGCTGCTTCTCTTTTCTCCAAAGATCTCTCTAATGTTGCTATAGGCAGCATCTGCATTCCCCTAGTAGCCTTGATTTGTCCTCTAACCATTCCTACTGAGACGTGTGGACTCTCTGTACATCTATTTTTTTTTTTATGTTTGTATTCTCTTTCGTCCATTTCATACAATACATTTTAATATTTACTATTTTTGTCAGATGAATTCAGTAGCTCATATGTTATCTAAGGATTTTTATTAGGTCATGTGTATCTCCAACTCACAGAATGCCAGTTTTGTTTTGCCTGATGACAACAACCTCCTGATTGGTTTGTGTCCAAAAATCCAAATGTGTATTTGGCCTCTGAAATACATTCTAAGACAAAAAGCACAATGCACCACAAATGAATTATCTGAATGAGATGTAAATCGGTAGATGTGATGTATATGTGCAGAAAATGAATACAGTTTTAGAAAAATTTGATGACTTATTCGAAAGAAAGAGCTTCACAAATTGAGCAAGTCAATAATGTGTTGGGGCGCCTCTGACCCTTATGCAAGGAGTTATTTGGCTTGACATTGATTGACAGAGTTGTTGGATGGCCTCCTGAGGGATATCATGTCAAATTCTGTCCAATTGGTGCCTTAGATCATCAAAATCCCAAGTTTGTTGCAAAGCCCTTCCCATAATATCTGAATTTTTCTGCATGTTGCTGGCCAATGGTAGGCTTTGGCAAGCATGAAGACATGCAGTAGAAACTTTCCATGTGTGGATGAACATTATCTAGCTGACATGTTAGCCCAGGATACTTTCTCATGGAGAACAATGAAATGGAGCATAGAATATCATTGACATACTACAGTTCTGCAAGGTGCTGCAGATGACAACCAAAGGGGTCCTGCTGTGAAACAAAATGTCACCCCAGACCATGGCAGCTGGTTGTCAGACCATATAGTGGGTGACAAGTTGGTATAATACTGCTGTCTGGGGCATTTCCAGACACATCTTCACTTGTCATTGGGGCTCAGTTAGAAGCAGGACTCATCACTGAAGAAAATTCTATACCAGTCAGTGAGATTCCAGTCCCCAATTACCACCAAAGATTTGTCTGGAAATTCCCGGACTGTGGTGGGATACCAACCTGACTAACCTGCCATACAGTCTGACAAACAGGAGTGATGGTCTGGGGTGCCTTTTCATTTTATAGCAGGACCCCTTTGGTTTTCATCCATAGCACACATACAGCACAGCAATATGTCAATGATTTTCTATGCCCCAGTTTGTTGTCCTTTATGGAAAGCCATCAGGGCTTACATTTCAGCAAGATAATGTCTGCCTACATACAATGAGAATCGTCTTCATGCTTTTGAAGTCCTACCTTGGCCAGTAAGGTCGTCAGATCTCTCCCAAATTGAGAACATTTGGAACATTATGGGCAGTGCCCTCCAACCAGCTCAGAATTTGGTGACCTAATGCACCAATTGTGCAAAATTTGGCATGATATTCCTCAGAAGATCATCCAACAACTCTTTCAGTCAATGCCAAGTTGAATAACTATGGCATAAGACCCAGAGGTAGACCAATGTGTTACTGGTTTGTTCAGTTTGTGAAACTCTTTCTTCCAAATAAATCATCCATTTTTGCCTAAAGTTGTAAACATTTGTCTGATGTCACATTTGCTGACTTCCATCCCATTCAGATAATTCATTTTATGCTAAAGAATGCCTTCATTATAAAACCATACAGTAGAGCAGCATGCCCTCACAAAATATAAAAGCTGTAGTTATCCCATACAAGCAGCCATTTGAGAATACTAATGTATAAGTTGATATGAATGCAATCATCAAGGCAGTTGCCTCAGCAACTACTGAAAAGCCTGCTACTTCTCTTCAGGAACTAAAGGTTTGTCTGACCCACAGACAGATATCTCTCCATTGTAATAGCACTTAAGCTACTGCTGTATCACTGAGGCACACTAGCCACCCTGCTTCTGCATGGTCCGTGGTTCATGGACAGACTATATACAACAAGTTTTTGTAGTCATATCACTGCTTTCATTAAACTTGAGTATCTTGAGCAACGTCACAAAAATTCTATTTGCTCAGTTGTTTTATAAGCAATAACCTGTTTATAATATTTCTATATGTATGTCATTATTTGGTAATAGGTCTTCTCAGGAACTTTCATGAAGAAATTGGACTCTGTATAAGAATAATATTAGATGTGTATGTTAGTTTTGTATTCATCCACAGATAATTTTACAATGAACATTGACATACCAGCTTAATAAAACAATAAAACATAGTTACATAGGTATATAATTACTTATAGGTCTAGTTATGCCCAAGACTAAGCTTGCACTATTTGTTCAGTTCTCATCTCGAATCCCACACTGCAAGCAGATACTTTCAGGTGTCATCAGGATCATAATGATACCCTTGCCTCTGCACTACATTGTTTGTCTGTTCTCGTATATCCGCCTGAAAAATTAAGTCAGCATTCCTTCATAATGAAGGAGATGTTGAGCTCAGGCAGATGATACTGGTTAGCTACATGTTACACACAATGCAACCACCTGCACACTCACCTTCTAACAGTGTAGACACTTCTATACAAATGGTGTACCATCTGAAGATGCAGACTGAGAAGGCTCTAGCACATATGTCACTTGGATGTGGGCACTACCTTGGCACCCCATATGGTGTAATATAGTCCAGACATTCGAAAATTTATTCAGATTTTAATTTTGTTATAGGATTTATACGAAATTACATTTTGTAGAATCTTCATTTATTAACATGTGTGAAATACTAAAATATGTAATTAGTGATTCAAAAACAACAAAAATATATACAGGAAATATAGTTTATGAGCTTCAGTATTCATAAAATACTTGAAAATATCACCAATTTCAGTATGGGTATCACATATAAATTTATTAAGAAATATGTTTGCAATTGCAAGTATGATGAGACTACAGATGCACAGTGTATTGTTGACAATGAAAATCTGTGCCAGCCTGGGACTCAAACCTGGATTTTCCACTTTACACAAGCAGTTGCCTCAACCATCCCACCATGCCTCCATGACTGACCCAAATTTCCATTTACTTATATGGATATGTCCAAAAGAACAGACACCATTGATGACCTGTAGCAGTCTAGAACAAAATTAGAATTGTATTAATACCTTCGGATGCTAATGGGCGTTGATATATATCAACGGGGACAGGTGAAAATGTGTGCCCTGACCAGGACTTCAAGCCAGGATCTCCTGCTTGCATGGCAGGCACTCTGTCCATCTGAGCCACCGAGGGCACAGAGGATATCATGACTACAGGGACTATCTCATGCATGCCTTCCGCGAGACTTACATTCTCACTTTGTATGTCCACACACTACATCCATAGTGTCCCACCACAACACACTCATTACTCGTGGAAGACATTCTTACCAAGTCCTGTAAGAGTTCGGGAAATATGTGTGCATCCGCACAGAAGAAAGAGGTCATGGCTGGTGTTGCCAGAACTATATACTTATGTGGATATGGTGTCTGTTCTTTTGGGCAAGTAATTGTTAAGAAAATAACTGATTATGTTGCATGATTTCTGAGTTAATTAGCATTGAAGTTGGCCAATGAGGCCAAAGTATGACCAGATTCAGCTGGCCTGCCAGGTACAATTAGTGTCAATTGTTCCCACAGCACTGGATGGCCACTTCAATTTGCGCATGCTATGGCCTAATTGGCTAACTTCAATGATAATTAACTAAGAAACAGTGCAATGTATCGAATTTTTTTCTAAACAGTTATTTCTCAGAACAACCTACCCTGCAACACATTAACAAGCTTTTCAGACTGTTTCTGACCACTGTGTGAAAGTTTTGTGTGAGTTAGAAAGATGTGTGGTTTCATTTAAAACACTGAGAGGATCAATAGCTTAGTGATGAGTTATGTGATCAGCCTTCATCCCCCCTGAAGCCAGTACTATGTGTGGTGCATCATTTGTGCTCCCAGGTAGGGCTGCTATAGATGTAGACATCATAAACTCACCCCCTCAAATGAAAACATTGATCCTTTGGAGTGATACCAGATGGTCATGTGATCCTCCACCACTGATACAAGTTATGGCACTGAAGTGGTGTGTAAGTGCCATTTGGTTCCATGGGACCAGTGTGGTAAAGTTTGTGATGCAAAGACATGGCAAAATGGCAGAAAGGAGCTATTATGTTTCCATGTGCCTATGAGAACACTATGAGTGACATTGCAAAATTTGTTGATGCACCAACATGGACTGTACAATGTGTCTACAAGGAACATGGCGTGAGAACAGTGGTCATGTAAAGACCCTACCAACAGAGACCAGTGATGAGTGTTACACATTGTAAATGCCATCAGTTCATGCCTTGAAAATGACAATCACTTTCAAATGCAACATGAATTGCTGCTGTCAGTGAATGCAGTGTATTTAAACCACTTTCTGTGAAAACATTTGGAAGGGAACTGCATTCATTTGATACTTGTAGTTGAGTACCTCACAGAAGCTCTGTGCTCACAGAGGCACATAAGATTGCACCTCTTCAGTGGGTCAGACAATACAAGAATTGGACAGTAGTTGTGTAAAGGCAATAGTGTCATTCAACAAGTCACAATTTTGTCTCTTTTCAACTTATGAAAGTTTCTGAGTGCACTGACAGCCCAGTGAATTTTTTAACACTCAGTATGCAGAGACTGTAGTTCATGTGAGAGGCAGTTTTGTGATATTTTTATACTGTGATTTGGACCCACTCTTTCAGTTTGCTGAGAACATGAACCAATGTGTTTACTTCAACATTCTCAGTTACAATATGTTTAACATTCTTCTGCATCTTCATGGTGATTACACCGTAAATACTCCCTTATCGCTGGCCGGTGTGGCCGAGCAGTTCTAGGCGCTTCAGTCTGGAACCACGCGACCGCTACAGTTGCAGGTGCGAATCTTGCCTTGGGCATGGATGTATGTGATGTCCTTAGGTTAGTTAGGTTTAAGTAGTTCTAAGTTGTAGGGGACTGATGACCTCAGATGTTAAGTCTCACAGTGCTCAGAGCCATTTGAACCATTTTGAACTCCCTTATCCCATATGAACACAGCCCTGTTTACGAGGCTGCACAGATAAGTTTTTGGACTGACAAACATCCAGAAATCCTACTGCACTTCAATTTGCTCACTGAATTATCCAGTCTTGAACCTACAGAAAACATGTGGGACTCCTTCAAACCACAGGTGAAATGCAGCAGCACTCCCACAAACTGGTAACCTTACAGAATATAATTATCAGTGAGTAGCCTACCTGGGATATGGTATAACTGAAGAAACTTTAGTACTCTCCTCCTTGGTTAAATGAAGCCAGTATCAAATTTAGATATGATGTTATATGGTATGAATGTGGGGTCTGCTGGGTGTGCCTCAACTTCTGTTCATAGTACTTACGATAGCATGTGAAACACTTAACACATATACCTGGTATTACTACCAAATCCATCATAATGCAACTTAAATCATCACACTCAGACAATGTCTTTAACTGAAACAAAATGATTGTAAGAAAAAAAAGAAATCTATATTTCTAGAAGATCTGTCAAAAGGAAAAGATAGAGTTCTTTTTACTGAGCTAATGCTACATCTCTGATATTCTTGATATTAGTGAGACATCACATTCTAATCTTTTACCACTGCTTGTAAGTGATCCTGTGCCATTTCACTGTAGACAGAAGAACCCCATGCTGCGAGTACCAGCATTGCAGTTCAGAGCTGTGGAGACGCTGGCAACAACGCGCCGCTATTGGAACCTGGAAGGTGCACACATTCCCTCCATCATGTACCCCACATACCCATCTGCCATGCCTGTGGGCCGTCGTGTAACTGATACCAAGTCATGTGATGGTGCTCGTTCAGGCATTGTCATGCTCTATCCCAACAGTGCACGCATTTTCAAGTATGAGCGAGGCAGTGACCACTTTCTCAGGCTTATGCTGGTGAGTGACAATATCAATCTTAACAAGTAATATCGAAAAACTTGCATTCATAGCAGGACTTTTAAAAACTTAGAACTGCTTCAAAACAATTCTCAGGATATCCACAGAGCAACTGTAAAGAAATTTAACATGTGTCGAACTGTGTTACATCATTAAATTATACATGTCATATTTCCATTTCCCTACATTTTTTCACCACATGTCCATGAAAACTACTTTATTCATCTTAGATCACGTGCATGAACAAAGCATTGTAAAAATTCTGCATCTTTCCTTCTCAAACCTTCTTGACATTTTCCAGTAGTTTACTTTCCAAAACTTTTAGAGGACAGTCCACATTAATATCACATCAATGATATGAATATAATAGAGGGAAACATTCCATGTGGGAAAAATTTATCTAAAAACAAAGATTTTGAGACTTACCAAACAAAAGCACTGGCAGGTCGATAGACACACAAACAAACATACACACAGAATCCAAGCTTTCGCAACAAACAGTTGCTTCATCAGAAAAGAGGGAAGGAGAGGGAAAGACGAAAGGATGTGGGTTTTAAGGGAGAGGTTAAGGAGTCATTCCAATCCCGGGAGCGGAAAGACTTACCTCAGGGGGAAAAAAGGACAGGTATACACTCGCACATACACACATATCCATCCGCACATACACAGACACAAGCAGACATTTGTAAAGGCAAAGAGTTTGGGCAGAGATGTCAGTTGAGGCAGAAGTAAAGAGGCAAAGATGTTGTTGAAAGACAGGTGAGGTATGAGTGGCGGCAACTTGAAATTAGTGGAGGTTGGGGCCTGGCGGATAATGAGAAGAGAGGATATACTGAAGGGCAAGTTCCAATCTCCGGAGTTCTGACAGGTTGGTGTTAGTGGGAAGTATCCAGATAACCCGGACGGTGTAACACTGTGCCAAGATGTGCTGGCCGTGCACCAAGGCATGTTTAGCCACAGGGTGATCCTCATTCAACAAACACTGTCTGCCTGTGTCCATTTATGTGAATGGACAGTTTGTTGCTGGTCATTCCCACATAGAAAGCTTCACAGTGTAGGCAGGTCAGGTGGTAAATCACGTGGGTGCTTTCACACGTGGCTCTGCCTTTGATCGTGTACACCTTCCGGGTTACAGGACTGGAGTAGGTGGTGGTGGGAGGGTGCATGGGACAGGTTTTACACCGGGGGCGGTTGCAAGGATAGGAGCCAGAGGGTAGGGAAGATGGTTTGGGGATTTCATAGGGATGAACTAAGAGGTTATGAAGGTTAGGTGGACGGCAGAAAGACACTCTTGGTGGAGTGGGGAGGATTTCATGAAGGATGGATCTCATTTCAGGGCAGGATTTGAGGAAGTCGTATCCCTGCTGGAGAGCCACATTCGGAGTCTGATCCAGTCCCAGAAAGTATCCTGTCCCAAGTGGGACACTTTTGGGGTTCTTCTGTGGGAGGTTCTGGGTTTGAAGGGATGAGAAAGTGGCTCTGGTTATTTGCTTCTGTACCAGGTCGGGAGGGTAGTTGTGGGATGCGAAAGCTGTATTCAGGTTGTTGGTGTAATGGTTCAGGGATTCCGGACTGGAGCAGATTCGTTTGCCACGAAGACCTAGGCTGTAGGGAAGGGACCGTTTGATATGGAATGGGTGGCAGCTGTCATAATGGAGGTACTGTTGCTTGTTGGTGGGTTTGAGGTGGACGGACGTGTGAAGCTGGCCATTGGACAGATGGAGGTCAACATCGAGGAAAGTGGCATGGGATTTAGAGTAGGACCAGGTGAATATGATGGAACCAAAGCAGTTGAGGTTGGAGAGGAAATTCTGGAGTTCTTCTTCACTGTGAGTCCAGATCATGAAGATGTCATCATTAAATCTGTACCAAACTTTGGGTTTGCAGGCCTGGGTAACCAAGAAGGCTTCCTCTAAGCGACCCATGTATAGGTTGGCGTATGAGGGGGCCATCCTGGCACTTATGGCTGTTCGCTTTAATTGTTGGTATGTCTGGCCTTCAAAAGTGAAGAAGTTGTGGGTCAGGATGAAGCTGGCTAAGGTAATGAGGAAAGAGGTTTTAGGTAGGGTGGCAGGTGATCGGCGTGAAAGGAAGTACTCCATCGCAGCGAGGCCCTGGACATGTGGATTATTTGTGTATATGGGAGTGGCATCAATAGTTCCAAGGATGGTTTCCGTGGTAACAGACTGGGTAAGGATTCCAGGTGTTCGAGAAAGTGGTTGGTGTCCTTGATGAAGAATGGGAGACTGCACGTAATGGGTTGAAGGTGTTGATCTACGTATGCAGAGATACATTCTGTGAGGGCTTGGTAACCAGCTACAATGAGGTGGCTGGGACAATTGGGTTTGTGAATTTTAGGAAGAAGGTAGAAAGTAGGGGTGTGGGGTGTCGGTGGGGTCAGGAGGTTTATGGAGTCAGGTGAAAGGTTTTGTAGGGGGCCTAAGGTTCTGAGGATTCCTTGAAGCTCTGCCTGGACATCAGGAATGGGATTACCGTGGCAAACATTGTATGTGGTGTTGTCTGAAAGCTGACGCAGTCCCTCAGCCACATACTCCCGACGATCAAGTACCACTGTCATGGAACCTTTGTCCTCCGGAAGAATGACGATGGAACGGTCAGCCTACAGATCACGGATAGCTTGGGCTTCAGCAGTGGTGATGTTGGGAGTAGGATTAAGGTTTTTTATGAAGGATTGAGAGGCAAGGCTGGAAGTCAGAAATTCCTGAAAGCTTTGGAGGAGCTCATTTTGAGGAAGAGGAGGTGGGTTCCGCGGTGACGGAGGACGGAACTGTTCCAGGCAGGGTTCAATTTGGATAGTGTCTTGGGGAGTTGGATCATTAGGAGTAGGATTAGGATCATTTTTCTTCGTGGCAAAGTAATATTTCCAGCAGAGAGTACGAGTGTAGAACAGTAAATCTTTGACAAGGGCTGTTTGGTTGAATCTGGGAGTGGGGCTGAAGGTGAGGTCTTTGGATAGGACAGAGGTTTCGGATTGGGAGAGAGGTTTGGAGGAAAGGTTAACTACTGAATTAGGGTGTTGTGGTTCCAGATTGTGTTGACTGGAATTTTGAGGTTTTGGAGGGAATGGAGCTGGTAGTGGGAGATTGAGTAGATGGGAGAGACTGGGTTTGTGTGCAATTAGAGGTGCTTGAGGTTTGCTGGAAAGGTTGTGAAGGGTGAGTGAGTTGCCTTTCTGGAGGTGGGAAACCAGGAGATTGGATGAATTTCTGACTTCCAGCCTTGCCTCTGAATCCTTCATAAAAAACCTTAATCCTACTCCCAACACCACCACTGCTGAAGCCCAAGCTATCTGTGATCTGAAGGCTGACCGTTCCATCGCCATTCTTCCGGTGGACAAGGGTTCCACAACAGTGGTACTTGATCGTCGGGTGTATGTGGCTGAGGGACTGCGTCAGCTTCCAGACAACACCAGATACAAAGTTTTCCGAGGTAATCCCATTCCTGGTGTCCAGGCAGAGCTTCAAAGAATCCTCAGAACCTTAGGCCCCCTACAAAACCTTTCACCTGACTCCATCAACCTCCTGACCCCACCGACACCCCACACCCCTACCTTCTACCTTCTTCCTAAAATTCACAAACCCAATCATCCCGACCACCCCACTGTAGCTGGTTACCAAGCCCCCACAGAACATATCTCTGCCTATGTAGATCAACACCTTCAACCCATTACATGCAGTCTCCCATCCTTCATCAAGGACACCAACCAGTTTCTCGAATTCCTGGAATCCTTACCCAGTCTGTTACCCCCAGAAACCATCCTTGTAACCATTGATGCCACTCACATATACACAAATATTCCACATGTCCAGCACCTCGCTGCGATGGAGCACTTCCTTTCATGCCGATCACCTGCCACCCTACCTAAAACCTCTTTCCTCATTACCTTAGCCAGCTTCATCCTGACCCACAACTTCTTCACTTTTGAAGGCCAGACATACCAACAATTAAAGGGAACAGCCATGGGTACCAGGATGGCCTCCTCGTGCACCAACCTATTCATGGGTCGCTTAGAGGAAGCCTTCTTGGTTACCCAGGCCTGCAAACCCAAAGTTTGATACACATTTATTGATGACATCTTCATGATCTGTACACACAGTGAAGAAGAACTCCAGAATTTCCTCTCCAACCTCAACTGCTTTGGTTCCATCAGATTCACCTGGTCCTACTCTAAATCTCATGCCACTTTCCTTGATGTTGACCACCATCTGTCCAATGGCCAGCTTCACACGTCCGTCCACCTCAAACCCACCATCAAGCAACAGTACCTCCATTATGACAGCTGCCACCCATTCCACATCAAACGGTCCCTTCCCTACAGACTAGGTCTTCGTGGCAAACGAATCTGCTCCAATCTGGAATCCCTGAACCATTACACCAACAACCTGAAAACAGCTTTCGCATCCCGCAACTACCCTCCTGACCTGGTACAGAAGCAAATAACCAGAGCCACTTCCTCATCCCTTCAAACCCAGAACCTCCCACAGAAGAACCCCAAAAGTGCCCAACGTGTGACAGGATACTTTCTGGGACTGGATCAGACTCTGAATGTGGCTCTCCAGCAGGGATACAACTTCCTCAAATCCTGTCCTGAAATGAGATCCATCCTTCATGAAATCTTCCCCACTCCACCAAGAGTGCCTTTCTGCCGTCCACCTAACCTTCCTAACCTCTTAGTTCATCCCTATGAAATCCCCAAACCACCTTCCCTACTCTCTGGCTCCTACCCTTGCAACCGCCCCCGGTGTAAAACCTGTCCCATGCACCCTCCCACCACCACCTACTCCAGTCCTGTAACCTGGAAGGTGTACATGATCAAAGGCAGAGCCACGTGTGAAAGCACCCACGTGCCAGTTGGTAACTGACCTGCCTACACTGTGAAGCTTTCTATGTGGGAATGACCAGCAACAAACTGTCCATTTGCATGAATGGACATAGGCAGACAGTGTTTGTTGGTAATGAGGATCACCCTGTGGCTAAACGTGCCTTGGTGCACGGCCAGCACATCTTGGCACAGTGTTACACCGTCCGGGTTATCTGGACACTTCCCACTAACACCAACCTGTCAGAACTCCGGAGATGGAATTTACCCTTCAGTATATCCTCTCTTCTCGTTATCCGCCAGGCCTCAACCTCCGCTAATTTCAAGTTGCCGCCACTCATACCTCACCTGTCTTTCAACAACATCTTTGCCTATTTACTTCTGCCTCAACTGACATCTCTGCCCAAACTCTTTGCCTTTACAAATGTCTGCTTGTGTCTGTGTCTGTGCGGATGGATATGTGTGTATGTGCGAGTGTATACCTGTCCTTTTTTCCCCCTGAGGTATGTCTTTCCACTCCCAGGATTGGAATGACTCCTTACCCTCTCCCTTAAAACCCACATCCTTTCGTCTTTCCCTCTCCCTCCCTCTTTCCTGATGAAGCAACTGTTTGTTGCGAAAGCTTGAATTTTGTGCGTATGTTTGTGTTTGTTTGTGTGTCTATCGACCTGCCAGCGCTATTGTTTGGTAAGTCTCAAAATCTTTGTTTTTAGATATATTAATATCAAATCAGTAATAGTCTGTCACTTAAGGCTAAGATGTCACATGTGCATCATCATATGTGTATCAGTGCTGGTCCACAGATCTACTCAAATCTGTCTGTTTACATATTTGTGCATGTAATAAATCACTACAAATCTCATGCATCCACATGGCTCATTTTCAGTCTACTGGTGGTTCATGATCTGTCAATCTATGAGAGAAATTCCTGCATAAGTGGATACACTACTGGAAAAGATATTTTTTCAAAAAATAATCATTACTTCTTTCCTGTTTGCCACAGGTTCATTTGTTCTTATTTTTTTTTATGAATGTGTTCTTAGTATTTCCCAAACATGTGTGACATCTACATACTGTATTTCAATAAATTTAACGATGAACTCTTTAGAGCTCTGAGATCTAGCAGCCGTTTTAGAATTCAGTGTATATGTTTAGCTGAGAAACACAAAACTGTATAAACAGGTTATTCAAAACACATTTTTTGTGCCACATGTGCAATGGTTTCCAGTCCTTGCACTATGATTTATCTGCATAGATGTGATCTCCATCCATAGATTTAACCAATTTTGCTCAATCTACAACTGTAACATCTGGCTTTGCACACATCCCAAATCTGTGCAAATTTCTGCTTGACCCACTATGATCTGCCTGCACAGGCATTTGCAGCAGACAGATTCCATTCTCCATGGAGTCTATCTGAGTGTTGAACATCTGTGGACAGAGTTAGTTTCCTCCACACCATGCTCTTTCCTGAGAACTTGGTCAGTAGATCATGAACAAATAGTGCACTACTAGCATTTATCAAATGTTGAAGAACTAGGGCAAAATTGTTATGTGATGGTAACCTGTGAAACATCTACAATCCATTCAGTCATGTCTAGTTGCCTGGAAAGTTCAATAGGTGGCAGCAAATGTTTAGAAGTCATTGTGATTGGCAAGACCCAAGTCTTTTTGAATGTGATATTGATGCCCACAGCTGTAGCTGAGGTTCTGCAGCCAATAACATATGCAATGTACCATCGGTCACACAAGGAGATTGTCTACTATAGTTGTGAAGGACACAAGAACACCAGAACTTGGACATATTATAGCAGATATTTGTTCTATTGTTAGTTAAGTAGTATCGCTTGATGACTGTGTCAGGCTCATTGTTCAACAACATTAATTGACTACTTTGTTGACCTCTCACTATTTCTATGAACAAAATACCTTCCTGACTCTTCTGTGATTTCATAAACCAATCCATTTAAACATACACAGATAAAGAAATCCAGCAGACTTAGGTCAGTTTCTGGTAGCTGTTGAGACACAGCAATGTTAACACAATGTTGTATTCTTGGATGATGTTTAAGAACACAGGAACATAGCCTCAGTTTATATCTAGGCATCTCCTTAATAACAAATATTTTTGTCATTCTGAAATACCTCAGGCATTTGAAGTGCAGTGAGATGTGAAAGAACAGTTTCTGATTTTTTTCCGCATACTGTTAAATAAGAGCTTCAGATAATGTATTTTACAATTTTTGGTAATATTCAGCAATTTACTTCTGAAGAACATTACAGTAAGATTCAACCAACAGGAGGAGCGACTGAATTCACATGTGGTGGCACGATACCCTAAGGATGTCCACTTTGTAGAGGGAGAGGAACTATCAAATGGAAAGCTGACTGGTGCTTTGGCAGATATGGCTTCAGGGCTGGCCCAGCTGGGACTCAATTTGCGGATTGTACGAACACTTCCCACCCCTGAGATCTTGTATCTGCAGCCCATACATGAATTCAGTCACGTGGGAATAGCTGTGGCTCGAGCACCACTTGCACCACTCCATGTGGCCATTATGCGAAGCTTTGACTTAAAGGTCAGTGAGCCATGACATTTACTTTGTTATCAGTTCTCTAGTGAATACAAGCACAATAATGCTTGAAACTATAAGTTTACTGACGTGTCTGTCTGGTTCCTCAGAAGTCTTATCCTTCTTTGTCCACTTCTTCTTTGTACGAACAATTTTTGATTTTTGTTTGGTATTTTCAGTGAGCTTTGAATAGCTTTATACAGCATCAGACAGTATATTTTTGCATCAAGATATTTTATTTTTACCATCTACATTGCTGATGGTCAGCTTTTATATAGTAAACTCACAATTTTCAAATATATCTGGTACCTAAACCTTAAATGTCGAAAAATTTTTTAAATAAAATATTTCTATATGAACTCTTTATACTGTTTATAAATTACTAAGGTTTCTGTCACAGTTGCATATAAGTATACACTACCAACATAGTTTTGGAATTACATAAATTCATCTTTGTACTGTTGTTATAAATAGCCTGTAAAGTATATATAAAATGAGAAACATTTGAAATTTACGGATTGAACTGGAATTAAAAAGTTCACCTATGCATAGTTCACATATGCATGATATCCATATTAGGTTGTAGGACCATAGAAACTTGCATAACTGGGGCAGAGGTAGATGCCACTTATGAGAAAAGACAAACAGCTGTAAGATATAAAGAGCTCAGATGGAAAGCCAGTACTAAGCAGAGAAGGGGAGCTGGAAGGTGGAAGGAGTATCTAAATGATCAATATCAGGTCTGTTTAAAAAATTCTGGAACACTCTTCATTTCGCACCAATGGTGTGTTGAAGCAAAATGGGGCATTCCTCAAACACCTGTGCTTCATGTGTAACTGCCAGAAGTTTCATTGTTGTAAGTCTATTAGTTCTTGTTCAATGATGCATTGATTAGAACATTGTATTGCACAGATTGTGAATTTCAAGATGGCAGAGTTAGAGGAACAATGCATCTGCATTAAATTTTGCATGAAACTCAAGAAAACCTTTACAGAGACACCAAATGATGCAGGAAACCTACAGTGATGAGCACTTAAGCCATAATTGGTTTATGAAAGGTTCATGTGGTTTAAAGATGGCCAGACGGAAGTTAAAGACGAATCTTGTTCAGGACACTCTTCAATGTCTACTGATGGACTTCATATCAGGAACATCAATGAAACAGTGCATGCCAGTTGAAGACTGACTCTCCAAGAGACTGCAGAAGAATGTAACATTTCAGTTGGATCATATCATGAAATTCTGACACAGTGTCTTGGATTGTATTGTATTGCTGCCAAGTTTGTACCATGGCTCATGAGTCAAGACCAGAAAGGTCTTCGTCTCACAGTCTGTGAAGAACTTCTGGATCATGTAAATGAGAACAAGATGTTCCTTAAGAGAATCACATCTAGTGATGAGATGTGGGTCTATGGTTATGATGTTTACACCAAGTTTCAGTCTTCGCAATAGGTTGGTGAAATTTCTCAAAGAACAAGAAAAACTTGTCAGGTCAGATTAAATATAAAAGCCATACTGATAGTTTTCTTTGATTTTGAAGGATTATTTCATAATGAATCTGTGCTACAGGAACAAACTGTTAATCAATAGTACTATTAAGATGTGTTGTGACGTCTGCAAGAAAATGAGAGAGGGAAATGATCTGAAATTAGGTGAGACAATTCATGGCTCTTGCCTAATGATAATGCACCCACACATTCATCTCTATTGGTGCATGACTACTGCACGAAGAAGGGACTCACTGTGTCACCTCATTCTCAATATTTGGCCCCTGAGGACTTTTTTTATTTCCAAAGTTGAAAGACCTGTTGAAAGTATGAAGATTTGCGATGACAGATGAGATAAAAGAAAATTCAAAGATGGTGCTTCATATGATCTAGAAAAAGGCATACCAAGACTGGTTCTGGGAGTAGAAGCAGCATTGTGAGCAATGTATCAATTGTGAGAGAGTATTTTGAAGGAGACCATGCATAATAAGTAAAATGTAACTGTAGAAAAGTTTTGTGGACAAAGTTCCAGAATTTTTTGAACAAAACTCATATTAGGGAAACAAACCCGAGGATAATATTAGAGAAGCAGAAGTAGGTGAAGTTGAGATGGGAGATTTGATATCACAACAAAAGTTTGACAGAGAACTGAAAGACCGAAGTGGAAACTATGCCCCTGGAGTAGATGACAAGATGTCAGAATTATTGAGATCCTTGGGAGAGGTAGACTGACAAAACTATTCCACCTGATGTAACGAAGGAAAATATTGTGGGACTTCAAGAAGAATATAGTGATTCCAGTTGTGAAGAAGACAAGTGCTGACAGACGTGAATACTGCCAAACCATCAATTTAGTAAGTCATGTTTACAGAATAATGATATGAATTATTTGCAGAAGAAAGCAAAAACTTGTAAAAGTTGACCTTGGGAACAATCATTTTTGGTTTTGGAAAAATGTAGGAACACACGAGGCAGTACTGCCTCTACACCTTACCTTAGCTCACAGGCTGAAGAAAGGGAAACTATGATTTATAGGAATCATAAATTTAAAGACAGATTTGTACAATATTGATTGGGCTATCCTTTTTGAAATTTTGAAGACAGCGGGGATAAAATACAGGGAGCAAAATATTTTTCAAACTTTTACAGAAACCAGACTGAAATTACAAGGGTCAAAAGACACAAAAGGGAAACAGTAACTGACCATGCAGTAATGGAAACCAAGGAGAAATTTGGAAAGGGAATTCAGGTAGAAGAAATAAAAAAGTTTGATTTTTGCCAGTAACATTGTAATTCTGTCATATATGGGAAAGGACTTTGAAGAGCAGTTTAATGGAATGGTAGTTTTAAAAAAGAAAAAAACTTTTATCAAATTAACACCACTAAAAATAAAACTTGGAAAATGGAATATAGTTGAAATAAATTAGCTGAAGTTGAGGGAATTTGCTCAGGAAATGTAATGCTAGATATACCAGATGGCTTTTTCTGTTTGGGTAGCAAAGTAACTGATGAAAACTGAAGTAGAGAGGATATAACATGCAGACTGACAATAGCAAGAAAAGCATATCTGGAAGTGAGAAATTTGTTTATATCTAACATAAATTTAAATGTTAGGAAGTCTTTTCTGAAGGTATTTTTCTGAACTTTAGCATCATGCAAATGTGAAACAAGGGTGATAAGCAGTTGAAACAAGAATAGACATGAAGCTTTTGAAATGTGGTGGTATAGAAGAATGCTGAAGATTAGATGGGTGGATCAAATAACTAATGAGGAGTTGCTAGGTTATATCTCGCAGAAGTTATTCAAAGGTGAAACGGTTTGTACAGGATGGAGTAGCAAGGAGAGCTGCATCAAATCAATCTCTGGATTGAAAAGGACAACAACAAGACATCTATTAATCTATTAAGTACATAAGGAACTGTAATACAGAAGGTGTATCTATTCCACAATTGTATGTTTGAAAGTGCTTTGGTTTCAATACAGACAACACATAACAGGCTATGGCTGTCAACAAAACATGCATTTTTGGACTTTATATAGATTGCAGTGCACTGAAGGATTTGTAGACAAAGTACAGAATTTATGTTAGAGATAACTGCTGATGATACAATAAAAAATTCTGTACTAGGTTATACTATATAAACATATACTCCAGCTACATCCCTCTACCTATTGCTGAGGACTGAACAAGAGGGCACAGTTGTTAAGGGAATGGACACACATTTGGGAAGACTAGGTTTCATTTCCCTGTTTGATGACTTAAAGTCTGAGTGCTGGTGTGGGTTATACTGATTTATTGCCCCAAACCACATTTTCCTTCTTTATGAGGTGACTTACTTGGGGTTTGCAGCCACTCTTCTTCACTGGATAGTCAGTTGCCAGAAAATCTTTTGACTTCTTCTCCGCCAAATTATGCTAGGTACAGGAACTTCTAAATCACTTTCTGCTTATAAAATGAGTAGGCATACAAACTTTCCTTTTTGTCAGTTAACGATGTATTTGGCTTTCATGCACAACGTAATTCTCACTTTCAACATGCATATGTAACATTCTGTAAGTACCTTGTACTGTCAAACTTTAGAAACAAAATGAGTTACAGTTAAAAGAAAGTTGGCTTGATACTATGACTTCCTTAAAATGAATCGGAAAATATGTCTTGCCTCTACCAAGGCTGAGTCAAGAATCTACAAGAGTTCTATTTCAACTGTTCTTGTTTCACATAACAATAGTCAATAACACAGTAAGCACAGAACTGCATATAGATTCCATGGTTCTTCCTTACACACTCACTAACACATCTAGGGATTGTCCGACAGGTACTTGTCGGTGCCGTTCGACTGCCACGTCTACTTTCTTCCCACGACTGATTTTAAACCTGCGCACACAAACATGTGACATGCAGTACGTAGGATTCTACCATTCCACACTTATATCTAGAATATCATGTGTTCAAGTTGGTAGAAGGCTGAGTGGTTCTAATATTTATGCAGAAATTCTCGCATCACTACATATCCTCCCCTCAGATTGAACACGCGATATTTTATACATATATTATTCAAATAATATCACTCTTCATAACATTTCATATCTTAAAGTATACATTTCTTACTTACATTTATTAGATACATATCTATCCTTTGAGTAACAATTTTCTGTCCTCTCTTACACAATCTTTCGCTTATTTTTCTCTACTCTTCTCTTACTTTACTTTCTTGTTAAGACATGAGCATTTATTCATTGTTTTAGTCAGCTTTACTAATATTTAAGGATTTTGAGGACTCTTGTTCTTTTCTTAATTTCCTTTTTCAATCAAAAACTTCAGCTGTTTATGACACATGAGTAATCTATTTTCTATTCTTATCTTTTTGTACTACCTTTTCCTAGTATGTACTATTTTCATTAGTTGTAGCTTGGAGAAACTCTGGGTGAAATGAGTGTCCTTTTGACACTCATTTACTTTTACAAAACATAATAATGCCACTTGTTCATAGAATTTACACTTTCCAGAAAAATTCCTATAAAGTTTGTGACTTTTTCACAGTACAGTCCCCTTCTCTAAGGATCAGCACCTATTCCTTGCTTGTGGGTTGACCTTATGAGAGCACTTCCTCTTTCCATAATTAAGTATCTTCTGGCAAATCTATAAATCTATTTTAAACTTTGCATTCATTCTTTAATATACCATTCACTCCATAGAGTCCTCATCTACTTATTAACTTATGTACTTTCAATAGATATTATGTCTATATATACGATTGACATCCCCCTATCCTTCAGTTCATCAGAGTTTTTATTGCACTGACATTGCTCATGCCTTTTTCTTATTTATCCATTACTCATTACTATTTTATAGTTGTTCGTTATGTATGGGCACCTATCCTTGTTGATGTAGAACCATCATAACACCCCATATATGTGTGCATAATCCTCTACAACACCTAGCAGTTCTCACATTGTGACAGGTTTTGTCTTATATAATTTAATGTTTGCATAGAAGTTGTGTAGAAGCTGATCTGTGTTTGTTTGTCTGATTCTTTGGGCTCCTTATCTAAAGGTAAGATGTAGGTTAGTAGTAACAATGGAAATAAGGAAGGACTTCAGCAATAGAAGTTTATGAATATGGAAAGAGGGAAATGATAGACAGGTCCTCAAGATGAGAAGTAAGAAAGGAAAAAATAGATGTGGGATATGGTATAACTGAAGAAGAGGAGAAAGAAGATAGCCCAAAAGACAGGAAACCCTTCCCACCTCCCTTCCTCAGGATCCCTGTCTCTCAGGTACTTGAGTGAGACGCTGGAAAAGGTTTGGTTTTAAATTGTCTCCTACAGAACAGACTTGTCTCATCTTAACCCTTTGAGGTCCCCAAAGAAAATCCTAGCAATCCTATGGAAATGCAAATGAAGAAGAATCAGGCACACTTGTTTTTGAGGGTTGTTTGATGTGTGTTTTGTGTTAGTCATGATATATCCCTTCTTGTAAATCAAGCTTTCAGCTGCAGTACCCACCCCGTTCAAAATTTGTGCAAACCCTCCCATCAATATCACATCTCATAAAAGGTATAAAATACTCTAAACAAAATAGAAAATCTCTATGGTATAACAATTGTTCTATTAGTCACATCATACTAGATTCTACACAAATATAACTCTGTTTAGTTTATTTTGCATAGGCATCACTTTTTTCTGTGATTCTCTTAAGTTGTTCTCTATTTCATAGTCATATCCAGTTTTTTAAGCAATAAGATTACAGAATAGTTCTAGATTTTAAAGGAATTCGGTGCAGGAAACTATTTGGAAAAAAACACCAAAAACAACTTGGGATCCAATGGTCATTAATGCGCTCATTAACTTGGAATGTTAACGTCCCTGTGGGGTAGATGACTCCACCTGGGTCCCCTCCCTAAGTATTATTATATTTTGGATCCCATAGATCTGATTTTCTTGAGCACTGGTAAACCAGTATCTCTTTTTAAATTTCTTTTGAAAGTCTTCCCAAGAAGAAAAATTCTCAGTATTTACTGTACCCCATTCTGAGGCTTTCCCTAGAAGGTACCCCACAGCAAATTCAATTTTCTTAGAATCTTCACAATTTTTTGGTAATGCTTGTTTAAACTTTTTTAAGAAATGGGTCAGATGTACACCTCCATCTGGCTTAAACTTAGGGATTTGTCTAGATAACCCTGAATTAGCTCCCCATAGCAAATCATTCACCACTTCACTAGTTAATACCAAATTAGGTGAAGTTACACTTACCTCTACTATGTCTTGAATCTGCATAAATTCTTTCCTCAGGTCTTCTATACCCTTCCTCGTATCAGTGAGTTCAGAAGAAGGAATAGGCAATAATATGATCCCAGATGTTATTCTCTCGGTAACTTTTTGAACTATAATTTCACCAAATTGCTCCTCCAAACTAATTACATTTATAATATGAGAGTTGGCTATTTTCTCTTTGAAACTCCATCCTACATTATTTACTCATGTACTCACACCTGTAATGGCATTAACTCATTATGATTATCTACCCTCTCTTTCAAAGTATCCACTACTTGTCTTACAGCATTGTATTTAATATTGTACACATTTTCAAAAGATCCTAACTTCTAAATAAGTTCTGATTCTACATTATTACATTTGTTCTCAATGTCAAGTTCTAACCTTTTTGATAAATATTTAAAATTGTCATTATGTTTCTGACTTATGTCGGTAAACATATGATTTACGTGACTACTCAAAGAGTTTGTCAACTCATTCTTTAGATATACTTTTAAATTCTGTACTTTATGACTTATAGCATTGAATCCAGCTTTCAAAGCACCCATGCCTTTGCATAGATTACTAAATTCTTTACTTTCAATGTCGACTTTGGCATTTGAAGTTCCACTCTGGGTATGTAATTGACTTAGATTCACACTTTGAGCATTTAATTGCAAACTATGTGCTTTGATTAAATTTATCAACTCAGCCCAGTCAAGTACTTCTTTGCCAACTTTCATGGCCATAGCCAGTTGCTGAGTTTCCCCAACTTGTTGTAAATTTTCCATACTTTTAAATGCTTTAGCTCTTGTAATCATATAAATCTAACTTTAAATATCATAATTGCACAAATAAAAGTTCACTCAAGAGTATTTTGTACCACTTTGTACTAAAGTGATGAAGTTTTGTTTCATGCTCACCCGTAGAATTCTCGTTGCAAAGGTGAGTGGATGTGGAGGCAGGTCAGCACTGGTGAACAGCAGCTGGTGCAGGCGCCATCAGATGTATGTTGGTTTCCATGCCTGCACCCTCACAGTGTGTGTGAGAGCTGTATACTCCCTGCACAGGATCTTCTTGGCTGAAGTGTTTTATGCATACTTCTTCTTACACAAATACGACGAAATCTTCTTTGATGTCTTGTTGTCATAAAATTTTCATCTCTTCATCATTTTTCATTCAAATTTTGATCCATTGGATACTTGAACATATTCCAATGTCTCAGAATAAATCCTTTGTCTTTTTATGCCTGATTGCTATGGCAACACACAAGAGCTTCTTTTCTCATTTTTGACACATAATTCCTATTTTTTCAGTCCTTTCACACAGGTTGCCATGTTCTAACATTCTCAAAACTTAATGCGTGAAAGTAGACATACAAACTTTACATTTCTTAAATCAACAATGTATTTGACTTTCATGCACAATATAATTCTCACTTTCAACATACATATGTAACTTTCTGTAAGTACTATTAGAAACAAAATGAGTTACAGTTAAAAGAAAGTTGGCTTGACTACCATTACTTTCTTAAAATGAATCAGAAAATACATCTTGCCTCTACCAAGGCTGAGTCAAGATCCTACAAGAGTACTTTTTCAACTGTTCTTGTTTTACATAACAATAGCCAATGACACAATACACATGGAGCTGCATATAGTTTCCATGGTTCTTCCTTACACAATCACAAACATATCTATGGATTGTCTGACAGATTCTTGTCAGTGTTGCTAGACCACTGCATCTCCTTTTTTACTGCAGCTGATTTTAAACCTGCACACACAAACATGTGACAGATGCTTGGTTACATTACCCAGTACGCACAATCTCTTGCAAGCATATCTTTCAGCTCCCTCATTAGAGAGAGTTCTCATGACAACTTCCAGTGGATAGGTAATTTCCTGTCTAGCATTCACATCAAATGCTGAAACATTCTTTTGTGTACTAAATATGTTTTTCAATACCTTCTTCACATCACATAAGAAACATTAATGAACAAAGTGAAAAGCAATGAAAAAAATGAACTAATAAGGTAATGCACACAGATATGCCCAGATTCTATTCCTAATCTTTGAAGTGCAAGTTATGAATATTGTTCTATTTCAGAACTGTAAAAAGCTCTACTCATTTGGTCTCATGGCGTTTATATATTTAGTCTAATACACAAATCTGTTACAGAACATAATTATTTAGCATATCATAGATTTTAACTCAATCAATAGATAAGATACAACTTCAAAAATCACATCAACTCAAATACTTAATTTCAGAAAACAAAACACAGTTCAGTAGTCTTATGAATCTACAGAAAGATTTAAACTCAGTCAACGGATAAAATAAAATCCTAGAAACTATGTCAGTTTATGTACTAAATTAATGACAATGGAAAAAAAAATGATGTCTATCAACACCTTAGATTCCTCTTTGGTTTCACCAACACAAGATCTCCTACTTCAAACTTAGAAAATCTACTTTCATCGTCATGTATCTGTTTTCCCTATCCCCCTGTTTTTTCACCATTTCCCTCAGTCAATTTCTGGTTTGTGGTTAGTGCCTACACCATTATATTTAAACATATTATTCAAAAACTTTTGATCAAAACATAAACGAGAAGTCCAATGTTCTTTCTGTTCAACTTCAGATATCTATGCTGCATTATTAATACCTTGTTATTGTCTAAATGTACATGTAAATTGGTTGTCCTGTACTAGTCGTGTTTCCTTGCCCCAAAACTGGGAACCTTCGTTGAGGCAGACCACTGTTTCCTAAATAGTTGCCTTTGTGAATCTTCCTCCTATTATATTGCCCATGGTTATCTCCATTATTCCTATTTTGGTAATGTTTAAAATTTCTGTCTCTGTTACCATTTTGAACATGACAGAAGTTATCAACATACCTGTTTCTGTAATTATTACCATTTTGATCTCTATAATTTCAGTTATTATGGTACATGCTTTTTTCTACTGCCCTGTCTAGCCTGTTAACATATCATAAAAATTGTTCAAGGTCCATGTACTAAACCTTTCTGGTCATCTCCTTTTTAGTGCATCAGTCAAAGTCATTTCATCAAGTGGTTTGTTAACTTCTTAAATTGACACTTACAAAACTCTTTCAGAGTACTGGTTTTCACAGTTTCTTTGCTGACTACACTTTCATTTGGTTCAAACATGTCCTGGCTGGGTGCTACAGCTTTCACTTCATCACTACTACCCTCATCTCTATTCATTTTCCTGGCAATCACATCAGCCAAAAAAAAAAAAAAAGTCCTCCTTTAATTGATCCGGTCTGTCATTGTTGATGATATCTTGTCACTGTGGATATGACTTTGTTGGGTAAGTCTTGGTCTTCTTTCTTTGAGTGACTGGAGTTTCAAATAAACTGCAACTGACACAAATCACTGTCCTTTCTTCTTCTGCAACAGACAAGACTTCATTATCAGTCAAGTGATTGCAAATGATGCCTGTAATTGTAATCTTACTCTCACACACATCACCAATATATTTTTCAGTCTCTTCAAAAAGATTAATAGCTTTGTTTCAAAAGATTTGAAAGGAGTAAGATGTACAAAATACTTATTTTACTTCCAGGAGTGTTAGTTCTGCAAGTTGCACAGGAGAGCTTCTGTGAAGTTTGGAAGGTAGGAGATGAGGTACTGGTTGAAGTAAAGCTGTCAGGATGGGGCATGAGTCGTGCTTGGGTAGCTCAGATGGTAGAGCACTTGTCTGCAAAAGGCAAAGGTCCCAAGTTCAAGTCTTGGTCCGGCACACATTTTTGACCTGCCAGGAAGTTTCAATTTTTTTACTTATCATCATTTTCTCATTGTTGGCTGCAGTTCTCGCATCTAGGGGTACTTCCTTGAGGGTGAAATTTTGACTTTATGGGTTCCAGTTGATGTGATAACTGATGAAGTAATTTATGTTTCTGTGATTGTGTATTTTATCCCATTTGTCTACATCACACTGACTTTATAATCTCTATATCCATAGAAACAATAATTACATTGCTATTGCCAAAATTAAAAACACATCCAATTCCATCAGAGGCATGCCCACTACTCTCTACTCATGCTGTGATGCTGTGGTCCTGACAACATTCCAAAGAGTTTACAAAACAAATGAGTTTACAAACTTTACTGGCAAAAGAAGACTCTTCACCAAGTTAAACCATTATTTTATAAATAAATCCAGGAATAAAGGTTGTGCAATTAATAATATGAATTTTAAGTATGTCAGATAGTTCATAATTTCAAATGTTTCCAAAAGAAGAGTGATTTTAGCCGTACAAACAGAGGTAGTAAATATTGATTGTAACAAATTACTTTCTTTTTATACATTTTAGCCTGAAATACAACAGACTGTATGCAAAATCATATGAAATTCTTTCAGTGAAACAGCCGAGATAATGTTCGCTTATATAAGGTTTTAAAATATCCCTGTATTGGCTAGTTCTATAAAGAAAGATAATGTTAGAGTAATGTGTCCCATTACAAGATTCTCTCAAGGTCTGTTGTAGAAATGAAATGCTCTTGGGGATCTCCTCAGGACTATCACTAGTGGCAACTCATCCAGATGGATCCATAATATTGGTGCTTGAGACTAGAATTTTAGACAACATTATAGAAATAGGTAGACACAGATGATTGTTTATGGTAGTAAAAGCATTCTACAATATATGGAACTCATCAGAGAAGTAAGAATGCATAATAGATAACATTCAGAAATGACTTGTGCTAATGTTCTTTCCACAGAGCCTGAGTGAAATGGTTATCAAGAATGAGTAAAAAACTGAAATTTATACATTTTTTAATTTGCACATCAGTTAAATAGATTCACACAAATTAATGATTTTACACCATTAAAAATGTAAGTGGATTACAGTTAATCATAATTTATAGTTACTACATTTTACTGGAGTAACGTTGAATGACTGCTTCAACTTATTATTGTATACTGACTCTTTCTGTATCCACAAAGGCTACATTTCTTGGTGGGATAAATGAATTATAATGAGTGAACAAATAAAATGAATCAATGTATTCATTTTGCTAATAAATACAATTTGTTTCAGGTATGGTTCTCTGTTGCTGGCTGCTATATCTTATCTGCAGTTGTCTGGTCACTACTAACAACCAGAATCCATTATGAAAGTGTTCTACAAGAGATACAGAAATTTATACTTATTGGCTGTGGAAATTCAGCACAATCTTCATCACAGAAATTCTTTGCCTCAGCATGCGCTATTTTTTCTCTCATTATTGTTACCATCTTTCAGGTGAGACTTCAGAAAATTAGGAACACATTTCAGTTATGTTTTTGTTTGCATGGCAATAGGAATTAATGATATAGTTATATTTAGGTGATGCCAATTCAGTGATGAAATTTCTTCTAATTAAAAACAAAATGAAAAAAATTAAGAGAAGGTAAAAAATAGATGAAGTTCAAGATGCAATTTCTGACATTAAACTTTACCAGATATTTGTTAGACGTACTTACTTCTCCAACTACTGCTGCACAGACTTGGCAAACTGGACAGGGGAAAATCCAAAGAGTTCAAGGTATACTATAGAAATTACAAAAGCACACAAAGGAGAGTTATCAAATAGGCTAAGAAAGCTCATAATGATAAAGCAATTAGGTGCTCATCCAACAAATGCAAGACCATCTGGGGTATAGTAAATGAACAGACTATCAGAAATTTAAGGATAGAGGATAAAATCACACTAAATATAGAAGGACAAAAGACTGAAAATGAACATAAAATTGCCAGTAAATTTAACAGCTACTTTTCAGAAATTTCCACATACTGCTTAACCAACTCTTCAAATACTGCATCTTCTCTTCTTCTGACTAACTCTCCAAACACTGTACACTCTCTTCTCAAAAACAATATGCCTCTGAACTCCTTTTTCCTATCTGCTACAATGCCATATAAAATTGAAGATATTATTAAAAAAAGAGTTAAACAGATTTATTCTGCAGGGCATGATATGATACCCTGCTTCTTACTTCATAAGTGTTCAAATTACATCAGTGGGCCCCTGTCAAATATAAATACTTCGTTTCTAGAAAGAAAATTTCCAAACCAGCTAAAATTATATCTCTATACAAGAAGGGAGAGAAAACGGACATAGCAGACTATAGGCCAATTGCTGTACTGTCTACTTTCTCAAAAGTATTTGAATACTGTATGTCAATCAGATTAGAAATATTTTTAAATTGTAACAACATAATCACATCTTCCCAACAAGGATTTTGGAAAAATAGGTCCACCACACATGCTTTGTATGCATATCTAGAAAAGTAAGTTTTGTTGACCATAAACAGCCTGCTGTTGGTATATTTCTTGATCAGTCTAATCCATTTGATATGGTTGACCGCGAGCTCCTTCTTATGAAACTCCAGAAGTATTGGATAGAGGTGTAGCCCACAATTGGTTGTGTAGCTACCTTAGTGAAAGAAGCAATATGTAGAAATAAGAAAATCAAAGACATCCAGGCACTGCACGTCGGATACACTACATACAATAAATGACGTCCCTCAGGGATCTGTTCTTGGCCCTGTTTTTTTTTCATATTGTTCATAAATGATCTCCCAGAACACGTACCAAATGCCAGCTCCTTTCTGTATGTCGACAACACAAAAATCCTGATAACCAGTAGAGGCGACACATTGCAAGATGAAGTCAATGAAACTACTGTCAATTACAATCTTGGTTTGAAGCAAATACTCAAAAAACTGTAAGTATGAACTTTCACACTAGACAAAATCTTACTCCCTTCAAGGCAGTTATAGTTATCGGGCACAGATGACATTACAAATGGGCAGGACACCAGATTTCTTGGACTTACCATCAATAACACTGTAAATTGGAAACCACGTATTGAGGCACTGTCACAAAAGCTTTAATAAAGCTCATTATCTATTAAGATCATTAAAAGATACAATAGTGTAGATACCTTGAAGCTGGTGTACCAAGCAATGTTTGAGTCTGTCTTGAGCTATGGCCTAATCTTCTGGGGAAACAGCTCTGATTCTCTCATAATTTTCAAGTTACAAAAACAAGTGGTAAGAAGAATGAAATGTAAAAAAAGAACTGAACACAGTAACCCACTGTTTCAACAGTTAAAAATCCTGTCACTGCCATGCCTCTATATAATGGAAATAGCTTGTTTTACAGTACAACACTTGGAATACCTCCACAGACATGAAGACCAACACATACATGACACCAGAAAAAACCCAATTACAAATTATAGCTCAACACACAAAATTGTATGTGAATGGGGTTAAGTGTATGGGCATTAAAATATACAACCACCCCCCAACAGACACAAAAACAAGCAAAAGTAAAAAAATAATGAGAATTAAATTAAAGGAATTACTACTTAATCACTGTTTCTATTCCATACATGAATTTCTTGAAACAAAATATTAATTACTTCTAATAAGCTGTTACAACTTAATTATTGTGTGGTATTCACATTCTGTCTGTATCTCTTATATGTATTTCCATATGTACCACCACTGTCATCTCTCATGTCACACCACCTTTTTAATATTTTGCCTGTATATCCTTTATGTATTCTGCTATGTGAGTTATGTACCACTACCGTCATCTCTTATTATACACTGTCTTAACATAATTTTCAATATTGATTTGTCCTATAACTTGTTGTGCTTTGCTGTACAAATTATATGATCTACATGAACAACAATAAATAAATAAGTATTATTCAAATGTTGTACATTTATATTGATAGTGTTGATCTCAACAATGAGTATTATAATTTTACTGCACAACATTTAATCTGTTAATTTCATGCCCGGACTGTGTTTACTGAGGAAATATAAATGTATTTGTATTTATCTTTTTCTAAATAAATATTCTTAAAATGGTAGCATTCCATGGTTGTATGCTGAAAAAGAAGTGTGTCATCCAGAAATACAGTGATCAGTTATGAACTAAAAAGAAGACTGTTATTAAAAAAGTGTGTTTTGTGAAATTGAATATGGCTGACATAAAAATTCTTGTGTTTGATGTAGAAGGCTATGGGAAATGGAAACAGTGAATGGAAATGTATCTGAAAATGAAGAAATGCTATACGGTGGCTTCAAGAGTGGAAACAAGCGTCGACAAAGGATGAAGAAAATCTGACTGCTATCAACTACATGTATGGAGCAATCCCAAACATTGATGAGCAATAAGGAAACTGAATTGGAAATAATAAGAAGAAAATTGACCAATAATGCTACAAAAAATCAACAGCACTACAAATTGTGTGCAGAAAAAACTTGAACAAACTGAGGTTAATATTCTTAAGCTACAGTGGTTGGATTTAAAAGGCAAAGATGGAAGTGAAAGTGTGAAATGCTAAGCATTTCATGCTGAAAAGAATGCTGGTACAAGCTACCAGGAGAAGTTGTGTTACATATGTGGCAAACCAGGACATTTCAAGAGGGACTGTCACAGTCAGGAACAAACATAGATTCATGAACATGTGGCAGACATCATCTAGGAGGTAGTAGCAGCAGTTGCAACATGGGCAAACTGATCAGTATGGAGGGGACAACAACTTGTCATGTGGTCAGAGTAAACATAATGGTTCAAGTGGCAGTCATCAATAGAATGCTGAGGATGAGATTTATCTTTCAAAAACAATAGAAGCAAAGCAAAAGAAACATTAGAGATTATCCCCTGATTTGAATCGGCCTTACTCAACTCATTGTTTGCATGGGGAAAGACATTTTCTCACTTTTATTGATGGTTATAATAAAGCAGCTAGAGTCTACAGTATCAAATCTAAAAATAAAGTTTATGATTATTATGTAGAATATGTTGATGAAACTGAAAATTTAACTTGGGAAACTATTAAGGAATTGAGATTTGACAGTGGGAAAGAATATTTAAATTCAGATGTTACCAAGACAGAAATGAATCATTTTAAAAGCATATCCTCCCTATGTACATGAATATACAGGTTCAGCTGACAGATACAACAGGTCAGTTATGGATACTACAAGATGCCTATTAGCTGAAGCGAAAGTAGATAGAAGATTTTGACCTGAAGTACTTTGTGCAGTGGTGTTACTTAAGAACAGAACTTGAGCTAACATTTTTGAAAGGTTACGTCCCTATGAGATACTGGTTTGGAAGAAACATAGTACTAAAACATTTAAAACTGTGTGAAAGCAGGGTTTTTGTATGTGAGCCACAACAGCTGATAATGTCAAAGTGGGGTCATAAAACAGAATTGGGAATTTTAGTAGGGTACAGTGAAGTTGGATAACAACAAAGTTATCATTGCAAAACATGTTGATGTTGAGGAAAATGGCATCAGATGCATGGATATTAAGAACCTTGATTCAGGGAGTGAACATTGTAGTGATTCTGAGGGCAAAAGCATAGATAGTGACTCAATAAATGGGCAAATGGAAGAAAGGGAAAAAAAGCAGGAACAAGAGCTATGAAAACTTCTGTGTTGCTGATAGTTCAGAAAATTTTGGGGAGGTACTGAATAATAATGAAACAGAAACTGGGAAACAAGCAATGGATAAGGAAATTGAAAGTTTAAATGAAAATAAAACATGGGTTTAACCATAGGAAAAATGGATGTGCAGACTACATTTATTAACGGTAAAGCCTTCTCATAAACTTATGTGAAGCAATTTCCTGGGTACAATGTTAAAACACATAGAATTTTAAAGTTATTTGGGGCATTATATGGCTTGAGGGATAGTCCTAGAGTGTGGTGTGATTGCTTGGGCGATATTTTAAAATGTCAATATTTAAAAAAAAGTAAAAATGATTATTGCCTTTGTGTATTGCTGACTACAAATAATATATCTAACAACAAAGATTCTGTGACTTACCAAATGAAAACGTTGGTATGTTGATAGAGACAATAAGAAACACAAACACACACACAAAGTTCAAGCTTTCGCAACCCACGGTTGCTTCATCAGGAAAGAGGGAAGACGAAAGGATGTGGGTTTTAAGGGAGAGGGTAAGGAGTCATTCCAATCCCAGGAGCGGAAAGACTTACCTTAGGGGGTGGGGGTGGGGGTGGGGGGAAAGGGACAGGTATACACTCGCACACACACACATATCCATCCGCACATATACAGACACAAGCAGACATGTGTAAAGGCAAAGAGTTTGGGCAGAGACGTCAGTTGAGGCAGAAGTACAGAGGCAAAGATGTTATTGAATGACAGCTGAGGTATGAGCAGCGGCAACTTGAAATTAGCGGAGGCTGAGGCCTGGTGGGTAATGGGAAGAGAGGATATATTGAAGAGCAAGTTCCCATCTAAGGAGTTCTGATAGGTTGGTGTCAGTGGAAAGTATCCAGATAACCCAGATGGTGTAACACTGTACCAAGATGTGCTGGCCGTGCACCAAGGCATGTTTAGCCACAGGGTGATCCTCATTACCAACAAACACTGTCTGCCTGTGTCCATTCATGCTAATGGACGGTTTGTTGCTGGTCATTCCCACATAGAAAGCTTCACAGTGTAGGCAGGTCAGTTGGTAAATCACGTGGGTGCTTTCACATGTGGCTCTGCCTTTGATCGTGTAAACCTTCCTGGTTACAGGACTGGTGGTGGTGGGAGGGTGCATGGGACAGGTTTTACACCAGGGGCGGTTACAAGGATAGGAGCCAGAGGGTAGGGAAGGTGGTTTGGGGATTTCATAGGGATGAACCAAGAGGTTACGAAGGTTAGGTGGACAGCAGAAAGGCACTCTTGGTGGAGTGGGGAGGATTTCATGAAGGATGAATCTCATTTCAGGGCAGGATTTGAGGAAGTTGTACCCCTGCTGGAGAGCCACATTCAGCGTCTGACCCAGTCCCAGAAAGTATCCTGTCACAAGTGGGGCACTTTTGGGGTAATTCTGTTGGAGGTTCTGGGTTTGGGGGGATGAGGAAGTGGCTCTGGTTATTTGCTTCTGTACCAGGTCAGGAGGGTAGTTATGGGATGCAAAAGCTGTTTTCAGGTTGTTGGTGTAATGGTTCAGGGATTCAGGACTGGAGCAGATTCGTTTGCCATGAAGACCTAGGCTGTAGGGAAGGTACCGTTTGATATGGAATGGGTGGCAGTTGTCATAATGTAGGTACTGTTGCTTGTTGGTGGGTTTGATGTGGATGGATGTGTGAAGCTGGCTATTGGACAGATGGAGGTCAATGTCAAAGAAAGTGGCATGGGATCTGGAGTAGGACCAGTTGAATCTGATGGAACCAAAGGAGTTGAGGTTGGAGAGGAAATTCTGGATTCTTCTTCACTGTGAGTCCAGATCATGAAGATGTCATCAATAAATCTGTACCAAACTTTGGGTTTGCAGGCCTGGGTAACCAAGAAGGCTTCCTCTAAGTGACCCATAAATAGGTTGGCGTACGAGGGGGCCATCCTGGTACCCATGGCTGTTCCCTTTAATTGTTGGTATGTCTGGTCTTTGAAAGTGAAGAAGTTGTGAGTTAGGATGAAGCTGGGCTAAGGTAATGGGGAAAGAGGTTTCAGGTAGGGTGGCAGTTGATCGGCGTGAAAGGAAGTGCTCCATCGCAGCAAGGCCCTGGATGTGCGGGATATTTGTGTATAAGGAAGTGGCATCAATGGTTACAAGGATGGTTTCCGGGAGTAACAGACTGGGTAAGGATTCCAGACGTTCGAGGAAGTGGTTGGTGTCTTTGATGAAGGATGTGAGACTGAATGTAATGGGTTGAAGGTGTTGATCTACATAGGCAGAGATACGTTCTGTGGAGGCTTGGTAACCAGCTGATGATTGGGTTTGTGAATTTTAGGAAGTAGATAGAAGGTAGGGCTGCGGGGTGTCAGTGGGGTCAGGGGGTTGATGGAGAAAGATTTTGTAGAGTGCCTAAGGTTCTGAGGATTCCTTGAAACCCCGCCTGGACATCAGGAATGGGATTACCTTGGCAAACTTTGTATGTAGTGTTGTCTGAAAGCTGATGCAGTCCCTCAACCACATACTCCCGACAATCAAGTACCACAGTCATGGAACCCTTGTCCGCCGGAAGAATGATGATGGATCGGTCAGCCTTCAGATCACGGATAGCCTGGGCTTCAGCTGTGGTGATGTTGGGAGTAGGATTACGGTTTTTCAAGAAGGATTGAGAGGCAAGGCTAGAAGTGAGAAATTCCTGGAAGGTATGGAGAGGGTGATTTTGAGGAAGAGGAGGTGGGTCCCGCTGT